>NC_091980.1:177638151-177937637 GCF_044704955.1 Pristiophorus japonicus | reverse complement strand
CTTCCCCCCACACTCGCCTCGCTCTCTCTCCCCCCACGCTCGCTCGCTCTCCTCTCTCCCCCCACGCTCGCTCGCTCTCTCTCTCCCCCACGCTCGCTCGCTCTCTCTCTCCCCCACGCTCGCTCGCTCTCTCTCTCCCCCCACGCTCGCTCGCTCTTCTCTCTTCCCCCCACGCTCGCTCGCTCTCTCTCCCCCCACGCTCGCTCGCTCTCTCCCCCCACGCTCGCTCGCTCTCTCCCCACGCTCGCTCGCTCTCTCTCTCCCCCCACGCTCGCTCTCTCTCTCCCCCCACGCTCGCTCGCTCTCTCTCCCCCCACGCTCGTCGCTCTCTCTCCCCCACGCTCGCTCGCTCTCTCCCCCCACGCTCGCTCGCTCTCTCTCTCCCCCCACGCTCGCTCGCTCTCTCCCCCCCACGCTCGCTCGCTCTCTCTCTCCCCCCACGCTCGCTCGCTCTCTCTCTCCCCCCACGCTCGCTCGCTCTCTCTCCCCCCACGCTCGCTCGCTCTCTCTCCCCCCAAGCTCGCTCTCTCTGCCCCCCAAGCTCGCTCGCTCTCTCTGCCCCCCCAAGCTCGCTCTCTCTCCCCCCAAGCTCGCTCTCCCCCCAAGCTCGCTCTCTCTCTCTCTCTCTCTCTATCCCCCACGTTGCTCGCTCTCTCTCTCTTCCCCCCCTACACGCTCGTGTTCTCTCTCTCTCCCCCCCCCTCGCTCGCGCTCTCTCTCTCCCCCCCCTCGCTCGCGCTCTCTCCCCCCTCCCCACGCTCGCGCTCTCTCTCTCTCCCCCCTCCCCACGCTCGCGCTCTCTCTCCCCCCCACGCTCGCCGCTCTCTCTCCCCCCCCCACGCTCGCGCTCTCTCTCCCCCCCCTCGCTCGCGCTCTCTCTCTCCCCCCCCTCGCTCGCGCTCTCTCCCCCTCCCACGCTCGCGCTCTCTCTCTCTCCCCCTCCCCACGCTCCGCTCTCTCTCCCCCCCCCACGCTCGCACTCTCTCTCCCCCCCACCACGCTCGCACTCTCTCTCCCCCCCCCCGCTCGCGCTCTCTCTCCCCCCCCCACGCTCGCGCTCTCTCTCCCCCCCCCACGCTCGCGCTCTCTCTCCCCCCCCACGCTCGCCTCTCTCTCTCCCCCCCACGCTCGCACTCTCTCTCCCCCCACCACGCTCGCGCTCTCTCTCTCCCCCCCCACGCTCGCACTCTCTCTCTCCACCCCCCACGCTCGCGCTCTCTCTCCCCCCCCCCACGCTCGCGCTCTCTCTCTCTTCCCCCCACGCTCGCTCGCTCTCTCTCTCCCCCCACGCTCGCTCGCTCTCTCTCTTCCCCCCCACGCTCGCTCGCTCTCTCTCTCCCCCCACGCTCGCTCGCTCTCTCTCTCCCCCCACGCTCGCTCGCTCTCTCTCTCCCCCCACGCTCGCTCGCTCTCTCTCTCCCCCCACGCTCGCTCGCTCTCTCTCTCCCCCACGCTCGCTCGCTCGCTCTCTTCCCCCCACGCTCGCTCGCTCTCTCTCTCCCCCCACGCTCGCTCGCTCTCTCTCTCCCCCCACGCTCGCTCGCTCTCTCTCTCCCCCCACGCTCGCTCGCTCTTCCCCCCCCACGCTCGCTCGCTCTCTCTCTCCCCCCACGCTCGCTCGCTCTCTCTCTCCCCCCACGCTCGCTCGCTCGCTCTCTCCCCCCACGCGCTCGCTCTCTCTCTCCCCCCACGCTCGCTCGCTCTCTCTCTCCCCCCACGCTCGCTCGCTCTCTCTCTCCCCCCACGCTCGCTCGCTCTCTCTCTCCCCCCACGCTCGCTCGCTCTCTCTCTCTCCCCCCACGCTCGCTCGCTCTCTCTCTCTCCCCCCACGCTCGCTCGCTCTCTCTCTCCCCCCCACGCTCGCTCGCTCTCTCTCTCTCCCCCCACGCTCGCTCGCTCTCTCTCTCCCCCACGCTCGCTCGCTCTCTCTCTCCCCCACGCTCGCTCGCTCTCTCTCTCCCCCCACGCTCGCTCGCTCTCTCTCTCCCCCCACGCTCGCTCGCTCTCTCTCTCCCCCCACGCTCGCTCGCTCGCTCTCTCCCCCCACGCTCGCTCGCTCGCTCCTCTCTCCCCCCCACGCTCGCTCGCTCTCTCTCTCTCTCCCCCCACGCTCGCTCGCTCTCTCCTCTCTCCCCCACGCTCGCTCGCTCTCTCTCTCTCTCCCCCCACGCTCGCTCGCTCTCTCTCTCTCTCCCCCACGCTCGCTCGCTCTCTCTCTCTCTCCCCCCACGCTCGCTCGCTCTCTCTCTCTCTCCCCCCACGCTCGCTCGCTCGCTCTCTCTCTCCCCCCACGCTCGCTCGCTCTCTCTCTCTCTCCCCCCACGCTCGCTCGCTCTCTCTCTCTCTCCCCCCACGCTCGCTCGCTCTCTCTCTCTCTCCCCCCACGCTCGCTCGCTCTCTCTCTCTCTCCCCCCACGCTCGCTCGCTCTCTCTCTCTCTCCCCCCACGCTCGCTCGCTCTCTCTCTCTCTCCCCCCACGCTCGCTCGCTCTCTCTCTCTCTCCCCCCACGCTCGCTCGCTCTCTCTCTCTCTCCCCCCACGCTCGCTCGCTCTCTCTCTCTCTCCCCCCACGCTCGCTCGCTCTCTCTCTCTCTCTCCCTCCACGCTCGCTCGCTCTCTCTCTCTCTCCCCCCACGCTCGCTCGCTCTCTCTCTCTTCCCACCCCCACCAAGCTCTCTCTCGGTCTCTATCCCTAAGCTATTTCTCCCCTCCAAGCTCTCTCTCAACCCCCGCCAAGCTCGGTCTCACTCTTCTCCCCAAGTGTGCTCACTCTCTCTCTCTCTCTCTCTTCCCCCCAAGCTCTCTCTCTCGCTCTCTTCCCCCAAGCGCGCTCTCTCTCTCTCTCTCTGCCCCCAAGCTCGCTCGCTCTCTCTCTTTCCCCCCCCCCCACCACCCCACCCCTCCCCGCCACCCCAAACAGACGCTTGCGGCGCTGTGGATGGCTCAGTGGATGCGTTCGGTTGCTGGGTGGATCGGAGGCAACACGTTAGAGGTTGGACATGTGCAGAAAAGGGTTAGTGGGAATTGCGCTGGGTGGTGTGTGTGGGGAGTTGGTGATATTTTTTCTAACTCTCGCTGCTATGCATAAGGGAGACTTAGTACAAATAGCTACTCCGTCGATATAACGTCTCATCCGAAAAGACAGCAACTCCAACAGTGCAGCGCTCCCTCTGGGAGTGTCAGCCTGGATTTTGTGTTGTAGAGTGAGACTTGAACCCACAACTGTCTGACTCAGAGGCAAGAGGGCTACCACTGAGCCATGGCTGACATGAGAAGCAGCATGGAGGAGAATTGCCGGGCCACTTTCTCTTCCCCCAAGCCCCGGATTGAAAGGTGCGACGTAAAAGCAAATCCTTCCTTTTTTGCTGGGCGAGGAGAAAGGAAGGCAAAAACCTTCCTGCTTCACTGCACTGTCCAGTGAATCCTGCTGGAAAGTTGGGATTTGTGCTCATTTGGGTGAGGGCTGGGTTTGGACTCGGCTGTGATCCCCTCCCCCTTCCCATTGGTCAACTAGCTGTTGACACTAGCTGTCTAGGTCTACACACGTGAGTAGAACTACTTGAGTGAGATATTGCAGCTGTACCAGGGCAGGGAACAGTACCCAACAAGAGGATGAAACAATTTTAACACCTTATTGTGACATTCCAAAGCACTTCACATACAATCGATTACTTTTGAAGTACACTCACTATTACCTAGCCAAACACAGCAGCCAATTAGCACACAGTAGGGTCCCACAAATGAGATAAATGATGGGTTAATTCTGTTTTAGTCTTGTATCATATGATAGTAGCAAAGCAAATCAAATGTCGATATCCAGGCCAAAGCTTCCGGTGTAACTGGGTGGATATCTTGTCGGCTGCCTGTGAATTTCCTCTGAGGGCAGTGCTCAATGATGTGTTCCAGGGTCTGATTAGGAGCTCCACAGTCACATGATGGGGATACTTTCATCTTCCACCAATGGAGAAGGTGGCAGCATCGACCGTGACCAGTTCTGAGGTGGTTGATGGTTGTCCACTGTTTGCGAGGAAGGTTTGATCCTTCAGGTTGTACTGTGGGGTCCTCGGTAAGGAATCTATTCCGTATGTCGCAGATCTTCCAAGTATTTTGCCTTCGGTTTTAGTGATGTCGGTTGAGGGCCAAGACACCGGGGAGAACTCCCCTGCTCTTCTGCAAAATAATGCCATGGGATCTTTTATATCCACCTGAGCGGGCAGACGGGGCCCTTGGTTTAACGTCTCCAGTGAAAGACGGCACCTCCGATGGTGCAGTGTTCCCTCAGCATTGCGCTGGCGAAGTGTTAACAGTTTCAAGGGAGAAAACAGAAAAATTCATTTTTGCCATTCAAAAGTATTTGTTTTCCAGGTTGGCAGTCCTGAGTGTCTTGTAGTTCACATTGTCTCTTAGACGCCCAGTCACGAAGCTTCCAGGAATTGCCATCAATATGATGCTGTCTGTCTCAATCTACTTTTATCGGGATCGAATGTTTCCTGGTTCAGACAAGCTGGACTTGTGCAGCTAACAACAATCTCAGTATAAGCTGACCCAGTAAAGACATTCGGAATATTTTCTTAATGGTGAAAGACAAGGAGCTGTGGTGGAGCAAAGGGATTTGGGTGTCCAGGCCCACAAATCACTAAAAGCGAGTGTGCACAGGTACAAACCATAAGCAAAAATGCTAATGGGATGTTGGCCTTTATCTCATGGGGTCTGGGATGCAAAGGGGAGGAGTCAATGCTTCAGTTGTACAGAGCCTTGGTCAGACCTCATCTGGAGCACTGTGTTCAGTTCTGGGCACTGCAGCTCAGGAAGGATAGATTGCCCCTTCCCCCCCCCCCCCCTCCACCACATCCCCCAAGCCAAACCTGCTGGGAGGGTTATTGTGGGCCAGAAGAGAATCTGGCAGGTCGTCTTTTAATGTTATTTTAGGAATCTTTATGGGGCTTGTGCAAGTTTTATTCTTTCTATTTTGAGTTGAGAGTGAAGTACTGGGTTGTTGCTGGCCGGGTGATGATGCAGTGGGTGTTTATTGGAGGTGAAGAATTGAGCGTTACGCATGAAGTGACTTATAATGGTGACCCTGTTGTGTTACACTCCCACTGGTGGATTCACATTGCTGCCCCGAATTCGTCGCCCCGTGCTCCTGTGAGAGTGAGGCTGCGCGCTGGGAGTAGGGGTCGTGGAATCTGCCCTTGTGTTTTCTCCCGACAGTGAATAGGTACCAAGCTGAGCCAACTGCATTATGTGATCAAGCATTGATCCAACGACAAAACTTTCATTTTTATAGAGCACCGTTAATATAATAAAATATCCCAACGTGCTTCACGGGGCCGTTACCAGACCAGACAATTGGCACTGAGCCAAAGAAGACACCATAGGTGACCAAAAGCTTGGTCAACGGGGTAGGTTTTAAAGGGGGAAGAGAGAAGTGGAAAGGCAAAGAGTTTAGGAAGTAAATTCCAGAGCTTGTGGCATAGCCAGCTGAAGGCATGGACTCCACTGGTGGGGTGAAGTTAGGTGGGGGATGCTCGAGGTCAGGTTGGAGGAACACCGAGATCTCGGAGGGTTGTAGGGCTGGAGGAGGTTACAGAGATATTGGGGGGGGGGGGGGGAGTGGGGCCGGGCGGCGAGACCGGGTCAACTTCCGATTAGTTAAAAAAGTTGTAGATCATAAATAAAAACTGACAGATTCTCCAAGGGTTAAGATGCAGTGCAAAGTACTGGGTATAGGAGCTGAATGGTATGTACATCTGAAGCGCAAACGGTTGACTTGAGCTGCTTTTATTGACCTTGTATTTCTCTCACCACTTCAGGAACCCTCCTCAAAACCTACCCCTTCAACTTCAGACACTTCCCCTACATCCTGCTCTATGTTATGCCCCACCCTCTTTGGCGAGGCACCTTGGTTGTTACTTTAGAGGAGCTATAAAAGGGTGAGCCGTTGTTGACACTTGCCATGGTTCCCATGACACCAAGTGTTTTAATTTGCTCACTTTGGTGGCGGTTTTGTTGGCAGGTTTGTTTGAAGGACGACTGCACTTTGTGCCTCTGAAAGCGTCAGTCTGAATCTCCCGTCCTTTCTGCAAATACTGCAGGTTAAAGATTAGCAACAGGGCTCAGTGCTGGGATCCCAGCTATTTACAATATACATCAATGATCTAGATGAAGGAATTGAATGTAATATCTCCAAGTTTGCAAATGACACTATGCTGGGTGGCAGTGTGAGCTGTGAGGAGGCTGCAGGGTGACTTGGACAGGTTAGGTGAGTGGGCAAATGAATGGCAAATGTGGATAAATGTGAGGTTATCCACTTTGGTGGCAAAAACATGAGGGCAGAATATTATCTGAATGGTGACAGATAAAGGGGAGGTGCAACGAGACCTGGGTGTCATGGTACATCAGTCATTGAAAGTTGGCATGCAGGTACAGCAGGCGGTGAAAAAGGCAAATGGCATGTTGGCCTTCATAGCTCGGGGATTTGAGTATAGGAGCAGGGAGGTATTAATGCAGTTGTACAAGGCCTTGGTGAGGCCTCACCTGGAATATTGTGTTCAGATTTGGTCTCCTAATCTGAGGTAGGATGTTCTTGCTATTGAGAGAATGCAGCGAAAGTTCACCAGACTGATTCCCGGGATGGCAGGACTGGATCGACTGGCCTGTATTCACTGTAGTTTAGACAAATGAGAGGGGATCTCATAGAAACATATAACATTCTGACGGGACTGGACAGGTTAGATGCAGGAAGAATGTTCCCGATGTTGGGGAAGTCCAGAACCAGGGGTCACAGTATAAGGATAAGGACCGAGATGAGGAGAAACTTCTTCACTCAGAGAGTTGTTAACCTGTGGAATTCTCTACTGCAGAGAATTGTTGATGCCAGTTCATTAGATATATTCAAGAGGGAGTTAGACATGGCCTTACGGCTAAAGGGATCAAGGGGTATGGAGAGAGAGCAGGAAAGGGCTACTGAGGTGAATGATCAGCCATGATCTTATTGAATGGTGGTGCAGGATTGAAGGGCCGAATGGCCTACTCCTGCACCTATTGTCTATGTTTCTATGTTTCCATGAATGTACAGATAGCAGCAGGTGTACGTGAGCACCATAGTTTAGCTGGCTCCTGCCAAAAGGTCTCTCAAATTCAACAACAATATAGTGCCTTTAACGTAGTAAAAGGTATCAAAGCACTTCACTAGCGCTATCAGACAAAATTTGGCACCAAGTCACATAAGACGATATTAGGACATGTGACCAAAAGCTTGGTCAAAGAGGTAGGTTTTAAGGTGTGTCTTAAAGGAGGGTAGAGAGGAGGAGAGGTTTAGGGAGAGAATTCCACAGCTTCGGGCCTAAGCAGCTGAAGGCACGGCCACCAATGGTGGAGCAATGAAAATCGGGAATGTGCAAGAGGTCAGAATTGGAGGAGCGCAAGAGATCTTGGAAGGTTGCAGGGTTGGAGGAGGTGACGGAGATAGGGAAGGGCTGAAGCCATGGAGGGATTTGAACACAAGGATGTTGATTTTAAAGTTGAGAGTCAATATAGGACAGCGAGCACAAGGGTGATAGATGAGCGGGCCGATGTGAGTTAGAATACCGGCAGCAGAGTTTGGAGGTTACAAAAGCATAGATGAGGGTTTCAGCAGCAGATGAGCTGAGGCAGGGGCGGAGACAGGCGATGTTATAGAGGTGGAAGTCGGTGGTCTTAGTGATAGAGATGATACAGGGTCAGAAGCTCAGCTCAGGATCAAATAGGATGCAAGGTTGCGAACAGTTTCATGCCATTAGGCCCAATAGATCTACACTGGTATTTATGCTCCATATGAGGCTCCTCCCACCTTGCTTCATCTTGCCCATTCAACATATACTTCTATTCTTATCTCCCTCATGTGTTCTAGCTTCCCTTTAAATGCATCTATGCAATTCGCCTCAATTACTCCATGTGGTGGGGAGTTCCACATTCTAACCACTTTCTGGGTAAAGAAATTTCTCCCGATTGGATTTATTATTGACTAACTTATATTTATGCAGGCCGAAATTCACCGACCCCGAAGGGACGGCAGCCCCCAGGGGTGTTTGGGCAGCCGATCGAAAGAAATCAATCGGATGCTGCGCTCGGGTACCTTTCCCTCCCCGAGCCATATGCAACTCGGAGGGGGTGGGGGGGGGGCGCTGGTGGCAGCGGAGTTGAGCAGTGCACACTTCCGCCACAAATGGCAGGGTGAAGCCGCAGTAAAGGAACGATTTCAGCGGTGAGCTCAGCAGCGTACGGGCCGCTGAAAAGCAGCCAGGCAGTGAAATTCAGGCTTAAAAAGGTAGGATTTTTCCCGGCAGTGCCCCGTGAGGTTTTCCAGTCAGTGCTCGAACGCGACACCGCTGGAGTTTTGCCGCGATCGGGTCCATTTGGTAGGGAACTAGTTTTATTAATTTTACTGTTTTTATTTCAGATTCCATCATCCGCAGTATTTAGCTTTTTATATAGTTTCATTAATTATTAGTGTTTTTTTGCCATATTCCATCATCTGCAGTATTTTGCTTTTGAAATAGTTTTATTAATTGTTTTGGCTCCATTAAACCTGCTGAGTGCTGCTCAGAAGTTTTCACAGACTTTTGTACAACCTTCAGGTCTGACTCTTCAGTGGAAGCCTGTGGGCTGCAGAGACCTGCTTGGCAGGGTTCACCCTGAGGATGGGAGGAGTGTTGGGAGGGCGACACTTGGTACACCTGGTCAGATGCAGGGCGGCACGCAGGAGTAGGCGTCGCCGTCAGCACCGTGCAGAGAGGCAGCGGGCAAGGGAGGCAGCAGCCATGATTCGTTCATTCTGCACCAGACCAGTGTGCCCGCCGTCTTCACCGGCCCCAATCAGGATTGCGGTTAGCTGCTTGGGGACAAGGGATATCCCCTGTCCACTTGGCTACTCACTCCACTGCGGAACTCCAGGAACCCCAATTTGGCAGATGGAATATAATGTGGGAAAATGTGAGGTTATCCATTTTGGCAGAAAAAATAGAAAAGTAAATTATAATTTAAATGGCGAAAAATTGCAGTGCTGCAGTCCAGAGGGACTGGGGGTCCTTGTGCATGAAACACAAAAAGTTAGTATGCAGGTACAGCAAGTAATCAGGAAGGCAAATGGAATCCTTTATTGCAAGGGGGATAGAGTATAAAAACAGCAAAGTCCTGCTACAACTGTACAGGGTATTGGTGAGGCCACACCTAGAGTATTGTGTACAGTTTTGGTCTCCGTATTTAAGGAAGGATATACTTGCATTGGAGGCTGTTTAGAGAAAGTTCATTAGGTTGATTCTGGAGATGAGGGCGTTGACGTTTGAAGATAGGTTAAGTAGGTTGGGCCTATACTCATTGAAGAAGAATGAGAGGTGATTTTATCGAAACATATAAGATAATGAGGGGGCTCGACAAGGTGGATGCAGAGAGGATAGTTCCACATAGGGGAAACTAAAACTAGGGGACATAGTCTCAGAATAAGGGGCCGACCATTTAAAACAGATGAGGAGGAATTTCTTCTCTCAGAGAGTTGTAAATCTGTGTAATTCTCTACCCCAGAGAGCTGTGGAGGCTGGGTCATTGAATATATTTAAGCGGAGATAGATAGATTTTTGAGCAATAAGGGAATAAAGGGATAAGGGGAGCGGGCAGGGAAGTGAAGCTGAGTCCATGATCAGATCAGCCACGATCTTCTCAAATGGCGGAGCAGGCTCAAGGGGCCAAATGCTCCTATTTCTTATGTTCTTATGACAGCGCCAGAGCATGCAAGCTCATGGTCTACAGGGCTGTAGTAATACCCGCCCTTCTGTATGGCTCAGAGGCATGGACCATGTACAGTAGACACCTTAAGTCGCTGGAGAAATAGCATCAACAATACCTCCGCAAAATCCTACAAATCCCCTGGGAGGACATACGCACCAACATTAGCTTGCTCGTCCAGTCCAACATCCCCAGCATTGAAGCACTGACCACACTTGATCAGCTCCGTTGGGCAGGCCACATTGTCCGCATGCCAGACACAAGACTCCCAAAGCAAGCGCTCTACTTGGAGCTCCTTCATGGCAAGCGAGCCAAGGGTTGACAGAGGAAACGTTACAAGGACACCCTCAAAGCCTCTCTGATAAAGTGCGGCATCCCCACCGACACCTGGGAGTCCCTGGCCAAAGACCGCCCTGAGTGGAGGAAGTGTATCCGGGAGGGCGCTGAGCACCTCGAGTCACATCGCCGAGAGCATGCAGAAATCAAGCACGGGCAGCGGAAGGAGCGCGCTTCAAACCTGTCCCACCCTCCCTTACGTTCAATGACTATCTATCCCACCTGTGACAGGGACTGTGGTTCTCGTATTGGACTGTTCAGCCACCTAAGGACTCATTATAAAAGTGGAAGCAAGTCTTCCTCGATCCCAAGGGACTGCCTATGATGATGATGATGATGCATACAATGATGCTCATTATGCCAACAGGTGCATCATCGAGCAGTGCATAGGCATCCTTAAGCAGAGATTCCAGTGCCTGGACCAATCTGGTGGCACCTTGCAATACTCTCCTCAATAGGCCGCCATAATCGTCGTGGTCTGCTGCATGCTGCACAACCTGGCCATCATGAGGGGACAGCAGCTGGAGGTCAAGCCAGCAGTATCAACTGAGAAGGAGGTGCAGGAGGAGGAGGAGCATTCCAGTCACCCCAGAGCTAGGAGGCGTCAACCCATCGCCACCCTGGAAAGGCCGGGTGCAGAGGGGCTAGCACGTCCCTCCATGCATTATATACTGACGGTCTGCCAGGTTTCCCCACATCAGGAAACAGTATTCTTCTTCTGTCCTCTGCACCATTCATCAGTGTCCCCTACTCCATATCAGTGATCCTATTGGCTCTCCTTGCACCAGCCATCCTTCCAAACTCCTTCCCCCCTCAGGGCTTTGCTACAAACCCTGGCCCAGCTGGCTGGTTGGAAACCCTTACCTGCATGCTGAATTTCTCAGTGGTGATAATGCTCAAATTAAGTCAGCCACATGCTGAAAAATCCACTTTGGAACAGTTCATTAGCGCTGGAGGCCATTTTTCCACTTTTGGAGCTGAATATGGGGGGGTGGGGGTGGGGGTGCCCCAGCCACACACATTTCAGCACAAATGGCCCCAAAAAGGTGGGGGAGCACCAGCTTTACAGCGGTACTGAGTTTCAGGTCTATGATCTCTGGTTTTGGACTCTCCCACAAGTGGAAACATCTTCTCTACGTCTAGCCTATCGAAACCAGCCTGTTTATTCTTTCCTGATCGTTATAACCTTCTCCATTCTGGTATTACCTGTGTAAATTTTCTTTGCACTTTCTGCAATGCCACAATATCATTAACAACAACAACTTGCATTTATATAGCGCCTTTAACGTAGTAAAACATCCCAATGCATTATATATCCTTTTTGTAAGGAATAAACCTGGTGATAGCTCCACACTAGGTGGGCACGGCAGGGTATGATGGATGTAAGATACATCTGTTCAATTATAGTTTGCAGGTCTTGCTGGGTCCCGCTGCCCTGAGTGATTGGCATGTCTGTGGATCAGTTGGCGAGGTGTTATCTGTGGCTCAGTGGGTAGCACTCTCTCTCCTCTCAGTCAGAAGGCCGTGGGTTCAAGTTCAACTCCACAGACTTGAGCCTATAATCCAGGCTGACCACTCCAGTGCAATACTGAGGGAGTGCTGCACTGTCAGAGGTGCCGTGTTTTGAAGGTCACGTTAAACTGAGGCCCTGTCTACTCACTCAGGTGGACGTAAAAGATCCCATTTTAAAGAACAAGGAAGTTCTCCCGGTGTTCTGGACAATATGTATCCCTTAACCAGTACCTAAAAACAGATGATCTGATCATGTATCTCTTTGCTGGGACACTGCTGTGCGCAAAGTGGTTGCCCCGTTTCCCTACATTACATCAGTGACTACAGTTCAAGAAAAGTAGTTCATTGACTGTAAAGTGCTTTGGGACGTCCTGAGGTTGTGAAAGGTGCAATATAAATGCAATTTCTTTCTGTGTGCCTCCTCTACACGGCACAGACTGCGGAGCAGGAATGGTGCTACTTGGTGCTGCCAACCATTACCGCCTTTGTATTGACACTGGGCTACAAGGAGGCCATTGTTTAAGAGGGAAGCTGCTCATGTATATATACAGCTGACGCCGTTGGAATCAATGGGACCTGTGTTGAAGTGAGGGCTTGGCTCCTTCAATGGCAGTGTTTGAGAGTGGGTAGAGTTTGCAAGAGTCGGGGCTGTTTGTTTTGCAAAGGACGTTGCACTGGGAGGAAGCACAGAGATGTTGGCATGGGAGGTTGGCAGCCTAGCAGTGTATCACAAAGTAGTAAGACTGGACCTGGTAACCAAGCTCTATGAAGGCATCCTGTGTGACATTCCTGGCATCCAGTGGAGTGCCAGGGATGCAACTGATGGCCAGGAAATTTCTTGGGGTGCGAGAGAGGGAGCTCGGTGGCACAGCAACCCCCCCCCGCCCCAACCCCCACCCCACCTTGTGTCTAGAGGTACAGATATACAATCACTAAACTAGTGACGCAGGTTAACAAGGCCATTAAAGAAAAGCATTGTAGTTCATTTCTAGAGGGATAGAATTGAAAAGCACAGATGTTATGTTAAACTTCTGTAAAACCTTGGTTGGTCCACACTTGCAGTACTGTGCACAGTTCTGGTCTCCATATTATAAACAAAGATGCAGAGTCACAGGAGAAGCTGCAAAAAGAATTACAGGGTTAATACCAGAACTGAGGGGCTGCAAAAAAATATTTATAGAGTTGATAGTAATTACAGGGTCACCAGAACCGAGGGGTTATAATTATCAGGAACGACGAAACAGGCAGGAGCTCTTTTCTCTAGAAAAGGGAAGGTTGAGGGGTGACCTGGTAGAGGTCTTTAAAATTATGAAGGAGTTTGATGGGGCAGACTTAGAGGAAATGTGGATGAGACATTAAACCCAGGCCCCATCTGCTCTCTCAAGTGGACGTAAAAGATCCCATGGCAGTATTTCGAAGAAGAGCAGGGGAGTTATCCCTGGTGTCCTGGCCAATACTTATCCCTCACTCAACATAACAAAAAAAAACAGATTATCCGGTCATTATCACATTGCTGTTTGTGGGAGCTTGCTGTGCACAAATAGGCTGTCGTGCTTCCCACATTACAGCAGAGACTACACTCCAAAAAGTACTTCATTGGCTGTAAAGTGCTTTGAGATGTCCAGTGGTCGTGAAAGGCGCTATATAAATCCAAGTCTGTCTTTCTTTTGTGGGGGACTCCAAAACTAGGAGCCGCAAATATAAGATAGTCACTAATAATCCAATAGGGAATTCAGGAGAAACTTCTTTACCCAGAGAGTGGTGAGAATGTGGAACTCGCTACCATGTGGTGTCGATGAAATGAATAGCATTGATGCATTTAAGGGGAAACTAGATAAACACATGAGTGAGAAAGGATATGTTGATAGGGTGAGATGAAGAGGGGTTGGAGAAAGCTCATGTGGAGCATAAACACCGGCAGTTGGGCTGAGGTCTGTTTCTGTGCTGCAGATTCAATGTAATTCTATGTCATTAATCATCATCTTCCTGCAGCTATCACAGTCTGGAAAATAATGTGCTGCTTGAGTAAAACTGAAGGAAGGTTCGAAGTAATGGGGGTGGTGCAGTTCTCCAGTTTAACACCGTGTTTGTTCTGGAAACATATTTTACGTGCCAAGTTTTGAGGCGGTGGTTCCATTTCTGGGGGCTGGGCGATCCATTGGGTCGGCCAATTTTCGCCCTTTGGGATCAGCATTTAAATCCAGCCCACTCCTCCCTCCCCCTTAGCCAATGGAATGAAATGCTTCTGTGTCTGCTGGCTGTAAGAACTTGTGTGAAATACATCTGGAGAAGACCGAACCCAGTAACCATGTTCCCACAGCATTAAACTGACCATAATTCAGCATAACTGGGGGCTCATTCCTTACTCGGATGGGCTCGAGTGATGGTCGCTGTGGGAAAGGCAAATATTAGGTTCACGCGTTGGGGGGCGGGGGGAGGTAAACATTCTCATTGGTTCAACATAAAAGGAGCTTTACTCTGTATCTAACCCGTGCTGTACCTGCCCTGGGAGTGTTTGATGGGACAGTGTAGAGGGAGCTTTACTTTGTATCTAACCTGTGCTGTATCTGCCCTGGGAGTGTTTGATGGGACAGTGTAGAGGGAGCTTTACTCTGTATCTAACCCCGTGCTGTATCTGCCCTGGGAGTGTTTGATGGGACAGTGTACAAACCCATTCTGTACTTGAACTAATCCCCAGTACAAGCATCAGCTGCTCTCCAGTACCTTTTCCCAATCTCCCTTCTTCACCTTTGAGGTCCAGTAATGAATGTTGGTAGATCAGGAATCTCACTGAGATGGTCCTGGTCTGTATAACTTCCACCTTCACCAAATAAAAGAAACAGAGACAGTGGAATTGGTCTGGGGCCAAAGCACGTATGGGTCAATAGGGAAACGGCAGCATCTTTTGACATCCCCCCCACCACCCCCCGACCCTGAATTGGAAACGGGCTGGGTGTAAAACGGGCTGGCGATTTGCTGTCGAGCCGTTTTGTGCTACCTCCTAAGTCCCAATTATACCCTCGACATGTCTCTTGTTCCAACATAAACCTGTGTTACTGGCTGACCATGCCTCATAAATAGGAGGCATGGTACCTGGGGTAGGCCCTTCTCAGACCACTCTGAGTGACTGCGGGGCAATAGTGGGTACCTGCCGATGATGTCAACAAAGAAAGAAAATGACTTGCATTTATATAGCCTCAGGATGTCCCAAAGTGCTGTGCAGCCAATGAAGTACTTTTGAAGTGTAGTCACTGTTGTAATGTAGGATTTGCAGTAGCCAATTTGCGTACAGCAAGCTCCCACAAACAGCAATGAAATGAACAACCAGATAATCTGTTTGAGTGATGTTGAATAAGGGATAAATACTGGCCAGGACACTAGGGCAAACTCCCCTGCTCTTCTTTGAAATAGTGCCTTGGGATCTTTTACGTGCATCTAAAAGGGCAGATTGGGCTTCAGTTTAACGTCTCATCCGAAAGACGGCACCTCCGACAGTGCAGCACTCAGCCTAGGTTAAATGCTCAAGTCACTGGAGTAGGACTCGAACCTTCAATCTTCTGACTAAGAGTGCTATCCCTTGAGCCAAGACTGACACAAAGCAATCTGAAGGGAGGAAGAGCAGAAACAGCAGGGTTAGGAGATATTAAAACGAGAAGCAATATAGATTTTTTTTAATGAGATTGGAAGGAGTACTTGAATAGAGAGTACTCCCTCCAGATGATGCTTCTCTGTAAATTGTCAGCCAGCTGCCTTCTCTACAACTGCACTGGACCTCTGGAGCACATCCTTTGTGAGCCCAGTGATGCTGCTCATGTTTTAATGTGAAACAGCTGCCAGATGTTTTCAGGCAGTGTACTTAGTCTACAAGTGCTAGATTGCTCTCTTAGTCTGTTTCTTGGCTCAAACCTCTCTGGTGCTCTCTTGCTCTCTCGATCGCCCTCTTGCCCTCTCGATTGCCCTCTCTCCCTCTCGATCGCCCTCTCTCCCTCTCTATCTCCCTCTCTATCTCCCTCAATTCCTCTCTATCTCCCTCACTTCTTCTCTATCGCCCTCTCTCTCGCTCTCGTGCACCCTTGCCTTCTTGCTCCCTCCCTCTCTCGCTCTCCAGCACCCTCGCTCTCTCGCTCTCTAGCACCCTCGCTCTCTCGCTCTCTAGCACCCTCCCTCTCTCTCGCTCTCTAGCACCCTCCCTCTCTCGCTCTCTAGCACCCTCCCTCTCTCTCGCTCTCTAGCACCCTCCCCCTCTCTCGCTCTCTAGCACCCTCCCTCTCTCGCTCTCTAGCACCTTCCCTCTCTCTCACTCTCTAGCACCTTCCCTCTCTCTCGCTCTGTAGCACTCTCCCTCTCTCGCTCTCTAGCACCCTCCCTCTCTCTCGCTCTCTAGCACCCTCCCTCTCTCGCTCTCTAGCACCCTCGCTCTCTCGCTGTCTAGCACCCTCCCTCTCTCTCGCTCTCTAGCACCCTCCCTCTCTCGCTCTCTAGTACCCACGCTTTCTCGCTCTCTAGCACCCTCCCTCTCTCGCTCTCTAGCACCCTCCCTCTCTCTCGCTCTCTAGCACCCTCCCTCTCTCTCGCTCTCTAGCACCCTCGCTCTCTCGCTCTCTAGCACCCTCGCTCTCTAGCACCCTCGCTCTCTCGCTCTCGAGCACCCTCGCTCTCTAGCACCCTCGCTCTCTCGCTCTCTAGCACCCTCGCTCTCTCGCTCTCGAGCACCCTCGCTCTCTCGCTCTCGAGCACCCTCGCTCTCTCGCTCTCGAGCACCCTCGCTCTCTCGCTCTCGAGCACCCTCGCTCTCTCGCTCTCGAGCACCCTCGCTCTCTCGCTCTCGAGCACCCTCGCTCTCTCGCTCTCTAGCACCCTCGCTCTCGAGCACCCTCGCTCCCTCGCTCTCTCGCTCTCTAGCACCCTCGCTCTCGAGCACCCTCGCTCCCTCGCTCTCTCGCTCTCTAGCACCCTCGCTCTCTCGCTCTCTAGCACCCTCGCTCTCGAGCACCCTCGCTCTCTCGCTCTCTGGCACCCTCCCTCTCTCTCGCTCTCTAGCACCCTCGCTCTCTCGCTCTCTAGCACCCTCGCTCTCTCGCTCTAGCACCCTCGCTCTCTCGCTCTCGAGCACCCTCGCTCTCTCGCTCTCTAGCACTCTCGCTCTCGAGCACCCTCGCTCTCTCGCTCTCTGGCACCCTCCCTCTCTCTCGCTCTCTAGCACTCTCGCTCTCGAGCACCCTCGCTCTCTCGCTCTAGCACCCTCCCTCTCTCGCTCTCGAGCACCCTCGCTCTCGAGCACCCTCGCTCTCTCGCTCTCGAGCACCCTCGCTCTCTCGCTCTCGAGCACCCTCGCTCTCTCGCTCTCGAGCACCCTCGCTCTCTCGCTCTCGAGCACCCTCGCTCTCTCGCTCTTGAGCACCCTCGCTCTCTCGCTCTCGAGCACCCTCGCTCTCTCGCTCTCGAGCACCCTCGCTCTCTCGCTCTCTAGCACCCTCGCTCTCTAGCACCCTTGCTCTCTCGCTCTCTAGCACCCTCGCTCTCGAGCACCCTCGCTCTCTCGCTCTCGAGCACCCTCGCTCTCTCGCTCTCGAGCTCTCTCGCTCTCGAGCACCCTCGCTCCCTCGCTCTCTAGCACTCTCGCTCCCTCGCTCTCTAGCACCCTTGCTCTCTCTTGCTCTCTCTCTCTCTCTCTAGCACTCTCTCTCTCCTTCTCCCTGTCTCTAACACTGGCCCTCACTCACACTGCTTTCTTCTTTCCCACGGTCCAAGGGGGCAGTACTCCTATCACCCCAGGTGCTGGTACCTAAAATCAGGATGTTGAATCAGTGTGGTTAGAGATAAGGAATAATAAGGGGAAAATTTTGCTGGTGGGCATAGTCTATGGGCCCCCTAACAGTAGCTACACTATCAGATGGAGTATAAATCAAGAAATAATGAAGGCTTGTAAAAAAGGAACAGCAATAATCATGGGCGATTTTAACCTTCATATTAATTGGACAAAGCAAATTATCCAGGGCAGCCTTGAGGAAGAGTTCATAGTGTATCTGGGATAGTTTCCTTGAACAGTATGTTGCGGATCCAATCAGGGAGTAGGCTATCTTAAATCTGGTACTGTGTAATGAGACAGGAACAATAAACGATCTCCTGGTAAAGGATCCTCTCGGAATGAGTGACCATAACATGGTTGAATTTCAAATTCAGTTTGAGGTGAGAAAGTTGGATCTCTAACCAGTGTCCTAAGCTTACTAAAGGAGACTACAAAGGTATGAAGGCTAAAGTGGACTTGGAAAATAGATTAAAGTGTAAGACGGTTGATGAGCAATGGCGGACTTTTAAGGAGATATTTCATAACTCTCAACAAAAATATATCCCAATGAGAAGGAAAGACTGTAAGAGAAGGGATAACCATCTGTGGCTAACTAAGGAACTAAGGGATGGTATCAAATTGAAAACAAGGGCATACAATGTAGCCAAGACTAGTGGAAGGCCAGAGGATTGGGAAACTTTTAAAAGCCAGCAAAGAACGACGAAAAAAATAATAAAGAGAGGAATGATAGGTTATGAAAGTAAACTAGCATGAAATATAAAAACAGATAGTAAGAGTTTGTACAGGTACATAAAAAGGAAAGGAGTAGCTAAAGTAAATGTTGGTCCCCTAGAGGATGATACTGGGGAATTAATAATGGGGAACAGGGAAATGGCAGAGACGTTGAACAAATATTTTGCATCAGTCTTCACAATAGAAGATGCTAAAAACATCCCAATAATGGATAATCAAGGGGCTATAGGGAGTGAGGAATACAATCACTACCACTAAAGAAGTAGTACTCAGTAAAATAATGAGACTAAAGGCGGACAAGTCCCCTGGACCTGATGGCTTGCATCCTAAAGTCCTAAAAGAAGTGGCTGAAGAGATAGTGGATGCATTGGTTGTCATCTACCAAAATTCCCTCGATTCTGGGGAGGTCCTAGCGGATTGGAAAACTGCAAATGTAATGCCCCTATTTAAAAAAGAAGGCAGACAGAAAGCAGGAAACTATAGCCTAACATCTGTCATTGGGAAAATGCTGGAGTCCGTTATTAAGAAAGCAGTAGCAGGACATTTGGAAAAGCATAATTCAATCAAGCAGAGTCAGCATGGTTTTATGAAAGGGAAATTGTGTTTGACAAATTTGCTGGAGTTCTTTGAGGATGGAACGAGCAGGGTGGATAAGAGGGAACCAGTGGATGTAGTGTATTTGGATTTCTAGAAGGCATTCGATAAGGTGCCACATAAAAGGTTACTACACAAGATGAAAGTTCACGGGGTTGGGGGTAATATATTTGCACGGATCGAGAATTAGCTAACTAACAGAACACAGAGAGTCGGGATAAATGGGTCATTTTCCCGTTGGCAAACAGTAACTAGTGGGGTGCCGCAGGGATCGGTGCTGGGGCCTCAACTGTTTACAATCTATATTAATGACTTGGATGAAGGGACCAAGTGTAATGTAACCAAGTTTGCTGATGATACAAAGGAAAGCAAATTGTGAGGAAGACACAAAAATCTGCAAAGGGATATAGACAGGCTAAATGAGTGGGCAAAAATTTGGCAGATAGAGTATAATGCTGGAAACTGTGAGGTTATCCACTTTGGCAGGAAAAATAGAAAAGCAAATTATAATTTAAATAGAGAAAAATTGCTAAGTGCTTCAGTACAGAGGAACCTGGGGGTCCTTGTGCATGAAACACAAAAAGTTAGTATGCAGCTACAGCAAGTAATCAGGAAGGCAAATGGAATGTTGGCCTTTATTGCAAGGGGGATAGAGTATAAAAGCAGTGTGCTACAACTGTACAGGGTATTAGTGAGGCCACACCTAGAGTACTGCCTACAGTTTTGATCGCCGTATTTAAGGAAGGATATACTTACATTGGAGGCTGTTCAGAGAAGGTTCACTAGGTTGATTCCGGAGATGAGGGGGTTGACTTATGAAGAAAGGTTGAGTAGGTTGGGATTATACTCATTGAAGTTCAGAAGAATAAGATTATCTTATATCATATCGAAATATATAAGATAATGAGAGGGTTCGACAAGTTGGATGCAGAGAGGATATTTCCACTCATAGGGGAAACTAAAACTAGGGGACATAGTCTCAGAATAAGGGGACCGCTCATTTAAAACTGAGATGAGGAGGAATTTCTTCTCTGATGGTTGTGAATCTGTGGAATTCTCTGCCCCAGAGAGCTGTGAAGGCTGGGTCATTGAATATATTTAAGATGGAGATAGATAGATTTTTGAGCGATAAGGAATAAAGGGTTATGGAGAGCGGGAAGGGAAGTGGAGCTGAGTCCATGATCAAATCAGCCATGATCTTATTAAATGGCAGAGCAGGCTCGAGGGGGCAGGTGGCCTACTCCTGCTCCTATTTCTTATAGAAACATAGAAAATAGGTGCAGGAGTAGGCCATTCGGCCCTTCTAGCCTGCACCGCCATTCAATGAGTTCATGGCTGAACATTCAACTTCAGTACCCCATTCCTGCTTTCTCGCCATACCCCTTGATCCCCCTAGTAGTAAGGACCTCATCTAACTCCTTTTTGAATATATTTAGTGAATTGGCCTCAACAACTTTCTGTGGTAGAGAATTCCACAGGTTCACCACTCTCTGGGTGAAGAAGTTCCTCCGCATCTCGGTCCTAAATGGCTTACCCCTTATCCTTAGATTGTGACCTCTGGTTCTGGACTTCCCCAACATTGGGAACATTCTTCCTGCATCTAACCTGTCTAACCCCGTCAGAATTTTAAATGTTTCTATGAGGTCCCCTCTCATTCTTCTGAACTCCAGTGAATACAAGCCCAGTTGATCCAGTCTTTCTTGATAGGTCAGTCCCGCCATCCCGGGAATCAGTCTGGTGAACCTTCGCTGCACTCCCTCAATAGCAAGAATGTCCTTCCTCAGGTTAGGAGACCAAAACTGTACACAATACTCCAGGTGTGGCCTCACCAATGCCCTGTACAACTGTAGCAACACCTCCCTGCCCCTGTACTCAAATCCCCTTGCTATGAAGGCCAACATGCCATTTGCTTTCTTAACCGCCTGCTGCACCTGCATGCCAACCTTCAATGACTGATGTACCATGACACCCAGGTCTCTTTGCACCTCCCCTTTTCCTAATCTGTCACCATTCAGATAATAGTCTGTCTCTCTGTTTTTACCACCAAAGTGGATAACCTCACATTTATCCACATTATACTTCATCTGCCATGCATTTGCCCACTCACCTAACCTATCCAAGTCGCTCTGCAGCCTCACAGCATCCTCCTCGCAGCTCACACTGCCACCCAACTTAGTGTCATCCGCAAATTTGGAGATACTACATTTAATCCCCTCATCTAAATCATTAATGTACAGTGTAAACAGCTGGGGCCCCAGCACAGAACCTTGCGGTACCCCACTAGTCACTGCCTGCCATTCTGAAAAGTACCCATTTACTCCTACTCTTTGCTTCCTGTCTGACAACCAGTTCTCAATCCATGTCAGTGCACTACCCCCAATCCCATGTGCTCTAACTTTGCACATCAATCTCTTGTGTGGGACCTTGTCGAACGCCTTCTGAATGTCCAAATATACCACATCAACTGGTTCTCCCTTATCCACTCTACTGGAAACATCCTCAAAAAATTCCAGAAGATTTGTCAAGCATGATTTCCCTTTCACAAATCCATGCTGACTTGGACCTATCATGTCACCTCTTTCCAAATGCACTGCTATGACATCCTTAATAATTGATTCCATCATTTTACCCACTACCGATGTCAGGCTGACCGGTCTATAATTCCCTGTTTTCTCTCTCCCTCCTTTTTTAAAAAGTGGGGTTACATTGGCTACCCTCCACTCCATAGGAACTGATCCAGAGTCAATGGAATGTTGGAAAATGACTGTCAACGCATCCACTATTTCCAAGGCCACCTCCTTAAGTACTCTGGGATGCAGTCCATCAGGCCCTGGGGATTTATCGGCCTTCAATCCCATCAATTTCCCCAACACAATTTCCCGGCTAATAAGGATTTCCCTCAGTTCCTCCTCCTTACTAGACCCCCCGACCCCTTTTATAACCGGAAGGTTGTTCGTGTCCTCCTTCGTGAATACCGAACCAAAGTACTTGTTCAATTGGTCCGCCATTTCTTTGTTCCCCGTTATGACTTCCCCTGATTCTGACTGCAGGGGACCTACGTTTGTCTTTACTAACCTTTTTCTCTTTACATATCTATAGAAACTTTTGCAATCCGTCTTAATGTTCCCTGCAAGCTTCTTCTCATACTCCATTTTCCCTGCCTTAATCAAACCCTTTGTCCTCCTCTGCTGAGTTCTAAATTTCTCCCAGTCCCCAGGTTCGCTGCTATTTCTGGCCAATTTGTATGCCACTTCCTTGGCTTTAATACTATCCCTGATTTCCCTTGATAGCCACGGTTGAGCCACCTTCCCTTTTTTATTTCTATGCCAGACAGGAATGTACAATTGTTGTAGTTCATCCATGCGGTCTCTAAATGTCTGCCATTGCCCATCCACAGTCAACCCCTTAAGTATCATTCGCCAATCCATCCCAGCCAATTCACGCCTCATACCTTCAAAGTTAGCCTTCTTTAAGTTCTGGACCATGGTCTCTGAATTAACTGTTTCATTCTCCATCCCAATGCAGAATTCCACCATATTATGGTCACTCTTCCCCAAGGGGCCTCGCACAACGAGATTGCTAATTAATCCTCTCTCATTACATAACACCCAGTCTAAGATGGCCTCCCCCCTAGTTGGTTCCTCGACATATTGGTCTAAAAAACCATCCCTTATGCACTCCAGAAAATCCTCCTCCACCGTATTGCTTCCAGTTTGGTTAGCCCAATCTATGTGCATATTAAAGTCACCCATTATAACTGCTGCACCTTTATTGCACGCACCCCTAATTTCCTGTTTGATGCCCTCCCCAACATCACTACTACTGTTTGGAGGTCTGTACACAACTCCCACTAATGTTTTTTGCCCTTTGGTGTTCTGCAGCTCTACCCATATAGATTCCACATCATCCAAGCTAATGTCCTTCCTAACTATTGCCTTAATCTCCTCCTTAACCAGCAATGCTACCCCACCTCCTTTTCCTTTTATTCTATCCTTCCTGAATGTTGAATACCCCTGGATGTTGAGTTCCCAGCCCTGCTCATCCTGGAGCCACGTCTCCGTAATCCCAATCACATCATATTTGTTAACATCTATTTGCACAGTTAATTCATCCACCTTATTGCGGATACTCCTTGCATTAAGACACAAAGCCTTTAGGCTTGTTTTTTTAACACCCTCTGTCCTTTTAGAATTTTGCTGTACAATGGCCCTTTTTGTTCTTTGCCTTGGGTTTCTCTGCCCTCCACTTTTCCTCATCTCCTTTCTGTCTTTTGTTTTTGCCTCCTTTTTGTTTCCCTCTATCTCCCTGCATTGGTTCCCATCCCCCTGCCATATTAGTTTAAATCCTCCCCAACAGCACTAGCAAACACTCCCCCGAGGACATTGGTTCCGATTCTGCCCAGGTGCAGACCGTCCGGATTGTACTGGTCCCACCTCCCCCAGAACCGGTTCCAATGCCCCAGGAATTTGAATCCCTCCCTGCTGCACCATTGCTCAAGCCACGTATTCATCTGAGCTATCCTGCGATTCCTACTCTGACTAGCACGTGGCACTGGTAGCAATCCCGAGATTACTACTTTTGAGGTCCTACTTTTTAATTTAGCTCCTAGCTCCTTAAATTCATTTCGTAGGAACTCATCCCTTTTTTTACCTATGTCATTGGTACCAACGTGCACCACGACAACTGGCTGTTCTCCCTCCCTTTTTAGAATGTCCTGCACCCGCTCCGAGACATCCTTGACCCTTGCACCAGGGAGGCAACATACCATCCTGGAGTCTCGGTTGCGGCCGCAGAAACGCCTATCTATTCCCCTTACAATTGAATCCCCTATCACTATCGCTCGCCCACTCTTTTTCCTGCCCTCCTGTGCAACAGAGCCAGCCACGGTGCCATGAACTTGGCTGCTGCTGCCCACTCCTGATGAGTCATCCCCCTCAACAGCACTCAAAGCAGTGTATCTGTTTTGCAGTGGGATGACCACAGGGGACCCCTGCACTACCTTCCTTGCACTACTCTTCCTGCTGGTCTTCCATTCCCTCGCTGGCTGTGGACCCTTCTCCTGCGGTAAGACCAACTCGCTACACGTGATACTCACGTCATTCTCAGCATCGTGGATGCTCCAGAGTGAATCCACCTTCAGCTCCAACTCCGCAACGCGGACCGTCAGTAGCCGGAGGTGGACACACTTCCCGCACATGTAGTCGTCAGGGACACTGGTGTTGTCCCCGTGTTCCCACATGGTACAGGAGGAGCATATCACATGACCGAGCTGTCCTGCCATGACTTAACCCTTAGATACACTTAAATTGCCGACAACAATATTAAAAGTTACTGACTAATAAAGAAAAAGAAAAACTACTCACCAATCAGCAGCCAATCACTTACCACGTTGGCTGTGACGTCATCTTTTGATTTCTTTCTACTTCTTTTTTGACTTCTCTCAGCTGGAGCTGCACAAGTCACGCCTCTCTCGACTCCCGCGTCTCTCGACGCTCCCCGGACTGCTGAGCCTTTTATAGGCCGCTGCCTCTCTCGACTCCCGCGTCTCTCGACGCTCCCCGGACTGCTGAGCCTTTTATAGGCCGCTGCCTCTCTCGACTCCCGCCTCTCTCGACGCTCCCCGGACTGCTGAGCCTTTTATAGGCCGCTGCCTCTCTCGACTCCCGCCTCTCTCGACGCTCCCCGGACTGCTGAGCCTTTTATAGGCCGCTGCCTCTCTCGACTCCCGCCTCTCTCGACGCTCCCCGGACTGCTGAGCCTTTTATAGGCCGCTGCCTCTCTCGACTCCCGCCTCTCTCGACGCTCCCCGGACTGCTGAGCCTTTTATAGGCCGCTGCCTCTCTCGACTCCCGCCTCTCTCGACGCTCCCCGGACTGCTGAGTCTTTTATAGGCCGCTGCCTCTCTCCTTGTTCTTATGTACAGATAAGTCGAGAGCATGGCCTTGGATACTACAACGTTATCATGAGAATCTTTGTTTCAGAGGAAATGTTTTCAATCTTTACTGTTCTCAGTTTAAACTTGCCGTGTGTTTGTGCAAAATCGGAGCGGGGGTGGGGGGGGGGGGGAGCAGGCGGCGGGGGAGAAACACTCCGCATAGTTTTACCTTTTTTAGCCACTGAGCTCCGTTCTGATCAGTCTGCTGTTTAACTACATTCCGATCTCTGGTGAAAGGCATTCTGCTGGCTCCTTGTGTTACAGATTCTGTGTAAAGAAAAAAATAACGTTCATTTATATAACACTAGTCACAACCCTGGGACGTCTCAAAGCGCTTTACAGCCAATAAAGCACTTTTGGAGTGTAGTCACCGCTGTTATGTGGGAAACGCGGCAGCCGATTTGCGCACAGCAAGCTCCCACAAACAGCAATGTGGTAATGACCAGATAATCTGTTTTAGTGATTTTGGTTGAAGGATAAACATTGGCTAGGACACCGGGGAGAACTCCCCCAGTCTTCTTTGCAATATTGCCATGGGATATTTTACTTCCACCTGAGAGGGCAGAAGTGGCCTCCATTTGACACCTAATCCAAAAGATGGCTCCTGTGACAGTGCTGCACTCCCTCAGTATGGCACTGGGTGTGTGAGCCTGAATTGTGGGATTTGAACCCACAACCACCTGACTCAGGTGAGAGTGCTACCAATTGAGCCAAAGTGTCTCATTTTGTTCCTCTGCCTGTTTCCCCTTCTTTCATGTTGGAGCAGGGTTTAAACCGTAACCTTCCAGTACCTCACCCAAGTAACCGTCCTTCCTGGGGAGGAAGATAGGATCACGAGTAGGCCATTCAGCCCCTCGAGCCTGTTCTGCCCGGCCCGTTAAAGGGATCGCACACCCAAATTTAAAATCAGCATGAACATTGCTCTCTACCTCTCTCTCCTTTAAGACAGTCCTTAAAACCTATCTCCACGACCGGCCTGTCCTATTTTCTCCTCATGTGGCTCGATGTCAAATTCTGTCTGATAACGCTCCTGTTAATGGTGCCATATAAATGCAAGGGGTCGTTGTGTGTGTGTGTGTGTGTGTGTGGGTGCACATGTGTATATGCCTGTGTGTGGGTGCATGCCTGTGTGTATATGCCTGTGTGTGGGTGTCTATGTATATGCCTGTGCGTGGGTGCGTGTATATGCCTGTGCGTGGGTGCGTGTGTGTATATGCTTGTGTGTGGGTGCGCATGTGTATATGCTTGTGTTTGGGTGCGTGTGCATATATGCTTGTGTGTGGGTGCGTGTGTATATGCTGGTGTGTGCGTGTGTGTATATGCGTGTGTGTGTATATGTGTTTAGGTGCGCGTGCGTGTGTGTGTATATGTGTTTAGGTGCGTGTGTGTGTATATGTGTTTAGGTGTGCGTGTAACCCATCGACCTTAGTTGCACCATCTTTTTCGCTCCCTGGTGATTGTGTGTGGGATTTGTTGATGAACCTGCATGTCTACATGTGCCGTGCGTGTACTCACCGTCTCTCTCCCTCTACATGTGTGTGTTGTGTATGTAGGTCTCGAGAGCCCGTGTACACTCGCCGATTGTATTGTGTCCCCACTTACTCAGAACTGTCAGCCGGGCTAACTCAGAGTATGCAGTGCTGTTGGGAACTGGGCGAAGAATGGGTCAATTAGCCAAGCTTCCCGTTAAAGTGAGGAGCAGGTTGGATAGGGATCTAATGGCAATCAATTCCCAGATCTGTACCATTCCTAAATAGTGGATCAGAGAGACAACTATATATTGTCCCTACCCAGCTGTTTGGGGGAAAGCTAAAGGTCGGTTGCTATAGCGCAGTTTCAAAGTACACAATTGCTTTTCTTGGCTTGTTTCCCTCCTCCTTGTTTCCTGTGAAGTGCCGGTTGCTATGGATATAAACGTTTCCGCTGGGATGGCAGTGCAGGAGTGTGGGAATAGCCTGGGGATGGAAAGAGCCAGAGCTTATTGAACAGGAGAGCTGGAAAGGGAGGGCAGGAGGGCGAAAGTTGAGTAGGCTGGGTGCTTCCTGATGGAACGCGGAGGCCTAGCCCTTTGGAGTGTTGGATTTTTGATTCCGGATCCCAAAGGAATTACAATTTAAGGGAACTTTTAGGTACAGATCAGCCGTGATCTAATTGAATGGCGGAGCAGACTCGAGGGGCTGAATGACCGACTCCTGTTCCGATGTTCCTAAATAAATGTAAAGAAAGAGAAGAAATTGCATTTATATAGTGTCATTCACAACCTCAGGACATTCCAAAGTGCTTCACAGCCAATGAAATACTTTTTGATGTATAGTCACTGTTGTAATGTAGGAAATGTGGCAGCCAATTTGTGCTCAGCAAGGCCCCACAAACAGCAATGAAATGAACGACCTGATGATTTGTTTTTGTGATGTTGATTGAGGCATGAATATTGGCCATAGCTCCCCTGCTCTTCTGTGAAAGAGTGCCATTGTATCTCTTGCGTCCAGCTGAGAGGGCAGACATGGCTTCGGTTTAACGTCCCATGCGAAAGACAGCAGTGCAGCACTTTCTCAGTAGTTGAAGGAGGGAATGTTGGCCAGGACACTGGGAGAATACGCTGCTTTTCTTCCCGCTAGTGTCTTTGGGTCTTGAATGTGCGCTGGAACAGTCAGATGGGCCCTCTGACTGTGCAGCATTCTCTCAGTACTCCACCCTACATTGTGAACAATATTCCCTGCTCTGGAGCATGGACAGGGCTGGACCAACTCCACTGAGGGTGCGGGATTCTCACAGAAAAAGTGGGGCCCCTAAAATGCAGCGATATAGAACCGTTTGCATGCAACACTCGGGAACGTCCCATATGTCCAATCTACCTCTGGGCACAAACCCATTGTGTTGCGTGCCAAGAGCATAGCAGATTCTTGACAGTTGTCAGCTCTGCCATTGGCCACTGATCACCCACTGGACAAAACCCAAATAACTTCCCCCTGCCCCCAGCCCCCTGTTTTTCTGAACCAAAAATACTGTATTCAGTTCAGGGCACTGCACCTCAGGAAGGAGATATTGGCCGAGAAAGGGATGCACTGCAGATTCACCAGAATGATACCGGGGTTAAAAGGATTAAATTATGAGATCAGTTTGCATAGACTAGGCTTGTATTCCCTGGAGTATCAAAGATTAAGGGGTGAACTAATTGAGGTGTTGGAGTTGATAGAAACTATTTCCTCTGGTGTCGGACTCCAAAACAAGGGGGCATAGTGAGTTCTCAGGTGACTGAACATTCCAATACGGGAATTACAGTCTCTGTCACTGGTGGGACAGACAGTGGTTGAAGGAAAGGGTGGGTTGGGAATCTGGTTTGCCGCACGTTCCTTCCGCTGCCTGCGCTTGGTTTCTGCATGCTCTCGGCGACGAGACTCGAGGTGTTCAACACCCTCCTGGATGCTCTTCCTCCACTTAGGGCGGTCTTTGGCCAGTGATTCCCAGGTGTCAGTGGGGATGTTGCATTTTATCAAGGAGGCTTTGAGGGTGTCCTTGAAACGTTTCCTCTGCCCACCTGGGGCTCGCTTGCCGTGTAGGAGTTCCGAGTAGAGTGCTTGCTTTGGGAGTCTCGTGTAGGGCATGCGGACGATGTGGCCCACCCAACGGAGCTGGTCGAGTGTGGTCAGTGCTTCAGGCTGAACTGAGGGGCTCAGCCCTTCGATGTGGTTTTTTTTCCCTGAAACATTGTCAAGGTGTCGGGTCCCTGTGCTGATGCATTCCGGGGAAAAGCGACGCCTGTCTCTCCTCACACCACCGTCCCACCCACGGAGGTTAATTTAAACCCCTCTGATGTTGTTTCTTCCTATTGCAGTGCTAATTGGTGAGCCTGTGTGGGCTTTTCATGCCCTGGGGACTGCTAACAGTGCCAGTTGTGAAACATTTGCTGACTGCGGTATTAGTTCCCCTTGAGCGCACCTGGACAGTCCAAGACCAGTTAAGTTAAGGGGAAGCTGGATAAGTCCGTGAGGGAGAAAGGAATAGAAGGATTATGCAGATAGGCTGAGATGAAGTAGGGTGGCATGAGGCTTGTGTGGTGCATAACAACTGGCACAGACCAGATGGGCCGTATTGCACATTCTGTGATTCTACGCAAGTCTCATCCCCTGTGTTGTCTCATTACCAGAATGAATTCTGCTTAGGATTCTGAATCCCCAAACCCTGCCCGTTCTAGCAAATTCCTGGTGTCAGATTCTTCCCCCACCCCCATTATGCTGTGACAGGGAAACAGTGGGACGGCTGAGTGTGAAGGGCTGCTCGGATGAAGAAAAATAAAGACTTCTTTTGCTCCATGATTGGCAGCAGGGCCTTCAGTTGTCTCGACCCTCTGTAAACCTCTCCGCCTCTGGATGAACAGGAATTGGTGAGAGTTAGAATACGGGCAGCCAAATTTTATGGAACAACAACTTGTATTTATATAGCGCCTTTAACTTAGTGAAATGTCCCAAGGCGCTTCACAGGAGATAAAACATTTGAAAGGTGGAAGATGGGAGGCCGGCCAGGGGAGCACTGGAATAGTTGAGTCTGGCGGTAACGAAAGCAGGGATGAGGGTTTCAGTAGAAGGGGCAGAGATGGGCGATGTTATGGAGGTGAAAGGTCAAAAAAGAAAAGAAAGACTTCCATTTATATAGCGCCTTTCACGACCACTGGACATCCCAAAGCACTTTACAGCCAATGGTACTTTTTTGGAGTGTAGTCACTGTTGTAATGTGGGAAACATGGCAGCCAATTTGCGCACAGCAAGCTCCCACAAACAGCAATGGGATAATGACCAAATAATCTGGTTTTGGTGATGTTGATTGCGGGATACATTTTGGCCAGGACACCGGGGGGATCTCCTCTGCTCTTCTTCAGAATAGTGCCATGGGATCTTTTACATCCACCTGAGAGAGCAGATGGGGCCTCGGTTTAACGTCTCATCCAAAAGACGGCACCTCCGACAGTGCAGCACTCCCTCAGCACTGCACTGGAGGGTCAGCTGAGATTTTTATGCTCAAGTCTCTGGAATGGGACTTGAACCCACAACCTTCTGACTCCGAGGCACTGAACCACAGCTGACACAAAGGATGGGGAAATGGCAGGCAGCTGTAAGGCCTGGGGGAGTCGGTGGTGCTGGTGAGGGAGAGGAGACCAGATGAGATCACTCCTCTGTCACTGGTGTAAATCAGGAGAGCCCCCTTGGGGGTGGGTGGTTTCTAAATGTAAGTATGTGTTTGAAAATCAGTATGGTCCAAATACTGTGATGTCAGTTTTTATCAGCTACATTAAGTTGAGCTCATCCAAAACTCTGCAGCCTGTATCCTAATGTGCATCAAGTCCTGTTCACCCTTTACTCCTGTGCTCGCTGGCCTACATTGGCTCCCAGTTAAGCAACGACTTGATTTAAAAATTCACATTCACGTGTTCAAATCCCTCCCTATCTCTGTAACCTTCTCTAGCCCTACAACCCTCTGAAATCTCTGCGCTCCTCCAATTCTGGCCTCCTGTGCATCCCCATTCATTTTGCTCCACTATCGGCGGCCCTGCCATCAGCTGTCTGGTCCCGAAGCTCTGGAATTCCTTCCCTAAAACTCTGCCTCGCTTTCCTCCTTTAAGGCAATGTTTGTGTGATTGCGCTCCTATGAAGTGCCTTGACACATTCTATAGTGTTAATGGTGCAATCTAAATGCAGGATTTTGATTAAGATGTTTCTTAAAACCTAGCTCTTTCACCAAGCTTTTAGTCACCCGTCTTAATATCAAAGGGTTCAGGTGGTTTATATCTAGAATGATAGATACCTGGGAGTGAGGTACAGGCTGGAATCTAATCGAGGGGTTCAGATGGTTTATAGAAACATAGAAACATAGAAAATAGGTGCAGGAGCCCATTCAGCCCTTCTAGTCTGCACCGCCATTCAATGAGTTCATGGCTGAACATGAAACTTCAGTACCCCCTTCCTGCTTTCTCGCCATACCCCTTGATCCCCCGAGTAGTAAGGACTTCATCTAACTCCCTTTTGAATATATTTAGTGAATTGGCCTCAACTACTTTCTGTGGTAGAGAATTCCACAGGTTCACCACTCTCTGGGTGAAGAAGTTTCTCCTCATCTCGGTCCTAAATGGCTTACCCCTTATCCTTAGACTGTGACCCCTGGTTCTGGACTTCCCCAACATTGGGAACATTCTTCCTCCATCTAACCTGTCTAAACCCGTCAGAATTTTAAACGTTTCTATGAGGTCCCCTCTCATTCTTCTGAACTCCAGTGAATACAAGCCCAGTTGATCCAGTCTTTCTTGATAGGTCAGTCCCACCATCCCGGGAATCAGTCTGGTGAATCTTCGCTGCACTCCCTCAATAGCAAGAATATCCTTCCTCAAGTTAGGAGACCAAAACTGTACACAATACTCCAGGTGTGGCCTCACCAAGGCCCTGTACAACTGTAGCAACACCTCCCTGCCCCTGTACTCAAATCCCCTCGCTATGAAGGCCAACATACCATTTTCTTTCTTAACCGCCTGCTGTACCTGCATGCCAACCTTCAATGACTGATGTACCATGACACCCAGGTCTCGTTGCACCTCCCCTTTTCCTAATCTGTCACCATTCAGATAATAGTCTGTCTCTCTGTTTTTACCACCAAAGTGGATAACCTCACATTTATCCACATTATACTTCATCTGCCATGCATTTGCCCACTCACCTATCCAAGTCACTCTGCAGCCTCATAGCATCCTCCTCGCAGCTCACACTGCCACCCAACTTAGTGTCATCCGCAAATTTGGAGATACTACATTTAATCCCCTCGTCTAAATCATTAATGTACAATGTAAACAGCTGGGGCCCCAGCACAGAACCTTGCGGTACCCCACTAGTCACTGCCTGCCATTCTGAAAAGTACCCATTTACTCCTACTCTTTGCTTCCTGTCTGACAACCAGTTCTCAATCCACGTCAGCACACTACCCCCAATCCCATGTGCTTTAACTTTGCACATTAATCTCTTGTGTGGGACCTTGTCGAAAGCCTTCTGAAAGTCCAAATATACCACATCAACTGGTTCTCCTTTGTCCACTTTACTGGAAACATCCTCAAAAAATTCTAGAATAATAGATACCTGAGAGTGAGTTACAGGCTGGAATCTAATTGAAGGGCCCAGGTGGTTGATGCTTACTATAGTGGATATCCAGCAGTGAGTTGATGTGTTTTTGTAGATGTGCTGTTTATTGTGGATGGTATCTGTTATATATGTAAACCTGTAAATACCTTGTGTAACCACCAGAGGGCTCATCCCCTGGAGTCCCAAGGGATCCCACAATCCCTTGGGAGCACAGGTACTTAAGGAGGCTTCACAGGTTGGAGAGGCACTCTGGAGACCTGTAATAAAAGACTATGGTCATACTTTACTTTGAGCTCACAGTGTCCAGTCAGACTCATTACTGCAGATTGATACTGTTATGCATGAATAATGAGGCTGAGTGGAAAAAGAGAAGTTTTAGAGCAGAAACTGAAGGAAATCTGTGTGTCATGGTGCAGGTTGGGGGAAGTATATTGATGCCGTTATATAATGTTTGGATTGGTGCTGTCTGTAGCTGTGTGTTGTGTGTGTTTGAGGATGGGATGAGGCGGGGGCTGGACTGCGTCACTGTCCCTATGGGATGTCTGCTCACAAACCCTAACAGTCCTGGTGTAGTTGTTTCTCTTATTTGAGCTGGGGCGATGCCAGTAATTATCTCAGCAATGTTATCTGGCGGATGGTTTTGCCATGTGTGCGCTGACTATTTTGCTTCCTGCATGTTGCAAATACGTTTAAAAGAACATGTATTCTATTGGCCTTTCAGAACCCCAGGACGTCCCAAAGCACCTTACAGCCAATCAAGTACTTTTTGAAGTGTTATAATGAGTCAAAAGGTTGTGGTTTCAAGCCCCACGCTAGTGACTTGAGCACAAAATCTAGGCTGACATTCCCAGTGCAGTACTGAGGGAGTGCTGCAGTGTCAGAGTTGCTGTCTTTCAGATAAGACGTTAAACTGAGGCCCCGTCTGCCCTCTTGGGTGGATATAAAAGATCCTATGGCACTGCTTGAGGTATGGTAGCGTAGTGGTTATGTCACTGGACTAGTAATCCAGAGGCCTAGACTAACAATCCAGAGATATGAGTTCAAATGGCAGCTGGGGGAATATTTTTAAAATTCAGTTAATGAAATAAACCTGGAATGAAAAAGCTAGTATCAGTAATGGTGACCATAAAATGCATGACCATAGTGACCCATTGTCATAAAAACCCAACTGATTCACTCATGTCCTTTAGGGAAGGAAATCTGCCGTCCATACCCGGTCTGGCCTGTATGTGGCTCCTGACCCACAGCAATGTGGATGACACTGAACAGCCCTCTGAAATGGCTGAGCAAGCCCCTCAGTTGTACCAAACCGCTACGACAAAGTCACTGTGGGAGTACCGTCACCACACAGGACTGCAGCGGTTAAAGAAGGCGGCTCACCACCACCTTCTCGACGGCAATTAGGGATGGGCAATAAATGCCGGCCAGCGAAGCCCACATCCCATGAACAAATAAAAAAAAAACTCACAGAAGATCAGGGTCGTTCTCCCCAATGTCCTAGGCAATGTTCCCTGTAAGCAGTCTGTCTCCTGCACAACATGTTTCTTTATTTCTTTTACTGCGCGGACCCTTTAAATTTCTGCACATGCGCGGTATTTACAGTGGAACAGCCAGTGAGCGGCCTGCACAGGACCTTTCCCATTACCTCCCAGCTTAGAGGGAACATTGGTCCTGGCCAATATTTATCCCTCATACTACATCACTGAAACACATTAGCCGATCATTCTCACATTGTTGTTTGTAGGAAATGTGGCAGCTTGCTGTGCACAAATTGGCTGCCACATTTCCTACATTACAACAGTGACCACACTTCAAAAAAGTACTTCATTGGCTGTAAAGTGCTTTGGGACGTCCTGAGGTCATGAAAGGCCTGAGGTCATTCTTTCTATCAGCTGATGTTTGGCGTCGAGTTTCTGGGCAATGCAGTGAACGGAAAAGTCTAGTAATGAAACCCTCTGGGAGTAAACAGACCAGTGACCTGGGGTCAGTCTCTTCCCACAGGAACCAGCTCCCGGCACTCTTCCAGATACAGATTCTGACAGCGCGTGTGTCCCAATCTGGTGTGGGATACTGTGTTCTCCAAGCTAGGGAGGACAGCTGCATTTTCATCCTTGTGTTCGAATCCCTCCATGGCCTCGCCCCTCCCTATCTCTGTAACCTTCTACTGCTGTACAACCTTCCCAGATCTCTGCGCTCTTCCAATTCTGGCCTCTTTCCTGCCTCCCCAATTTTGATCGCCCCACCATTGGCAGCCGTGCATTCAGCTGCCGAGGCCCTAATCTCTATAATTCGCTCCCTAAACCTCCCCACCTCTCTCTCTCCTCCTTCAAGATGCTTCTTAAAACATACTGCTTCGGCCAAACTTTTGCTCATCTGTCCTAATATCTTCTTACGTGGCTCGTTGTCAACTTTTGTCTGATTACGCTCCTGTGAGGCGCCTTGAGACGATTTACCATGTTAAAGGCGCTCTATAAATGCAAATTGTTGTTGTTACATAAGAACATAAGAATTAGGAGCAGGAGAAGGCCATTCGGCCCCTCGAGCCTGCTCCGCCATTCAATGAGATCATGGCTGATATTCTACCTCAACTCCACTTGCCTGCACTATCCCCTTAATATCCACTGACTCTCTTAATATACATTGCAGAACACACCACTTGTGCTTTTTACTCTTTAGAGATATGTAGAGATTTTGTGGGGGGTGGGGGGGGGGATGGGGGTAGGGAGGGAGGAATTATAGAGCTGGAGTGGTTACAAATATAGGGAGCAGTAAAGGTACGAAGCGATAATCACATGGATTTAAATTTTAATTTGGAGAATGATGGAGGTCCGGGCTCCAATCTCAGTTGCCCAAGATGGGACTCGGTGTGAGTTAGGATACGGACTGCGGAGTTTTGGGTTAGTTTAAGTTTACGGAGCGTGAGAGGTGAGGGGCCAGACAGGAGAGCTTTGAACTAGTCGAGTCTGGAGGTAACAAGGGCATGGTTCAGGGTTTCAGCAGCAGATGGGCTGAGGCAGTGGCAGAGCCGGCGATGTTCCGGAGGTGGAAGTAAAAGAACGAAAAGCAAGAGCTTGCATTTATATGGCGCCTTGCATAACTCCAGGACGTCCCAAAGGGCTTTACATTCAATGAAGCACTCTTGGAGTGTAGTCACTGTTGTAATGTAGGAGCAGCTGCCAATTTGTGCACAGCAAGCTCCCACAAACAGCAACGTGATAATGACCTGATAATCTGCTTTTAGTGATGTTGGTTGAGCAATATCGGGGAGAACTCCCCTGCTCTTTGAAATAGTGCCAGGGGGTCTTTTACATCCACCTGAGAGAGCAGACGAGGCCTCGGTTTAACATCTGATCCAAAAGACGACACCTTCGACAATGCAGTGGGGTGTTAGCATGGCGTATTGGCCTTGGGTTTCTGGAGTGAGATTTGAACTCTCAGCCTTTCTGACTCAGAGGTGAGAGGGCTACCCATTGAGCCACTGACACTAATAGTAGTCTTTGTGATGGAGAAGAGATGGGGTTGGAAGCTCAGCTCAGGATTGAGCCTGAGGCAGCAGCGGGGGAGGGGGAGGGGCGGGGGGAAGTCCAGAGATTGTGGCGGGGGGGGGGCTGGAGTCAAAGGCTTTGATCTTCCCAGCGTGGAGCAGTGAATGAGAGACTCCATGCAAGTTCTGACACCTTGAGCCGTGAGGCACCTTCGTCGCGAGGGGAGAGGCTGCCTGGTGGGATGTCCCCGAGAGCCACGTGTGTTCTTGGAGCGGGCCTTTGAGTGAATGCGATTGGTGCTGCTCTGCTGACCATTCCGTCTAACCGTTCATCAGACAGAGACACATTTTCAACTCTTTGCTGACCCACTGCTCCCCTGCCATAGGCTGGCATGGGCTGCACTCCCACAATCCCTGCCCTTTTGGTCCCACAGCTCCAGCAGAAACACTGACTCCTTTCTTTGTCCTCCAATTCTCTTCTCTTTACCTTCCCCCTATCACCTCTCCACCACTTCCCCAGACCTCTTTCTCCTCCCCCCCCCCCATCTTCTTTCTTTCCCCAGACCTTCTTCACCACCCTCTCCCCATTCCCTCTCCCTCTTGAAAGATGTTCTGGTAAAGTTCCACAGAGCTGGTCATCCTTCAGTATTTTGCTGCAGCATAGGCCTGGATAATTAATGTTGGCTATATTTGACTGTGGAGGGCATCGCGGCTATTGAGAAACTATCCTTACCTGACATCCATGAACTCACTGTTTCCAGCACAGATTTTTAAATTACAGTCTAGAGCAAAAATCCTGACTGCACCTCTACTGATAATCCAGCTCCCTCATACTGTAATATAATAACAACTTTTATTTATATAGCACCTTTAACGTAGTAAAACGTCCCAAGGCGCTTCACAACAGTGTTACAGACAAACAGATAAATTTGACACCGAGCCACGGAAGATATTAAGGCAGATGATCAAAAGCTTGTTTAAAGAGTTGGTTTTAACAAGCATCTTAAAGGAGGAAAGAGAGGTAGAGAGGCGTTGAGGTTTAGGGAGGGAGTTCCAGACCTTTAGGCCCAGGCAGCTGAAGGCACATCCATCACCGATGGTTGAGCAGTTATAATGAGGGATGTTCAAGAGGCCAGAATTTGAGGAGCGCAGACATCTTGTGGGATTGTGAGACTGAAAAAGATTAGAGATAGGGAGGGGCAAGTCCATGGAGTGATTTGTAAACAAGGATGAGAATTTTGAAATCGAGGCATTGTTTAACTGGGAGCCAATGTAGGTCAGAAAGCACAGGGGTGATGCGTGAGCGGGACTTGGTGTGGGTTAGTACACAGGCTGCTGAGTTTTGGATGACCTCAAGTTTCCATTGTGTGGAATGTGGAGGCCGGCCAGCAGTGAGTTGGAGTAGTCAAGTCTAGAGGTAACAAAGGCATGAATGAGGGTTTCAGCAGCAGAAGAGCTGAGGCAGGGGCGGAGGCAGGCAAAGTTACGGAGGTGAAAGAAGGCGGTTTTAGTTATGCCGCGGCATGTGGCTGGAAACTCCTTTCAGGGTCAAATATGACACCTAGGTTGCGAACAGTCTTGTTCACCCTTCGATTGATGCTAGGGAGAGGGATGGAGTCAGTGGCTAGGGAATGCAGTTTGTGGCAGGGACCAAAGATAATGACTTCGGTCTTCCCAATATTTAATTGGAGAAAATTTCTGCTCATCCAGTACTGGATGTCAGACATGCAATCTGACAATTTAGATACCAAGAAGGAGTTGAGAGAAGTGGTGGAGAGGTAGAGCTGGGTGTCGTCTGCGTACATGTGGAAACTGACTCTGTGTTTTCGGATGATATCGCCAAGGGGCAGCATATAGATGAGAAATAAGAGGTGTATGTACCCGGTGTTACTGACTGTATCTCTATTGATGTTAATCCAGCTCCCTCACACTGTCACTCAGTAGCCCCTCCCCCAGCACCCTGTGTTACTGACTGTATCTCTACTGATGTTAATCCAGCTCCCTCACACTGTCACTCAGTAGCCCCTCCCCCAGCACAGGTGATCACATGGGGTCACTATTTAAAGTTGGCAGCCAGGGCCTGTTATTGACGTTAATGATAACAGTGCCCCCTGCTGGACTAATCACAGTAATGCGACGTATGTCCATTTATAATGAAAACATGAAATATATAGCAGGTCAATCAGCAGCTGAAAGAGAAAAGCCTCTGCTAATGTTCCGGGCGGACCCTGTGTGTCCTTAACTCAGAGTGTTGCCGGTCCTGGATTTTGAGTTCATGGATTCTTTCTAAATAATGTAAAGTGTAATGGACAGTGAGGGACATCCTTTGAACAGGCTCCCGGGATTTCAGATTACAGAAACACTCCTTTTACTTCATGTCACAGAGCTGCAAACAAGTGTTGGGACAAAGGCAATCATTTGTTTGATGCCTGGATGAAGTTTCACCATTGTAACGTTTAAAGGATTTCTTAAAACCGAGAATCCTAAACCAGGAGCGGAGAGTGTCCTGCTGTACGTTTAGTCCCTGACCATTATAAGATAGAACTTGCAATTATATAACACCTTTCATGACCTCAGGATGCCACAATACTCTTCACAATGAAATAATTTTGAAGTGTAGTCAGTGTTGTAGTGTAGGAAAGTGCGACAACCAATTTGCTCAACTAGAAATGTGATAATGATCACATAATCTGTTATAGTCTGAGAGATAAATATTGGCCAGGACACTGGGAACAACTCCCAAAATTTTCTTCCAAATAGTACCATGGGATCTTTTACATCCGCCCGAGAAAGCAGACGGGGCCTCGGTTTAGCGTCTCATCTGAAAGACTGTACCATCGACTGTGCAGCACTCCCTCAGTACTGCACTGAATGTGTCAGGTATTGACCTATCGGGGATTGGAGAGTTATACCCTACCCCCTTCCCCGCAACCACGGTGCGCTGGTGGTAGAGGGAGTGAATGTTTAAGGTGGTGGATGGGCTGCTTTGTCCTGGATGGTGTCAACCTTCTTGAGTGTTGTTGGAGCTGCACTCATCCATCACACTCCTTACTTGTACCTTGATGATGGTGGAAAGGCTTTGGGGAGTCAGAGGATGAGACACTCGCCGCAGAATGCCCAGCCTCTGACCTGCTCTTGTTGCCACTGTGGGGAGTCATACATCTGCCATCTGTTACACAATCAGGGAGCTGCAGACAGACCCCACTCCCTATAAGTCTACCAGGGCACGTATATAGAATCGCTTGGCAATTGATTACCTCTCTAACCCAGCCCTGTTGCCCTGTTGTTCATCATTGGGTGTGAGCTGAAGAGCGAAGAGGGCTCGATTTGCAGGAGTCACACCCCCAAGAGTACAGGAGGATGGCATTTTGCTGCAATGGGGTGGGCTTCCCTGCAGTGCTGCCCTAGGTGTTCGCCGTGGCTCAGTGGGTATACCTCTCACCTCTGAGTCAGATATTCGGGGTTGAATTACCACCCAAAAGAATTGAGCATGCTGACACTCCCAATGCATGCTGAAGGAGTGCTGCACTGCCGGAGGTGTTGTCTTTCGAATGAGAGGTTAAACCGAGGCACCGTCTGCTCTCTCAGCAGGATGTAAAAGATCCCATGGCATTATTCGAAGGGCAGTCATCCCTGATATCCTGGCCAAAGTTTATTCCTCAATCAACATCACTAAAATGGATTGTTTAGTCATTACCACATTGCTATTTGTGGGACCTTTCTGTGCGCAAATTGGCTGCTATGTAGGTCTCATGATCCTGCTTTTAGCCACTTAAATGGAGCTCATGGACTTCTTTGTCTTGAAGATTGAGACCATCCGTTTCGCCGTCTCTGCCTCTTTCCTTCCTTCCCCTAGCCCACTGGGCCAAACTTCCTCTAAGGAAGCTCCCTGCCCTAGCCCTGACCTCACATCTTTCTCCAGTTTCCTCCGATCTTCCCTCATGGCCTCTCAGAGCTCATCCTGTCCATGAGACCCACTTCCTGCTCCCTTGACCTTATTCCCACCAAACTGCTGACCACCCAACTTCCTTTTCTTGCTCCCATGTTGGCTGACGTTAGCAGTTCTCTCTCCTCAGGTACTGTCCCCCTCTCCCTCAAATCTGCTGTCAGCACCCCTCTCAAAAAAAAACCCTTGACCCCTCCGCCCTTACAAACTACCACCCCATCTCCAAATTCCCTTTTCTCCCCAAAGTCCTTGAACGTGTTGTCACCTCCTAAATCTGTGCCCCATCTTTCCCACAATTCTATGTTTGAATCCCTCCAATCCGATTTCTTCGCCTGCCGAAACGGCTCTCATCAAGGTCATAAATGACATCCTTTGTGACTGTGATAAAGGCAAACTATCCCTCCTCATCCTTCTTGACTTGTCTGCATCCTTTGACGCATTTGACCACTCCATCCTTCTCCAACATCTCTCCACCGTCGTCCAGCTGGGTGGGACTGCACTCGCCTGGTTCCATTCTTATCTATCTAATCCTAGCCAAAGAATCAGCTGCAAAGGCTTCTCTTCCTGCCCCCACAACGTTACCTCTGGTGTCCCCCAAGGATCTATCCTTGGCCCCCTCCTATTTCTCATCTACATGTTGCCCCTTGGCGACATCATCCAAAAATACAGCATCAGTTTCCACATGTATACTGATGACACCCAGCTCTACCTCACCACCACTTCTCTCGACCCTTCCTCGGTCTCAACATTGTCAGACTGCTTGTCCGACATCCAGTCCTGGATGAGCAGAAATTTTCTCCATTGTTTTCGGGCCCCGCCACAAACTCCATTCCCTAAACACTGACTCCATCTCTCTCCCAACTTCTGTCTGAGGCTGAACCAAACTGTTTGCAACCTTGGTGCCATATTTGATCCTGAAATGAGCTTTCGACCACATATCCACAGCATAACTAAGACCGCCTGTTTCCACCTCCGTAACATCGCCCATCTCCGCACTCCTCTAATTCTGCCCTCTTGTGCATCCCTGATCATAATCACGCAACCATTGGTGGCCGAGCCTTCTGTTGCCTTGGCCCCAAGCTCTGGAACTCCGTCCATAAACCTCCCTGCCTCTCTGCCTCTCTACCTCTCTTTCCTTCTTAAAACCTACCTCTTTGACCAAGCTTTTGATCACCTGTACTGATTTCTACTTAAGCGGCTCGGTATGAAATTTTTTTTAATGTCATGATTCTCCTGTGAAGCGCCTTGGGATGTTTCACTATGTTAAAGGTGCTATATAAATACAAGTTGTTATTGTTAAGGGACAATGTCGTGTGTATTGAGCCGGTAAGACCCCACTTTCTTGTATTGAGGCCCACAACCCTGCTCTGTCACAGACTTGAAGATCCTCCCATTCAGTGAATTTACCATTTACCATTGGTGCTTCCCTTCCCCCGACACTCTTCAAGGGCTGAGGTGGAACTCTGCTGTTGCTGGGGGCAACCATCACATAGGATGTGACATCAGGAGATCAAAGGTCATGGCCAGTCAAAAAGACTGGCTCAGTCTGTTCCAGCAAGAAGCATGTGAAGGTGAGTGCCACTCTGATGTCTGTTGACACAGCCAGGTACAGGGACACAGAGGGGTGCAAAATACTTCATAAAATGATAAAAGTAATTAGCAAGCAACTTGTAAGGAGATTTTGGCAATTGCAATTAAAAGAAACATTTGGACCGAGTGGTCTGTGGGCTCAAAATATGGCAAAATCAGGACAAATTTGCAGGGCTGAAGAGCAGGGGAGTGGGACCAATTGGATAGCTCTTTCCAAATGCCACCACAGGCATGATATGCCGAATGGCCGACAACTGCGCTGTACGATTTAATGATACAGATGCAAGCGCTTGTGTGGCAAGCTAGACTTCTTGAGGGGGCCAGGGATTTTTTAATTCATTCTGGGGATGTTGGCCGACATTTATTGCCCATCCCTAGATGCTTTGAGAAGGTTGTAGTGGGCCATCTTATTGATAGTCTAAAATTCTCATCCTCGTGTTCAAATCCCTCCATGGCCTCGCCCCTCTTGATCTCTGTAACCTCCTCCAGCCCTGCATTCCTCCGGGATCTCTGCAATCATAAGAACATAAGAAATAAGAGCAGGAGTAGGCCATTTGGCCCCTCGAGCCTGCTCCGCCATTTAATAAAATCATGGCTGATCTGATCATGGACTCAGCTCCACTTCTCTGCCTGCTCTCCATAACCCTTTACTCCCTTAATGCTCAAAAATCTCCTCCAACTTCAGTCTCTTGTGAAACCCCACTTCCTTTATCCCACCATTGGTGGCAGTGCCTTCAGCTGCCTAAGCTCTGAAATTCCATCATTAAACCTCTCTACCTCTCTCTCCTCCTTTTAAGACCCTGCTTAAAACCTACCTCTTTGACTAAGCTTCTAATCACCTGCCCTATTATATCTCTATGTGACTCTGTGGCAATTTTTGCTGATAATGCTCCTCTGAAACACTTGGGACATTTTGCCACATTAAAGGTGCTATACAAATGCAAGTTGATGTTGATCACCAGTGAAGGAGCGATAACACCATGCACTGCGTGGCAGCTTGGCTCAGTTGGTAAAGCTCCAAACTTTGGGTCAGAAATTAGTTTGATCTGCACATCAGAGCCAAATTTAAGCTGAAGGTCATTACATACTGAGGGAGTGCTGCATTGTTGGAGGTTCTGTTTTCACAGTCAGCCAAGGCCCTGTCTACCTGTTTAGGTAGTTCAAGTGGATGCTGAAGATCCTATGGCACTATTTAAAGTACAGGGAGTTGGGAGTCACCTGAGGCTCAGTTGAAGGCACTCTCTCCCTTCTGAGTCAATACGTCATCGGTTCAAGTCCCACCCTAGAGTCTCAAGCTCAAAATCCAGGCTGACACTCCCAGTGCAATGCCAGAGGTGCCATCTTTTGGCTGAAATGTTAAACCGAGGCCCCATCTGCCCTCTCTGGTAGATGTAAAAGATATAAAGGCAGGTCTGTCTGTCTTGTGATGCTGAGGCAATAGTGCTACCAATTGAGCCAAGGTTGACACATGGAAGAGACACAAAAGGGAATGAATTTCTTGATGCAAACACCAGGTGCTTCACCAGTGCCAGTCCCAAACAATGTTCCGAATTTACCCACTGTCAGAATGAAGCAGGCCATCCTGAAGCCTGAGGTGTACAAGGAATAGATCTGAAATTTGTGTGTTTCTCTTTCCACAGTGAGGTCTCAACCCGCCCCACGCTGACATGCCTGAAGGTTCGCTGTGTTCGGGCAAAGAAGCACCTGCTGCGGAAGGTCAGTACCTGCCTTACTTTAATATTATTACATGGAATGACATGGAATTTACAGCACAGCAACAGGCCATTTGGCCCAACTACTCCATGCCGGTGTTTATGCTCCACACGAGCCTCCTCCCACCTTACTTCGTCTCACCGTATCAACATATCCTCCTATTCCTTTCTCCCTCCTGTTCTTTACTAGCTTCCCCATAAATACATCTATGCTATTTGCCTCAACCACTCCTTGTGGCAACGAGTTCCACATTTTAACCACACTGGGTAAAGAAGCTTTTCCTGTATTTCTAATTGGTTTATTAGTGACTATCTGATATTGGTGATTATCATTAAAGCCGTTACCCGTTGGAGTTTATTTGGGCAGTGCTGTGCCTTAAAGACCAGGAAAGTCTCGGGTTCGATCCCCTGCAGTGTTAAATTGCCCATTCCAGGGATGTAATTAATACGTCTTTCAGATAAGACATTAAGCTGAGGCTCTGTCTGCCCTCTTGGTTGTTTGTGGGACCTTGCTGTGCACCCAGAGTGGGCGCTCCGCGTGGAGGGGCTCCCGGACCGCCCCCCACCCCCCCCCTCGCGTGGAGGGAGGGGTTCTCGAGCGGGCCCACCCCCCCCCCCCCCCGGAGAGACTCCCGAAGTGGGAGTAAAGTGGGGGGGGGGAGTTTTGAAGAAAATTTTGCTTTGTGTTTGTGGCCATCAAACTTGGGACCTAATTTAAAGGGGACCTACCCTTTGCAAGATGAGCTCTATGGTACTAAATTGAATGTCTGTCCTTTTTGTTTGCTGTAGTTTCATTATAATTATATGTTTGCAGTCTCTAGAAATTCTTCTGATAAAGTTCTTCTGTTGTGAAAGTTATGATGTTGTCTAGGTGGCCGCCATTTTGGAAACTGGGACCCAGTGGAACTCACATCTTGAGAGGTTTTATATGAATGGTGCATATAATCCTTCATATTGTAGTGCCCAGCTGACCTCATTCACCCTTCTGTGTGCGCTGGTTCAGATAACTTCCTGTGGTGACTGTTTAACAGTCAGAGCGATTGAATAGAGATGTGCTTATTACAGTGATTGATTACATAGAATGACTTCGAATTTACAACACAAAAACAGGCCCTTCGGCCCAACTGCTCCAAGCCGGAGACTATGCTCCACACGAGCCTCCTCCCACCCTACTTCATCTCATCCTATCAGCTTAAACTTCTAGTCCTTTCTCCTCATGTACTTATCTAACTTTCCCCTTAAATGCATCAGGTCTGCCTGGAATACAGGATCCTTAAGAACATAAGAAATAGGAGCAGGAGTAGGCCATACGGCCCCTTGAGCCTGCTCACCATTCAGTAAGATCATGGCTGATCTGGTCATGGACTCAGCTCCACTTCCCCGCCCACTCCCCTCATAATCCTTGACTCCCTTATCTTTGAAAAATCTGTCTATCTCCGCCTTAAATATATTCAATGATGAATACTTGCATCTGAGGCGAAGCTTGTGTCGTGGTTCTGTTACTGAGCTACTAACCCAGAGGCCTGGACTAATAGGCCAGGAAATGAGAATTCAAATCCCACCATAGCCGTTTGAGAATTTAAACTCAGTTTTATAAAAAAAAAATCTGGTAGTAAAAAGCTGGTCTCGATAAAAGTGTCTGTGAAGCTGTCCGATTGTCGTTAGAAACCCAATTGGTTCACTCATGACTCTGATGCGGGACCGAGCAAATCCCTCAGTCAGGGATGGGCGATAATTGCTGGCCTTGCCAGTGATGCCACCTCCCGAGAATGGATTAAAAAGAAAATCTGCTGATTCTCTCTCTCTCTCTCCCCCTTCTATCTCTCTCTCTCTTTTATGCACACTGCGGCTGGTAACTCCCTCACTGAGTGCGTAACTCTAAATCACTGAGACCGAGCTTGGCGTGGGGGTGGGGGGGGGTAGTTTGTGGGAGTGTAAGATGAGTGGCTGTGTTTACTGATTGTGGTGCTAGGACAGAAAGCAGGGTCACGACACCGCACTTTCAGGCCAAGTGTGCGCTCTCAAAATCCCTGAACACGGACTGTGCTTGGCTGGAGTTGGTGCATTCCATCGAAGTCGCACTCCCCATGCGTGCAGTGGGCTCGACCTTGCTCCTCCTCAGGATGTGTCCTTCAGGGCAACACGTGACCGAGCGATAGCTACAATCCGAGAGCTTCGGAGCGAGCGTCCGTTGTCCTTGCTAGCTCGTGTTGTCACTTGACTTTTGTTTTGTCGTTGTTTCTCAGTTGCGTCCTGCCTCCCCTGACCCCAACACTCTCCTTCAGGCGTTAACCTCTTCGCTGCAGGCACAAGTTGCCACAGGTGATGACTGTCCACCTGAGCAATTCCTTTTGTGGAGGAGGGGATGGTTGCCTAGGTGACGGGTATCGCCAGGCAATTTAACTATGTGATGCCTCGTAGTCGAGCCCCAAACCTATCCTCAGTTGACGGCGGTCATTGGGTAGTGATTGGGCCTAGGGACTGATCATCCACACCTCTGCCCCTACCCCCACCCCCAACACTAGCCCAAGGACATTGAGGTCAAAGGTAACACAACAGTGGTTGTCCCAGCTCCGATCAGTGAACGTAGTTCACTGCACCCTCAACTGCCCTCTGAAATGACTGAGCAAGCAACTCTCAAACTGCTACCGAGGGTTCAAGAAGGTAGCTCCTCCACCACCACCTTTCCTTCAGAGGCAACTAGGGATTGATAATAAATGGCAGCTTTGCCAGCAACGCCCACATCTTGAAAATCAATGAAAGAAACCTGGGACATTCTGATCCACATGGTTCAATTCCACACTGGGTCGCACACTTTCACACAGCCATCTTTTAAGGAGAGCTGATTGACAGAGAGGGGAGGACGGATATAGAGCTCCATGGAACTAAATGTGGGAAGGGTCAGATGGGCCTTGGTGCCAGGCGGGACTGTTCCGATAGGCAGAGTCCGCCTGTATTAACTGTGCCAACCCAATCAACGCTGACCAGTCGGGATGGGCATTCCCAAAAGCTGGAGGGTGACCTCCCGCCTAAGCGGACGGGATTCTGAGATCGCTCGGACATCGGGAAACTGAGCTCTTCGTCTCTGGAGAACCACAGAATTTAAGGAGAAGTGAAATCCTCCTGGGATTGGTGATCGAGAGAGAGAGAGATTATTTTTGCAATATCGCAATGATGTTTGTGGGATCATGCTGTGCGCAAGTTGGCCACGGAATTTCCCGACATTACGACAGTGACTACAATTCAAAAAGCACTGCATTGGTTGTAAAGCCCTTTGGGGCATCCTGAGGTTGTGAATGGCACTATATATAAATGCAATTATTTCTTTGTTGTTCTGTGAAGGGCTGTGGGCCGTTTTTTTCTACATAAATGCAGATTGTTGTTGTATGCAGCGAGGGTCCAAGGTGATATTGTGTGTAGCAAGGGTCCAAGGTGATATTGTGTGTAGCAAGGGTCCACGGTGATATTGTGTGCAGCAAGTATTGTGTATCTGTAAAGCATGCACTCCCATGTTCCGCCACCAGGGAGCTCATCCCCTGAAGTCCCAAGGGATCCCAGCATCCCTTGAGAGCACTGTATATAAGCCGGCCACTAAGGCCTGTTCCTCACTCTGGAGTATCTTATTAAAGACTGAGGTCACTGTTATTTTAACCTCCCTGTGTGCAGTCTCATCTGTGTTAGGAACACAATAACTGGCGACGAGTATACGAATCCAACGCAAAGATGCAGCAAACTGTGGGCATCCTGGAGAAGTTCTCGGAGGTGAGGACTTGGAAGCCTATGTCGAACGGCTAGACCAGTACTTTGTAGCCAAAGAGCTGGACGGAGCAGGAAGCGCTGCAAAAAGGAGAGCGGTCCTCCTCACGGTCTGCAGTGCACCGACCTACAGCCTCATGAAGAATCTTCTGGCTCCGGTGAAACCCACAGATAAGTCGATGGAGGAGCTATGTATACTGGTTTGGGATCATCTTAACCCGAGGGAGAGCGTGCTGATGGCGAGGTATCGGTTCTACACGTGCCAGCGATCTGAAGGTCAGGAAGTGGCGAGCTATGTCGTCGAGCTAAGGCGACATGCAGGACAATGTGAGTTTGATGGCTACCTGGAGCAAATGCTCAGACTTTTTTGTACTGGGCATTGGCCATGAGACCATCCTATGAAAACTTTTGACTGTAGAGACACCAACCCTCAGTAAGGCCATTGCGATAGCACAGGCGTTTATGTCCACCAATGATAACACCAAAGAAATTCTGGAATTTTTGAGGATGTAACTAGTAGAGTGGACAAGGGAGAATCAGTGGATGTGGTGTATTTGGACTTTCAAAAGGCTTTTGGCAAGGTCCCGCACAAGAGATTGGTGTATAAAATCAAAGCGCATGGTATTGGGGGTAATGTATTGACGTGGATAGAGAACTGGTTGGCAGACAGGAAGCAGAGAGTCGGGATAACCGGGTCCTTTTCAGAATGGCAGGCAGTTATTATTGGGGTGCCGCAGGGCTCAGTGCTGGGACCCCAGCTCTTTACAATATACATTAATGATTTGGATGAAGGAATAGAGTGTAATATATCCAAGTTTGCGGATGACACTAAACTGGGTGGCGGTGTGAGCTGTGAGGAGGACGCGAAGAGGCTGCAGGGTGATTTGGACAGATTTGGTGAGTGGGCAAATACATGGCAGATGCAGTATAATGTGGATAAATGTGAGGTTATCCATTTTGGAGCAAAAACACGAAGGCAGAATATTATCTGAATGGCGGCAGACTAGAAAAAGGGGAGGTGCAACGAGACCTGGGTGTCATGGTTCATCAGTCACGGAAAGTGGGCACGCAGGTACAGCAGGCGGTAAAGATGGCAAATGATATGTTGGCCTTCATAGCTAGGGGATTTGAATATAGGAGCAGGGAGGTCTTACTGCAGTTGTACAGGGCCTTAGTGAGGCCTCACCTGGAATATTGTGTTCAGTTTTGGTCTCCTAGTCTGAGGAAGGACGTTCTTGCTATTGAGGGAGTGCAGCGAAGGTTCACCAGACTGATTCCAGGGATGGCTGGGCTGTCATATGAGGAGAGACTGGATCAACTGGGCCTTTATTCACTGGCGTTTAGAAGGATGAGAGGAGATCTCATAGAAACATATAAGATTCTGACGGGACTGGACAGGTTAGATGCGGGAAGAATGTTCTCTATGTTGGGGAAGTCCAGAACCAGGGGACATAGTCTTAGGATAAGGGGTAGGCCATTTAGGACTGAGATGAGGAGAAACTTCTTCACTCAGAGAGTTGTTGACCTGTGGAATTCCCTGGTGCAGAGAGTTGTTGATGCCAGATCATTGGATATATTCAAGAGGGAGTTAGATATGGCCCTTACGGTTGAGGGGATCAGGGGGTATGGAGAGAAAGCAGGAAAGGGGTACTGAAGGAATGATCAGCCATGATCTTATTGAATGGCGGTGCAGCTCAAAGGGCCAAATGGCCTACTCCTGCACCTATTTTCTATGTTTCTATAAATCTCTCAGCACACAAGTGCTAGCATTCATAAATTAACTGGAACTGTGTTTGCGAACAGAAATGTACAGGGCAGAACCCACGAGTCTGCAATGCCAGCAGGCCTCAGGTGTCCCAGATGACTGAGTCCCCAACAAAGGATGAATGCAAGGCAATTCACTTCTTGTTGGCGTTGTGGAGGCTTCCATTCAGCCTATTCATGACGCTTCAAAGGGTATGTTTGCAAGAGCTGTGGAACAATCGGGCACCTCCAACAAGCTTGCAAATGAGCTGCAAGCTCTGCAAAACCTGCTAACCACCACGTGGCAGAGGAAGATCGGTCCATGGTGGATCAAAGCAATTTCAAGCCTCAGAGAGAGGAGGCAGATGCTGAAGTACACGGGGTGTACACATTTTTGACGAAATGTCTACCTATAATGCTAAACGTAAAATTGAATGGCTTACCCGTAGCCATGGAACTGGACACTGGCGCTAGCCAATCCATCATGAGTAAAAAGATGTTTGAGAGACTGTGGTGCAACAAGGCATTCAGACCAGCCCTGAGTCCATCCACATGAAACTGAGAACGTACACCAAGGAGCTTATCACTGTCCCGGGCAGCGCCATGGTCAAGGTCACCGAGGGCACGGTGCACGAACTGCCACTCTGGATTGTACCGGGCGATGGCCCCACACTGCTTGGAAGGAGCTGGCTGGGCAAAATCCGTTGGAATTGGGATGATATCCGAGCGCTATCACATGCCGATAAGGCCTCATGTACCCAGGATGTTAACAAATTTCCTTCCCTTTTTGAGCCAGGCATTGGAAACTTTTCCAGGGCGAAGGTGCGGATCCACTTGGTCCCAGAGGCACAACCCATACACCACAAGGCGCGAGCGGTACCTCACATGATGAGGGAGAGAGTGGAAATCGAGCTGGACAGGCTGCAACGCGAGGGCATCATCTCCCCAGTGGAATTCAGCGAGTGGGCCAGCCCGATTGTTCCAGTACTCAAAAGTGATGGCACGGTCGGGATTTGCGGCGATTATAAGGTAACTATTAATCGTTTCTCGCTACAGGACCAATACCCGCTCCCTAAGGCAGATGACCTATTTGCGACGTTGGCAGGAGGCAAGACATTCACCAAGCTCGACCTGACTTCGGCCTACATGATGCAGGAGCTGGAGGAGTCTTCGAAGGGTCTCACCTGCATCAACACGCACAAGGGACTGTTCCTCTGCAACAGATGCCCATTTGGAATTCAGTCGGCTGCAGTCATCTTCCAGAGAAGCATGGAGAGCTTACTGAAGTCGGTACCACACACTGTGGTCTTTCAGGATGGCATATTGGTCACGGGTCGGGACACCGCCGAGCACCTACAAAACCTGGAGGAGGTCCTCCAGCGACTGGATCACGTAGGGCTGCGGCTGAAGAGGTCAAAATGCATCTTCGTGGCAACAGAAGTGGAGTTTTTGGGGAGAAAGATCGTGGTGGACGGCATTCGGCCCACAGATGTCAAGACAGAGGCTATCAGGAATGCTCCCAGGCCACAGAACGTCACGGAGCTGCGGTCGTTCCTGGGACTCCAACTATTTTGGTAACTTCCTACTGGGGTTAAGCACCCTTTTAGAGCCCCTACATGTGTTATTGCGTAAAGGTAAGAACTATGTATGGAGAAAAAAACCAAGTAATTGCTTTTGAGAAAGCCAGAAACATTTTATGCTCCAACAAGCTGCTTGTATTGTATAACCCGTTTAAAAGACTTGTGCTAGCATGTGATGCGTTGTCGTACGGAGTCGGGTGTGTATTACAACAAGCCAACGTTGCGGGGAAATTGCAACCTGTCGCCTATGCTTCCAGGAGCTTGTCTAAGGCTGAGAGGGCCTACAGACTGATTGAGAAAGAGGCATTAGCGTGTGTGCTCGAGGTAAAGAAAATGCATCAGTACCTGTTTGGCCTCAAATTTGAGCTGGAAACCGATCGCAAGCCCCTCATATCCCTGTTCGCTGAAAACAAGGGGATAAATACTAATGCCTCAGCCCGCATACAAAGGTGGGCACTCGCGCTATCAGCGTATAACTATACCATGCGCCACAGGCCAGGCACTGAGAACTGTGCAGATGCTCTCAGTCGGCTACCATTGCCCACCACAGGGGTGGAAATGGCGCAGCCCGCAAACTTGTTGATGGTGGCGCAGCCCGCAGACTTGTTGATGGTCATGGAAGCGTTTGAAAATGATAAATCACCTGTCACGGCCCGCCAGATTAGGACTTGGACCAGCCAAGATCCTCTGCTGTCCCTAGTTTAAAAAAAAACTGTGTACTGCATGGGAGCTGGGCCAGCATCCCCGTTGAAATGCAAGAGCCAATCAAGCCATTCTAGCGACAAAAGGACGAGCTGTCCTGTTCTGGGGTAACCGCGTAGTGCTACCAAAAAAGGGCAGGGAGACGTTCATCTCGGATCTCCACAGCACACACCCGGGTATAGTAATGATGAAAGCGATAGTCAGATCCCACGTGTGGTGACCCGGTATTGACTCTGACTTAGAGTTCTGTGTACGGCAATGCAGCATGTGTGCTCAGTTGAGCAACGCGCACAGAGAGGCACCACAAAGTTTCTGGTCCTGGCCCTCCAGACCATGGTCGAGGATCCATGTTGACTATGCGGGCCCGTTTCTCGGTAAAATGTTCCTGGTGGTGGTAGATGCTTTTTCAAAATGGATTAAATGTGAAATAATGTTGGGAAGCACCGCCACCGCCACCATTGAAAGCCTGAGGGCCATGTTTGCCACCCACGGCCTGCCTGACATACTGGTCAGTGACAACGGGCCATGTTTCACCAGTGCCGAATTTAAAGAATTCATGACCCGCAATGGGATCAAACATGTCACCTCGGCCCCGTTTAAACCAGTCTCCAATGGGCAGGCAGAGCAGGCAGTACAAACCATCAAACAGAGCCTTAAACGAGTCACAGAAGGCTCACTCCAAACCCGCCTGTCCCGAGTACTGCTCAGCTACTGCCGAGACCCCACTCGCTCACAGGGGTGCCCCCGGCTGAGCTACTCTTGAAAAAGACACTTAAAACCAGACTCTCGCTGGTTCACCCCAACCTGCATGATCAGGTAGAGAGCAGGCGGCAGCAACAAAATGTAAACGATGGTCGCGCCACTGTGTCACGGGAAATTGATCTGAATGACCCTGCGTATGTGCTCAACTATGGACATGGTCCCAAGCGGATCGCGGGCACGGTGATCGATAAAGAAGGGAGTAGGGTGTTTGTAGTCAAACTAGACATGGACAAATTTGCAGAAAGCACCTGGACCAAACGAGGCTGCGGTTCACAGACTGCCCTGAACAACCCACAGCAGACACCACCTTTTTCGAGCCCACAACACACACCCAAAGCATCAACGATACCACGCCGGACCAGGAAATCGAACCCATCACGCCCAACAGCCCAGCAAGGCCAGGCTCACCCAGCAGCCCCACAGGGCCAACAACACGCCAGCCCAGCGAGGCCACAGCCAACACACCAGAACAGACATTTGTACCAAGGCGGTCCACCAGGAAAGAAAGGCTCCCGACCGCCTCACCTTGTAAATAGTTTTGACGTTGACTTTGTGGGGGGAGTGATGTTGTGTATCTGTAAAGCATGTATTCCCATGTTCCGCCACCAGGGGGCTCATCCCCTGAAGTCCCAACGGATCCCAGCATCCCTTGAGAGCACTGTATATAAGCTGGCCACTAAGGCCTGTTCCTCACTCTGGAGTGTCTTATTCAAGACTGAGGTCACTGTTACTTTAACCTCCCTGTGTGCAATCTCATCTGTGTTAGGAACATAATAGCAAGGGTCCACGGTGATATTGTGTGTAGCAAGGGTCCACGGTGATATTGTTGTATGTAGCAGGGGTCCAAAGTGAATTTAAGACCTGCCTGAGAGGCAGCAACAACTGATCCTTGAGTTCCCAAAGGACTCTACTAATATCCCATCCAGTGTGGTCCCTGGATTTCTTGCCTGATCTATGCTGGCTTTGCTTATCTCGGTCATTGTCGCAGTTGTGGGTGGGGGGGCTGCTACAATTAACTGTAGTGTGCCTGCACCAAAGAGGAGGGGGTACCCTAATATCAGGCAGGGTACTGCTCTGATCATGGTGCAATTTAACTGAATGTTTTTCTTTCTCCCTCGCCCTGAGGGCACTGAGGCCAATTGTAGCACCGCTTCACCTCTATCACGACTGAGACCAGGCATTGAATCTGGGACCGTCCTGGTCTGCGTGGTTCAGTTGCACTCTGGTTAACTTATTGACCAGCCAAACGATGGAGGGAGCCTTGATAGAGGGAGCAGGCTCGAGGGGCCAAATGGCCTACTCCTGCTCCTAATTCTCATGTTCTTATGTTCATACCCCCCCCCTCACCCTCACCCTTCCCCCACAAGTGCAGAACTTATCCTGCGGCCTTCGTGGGGGTCGGGAGCGAACCGTGTCTTGGCTTGAGACGGAGGAGAGAAGCTTTGGCTTTCTTCCATCTCTGCGGTCCAAAAAAATGTAATTAAGGAGAGCACCGTTTGATTGCATTCGCTCTCAATGTCATCTGCCAGGGGTTTGTTGAACACCTCCCTCTCTTTCCTCTTGACACCGAGTGCGCGAGGACTAGGAGTGCTTCTGTCAGCATAGCTCGGCACAGGACGGAGAGGAAACAATGGGCCTCAAGGAACCCAAATATCTAGTTGCCATAGTGACTGAGGAGGAGACAGTTCAAGTTCAGGGTAGTCCGTGCCCTGTGGTGACTGCAAAGAAATCCTATTGGTCCATTCTTGTAACTGTGGAGAGTGCCAAGGAGGTTTATCAGAGTTAACCCTGTCCCACCCCGAGATTAGTCGCTCCTTTTTCCTGTATGTATGAGTGCAATATGAGGTTAGTAACGGTGGTTTCTAGGCCCCATGCACGACTACTGAAGCTGCTCTCCAATATCTTCATGGTGCCAGGACATTTAGCTGTCGATGGACAATATAAATGGGGACTCGGCTTCATGACAAACCCAGGTTTACTGCAGCAGTCGGTGAGTAGAGTGGATAGAAGCCTCTGTGTGAAGGCCGTGCAGTGCTCGGTGAACTAGTTTGGGGGATGTGAGGCAGCGATAACTTTCATTTTAAACACAAGTTCAACCTAATGCATAGTCGCACCTTTTGTGCTCTCTGGGTAAGGGGGTTCCCCGAGCACTAACAGTCACATTGGGATAAGTCAGTAAGTGCTGGTGAGGGGCTACTTGTAGATTTAGCAACTGTATAAAGCACACCAAGTCCTGCTCACCCATCACCCCTGTGTTCACCGACCTACATTGGCTTCCGGTCAAGCAACGCCTCAATTTCAAAATTCTCATATTTTTAAATCCCTCCATGACCTCACCCCTCCCTATCTCTGTAATCTCCTCCAGCCCCCGTGCCCTCTTAAGCATCCCTGATTTATAATCGCTCAACTACTGGTGGCCGTGCTTTCTGTTGCCTAGGCCCCAAGCTCTGGAACGCCCTGCCTAAACCTCTCCGCTTCTCTACCTCTCTTTCCTCCTTCAAGGCACTCCTTAAAACATACCTCTTTGACCAAGCTTTTGGTCACCTGCGCTAATTTCTATTTATGCGGCTTGGTGTCAAATTTTTTTATCTCCTAATACTCCTGTGAAGCGCCTTGGGACGTTTCACTGTGTTAAAGGCGCTATATAAATGCAAGTTGTTGGTACATTCCCTGTAGTTATGGTGGTCCCTGTCTCACCATTGCTTATCTCATTAATTTCACTTTGCTTTTAAATCAGAATGACTTTAAATGCGTAATTCCTGACTAGTAGTAAATCACGGACAGAGCTGGTACCCCCTCGTTGGTCCCGAGTGGTTGTTGGATGAAGAATTTCCCCTATAGTGACCATTCCTAGGCTGTAGACTCTTCAAACCCGCACACTGTTGTGCGGGTACAAGGTGGAGTTACCTGGTGCCATAGATAACTACATAAAGGCTAAATGGCAATATGGGGTCATATAGAAAATAAGGGGCAGTTGGCATTGAGCATTGTACAGCATGAGGGGGAGCTGCCTTGGGATGATGTAGAGATTAATAGGCAGTTGGAATACAGTTACATAGAGTTTAATGGGCAGTTGGCAAAGGGTTAAGTTGAGGATAATGAGCTGCTGGTAGATTTATGTAGCTAATAGGCAGTTGGCATGGGGTTGCATAGAGAGTACTGGGCCATTGACATAGGGTTACCTTTACCGTCCCCACATGTCTCAAAGCACATCACCGCCTATGAATTACTTTTGAAGTACAGTTACTAGGGAAAGCGGCAGATAATTTGCACACTGGGAGGTCTGACAAACAGCGAATGAGATGATTGACCAGTTAATCTCTCTTCGGTGGTGTTGATTGAGGGGGAAATGTTGGGCAGGACAACAGGAGAACTCTTTGCTCTTCTTCAATAACGCAATGAGATGTTTTACATCCATCCATGTGGGCAGACGGGGCCTCGGTTTAATGTCTCATTTGAAAGACGGCACTCCCTCAGTGCTGCACTGGGAGTGTCAACAGAGATTGTTTAAATCTTATAAATGCACAATCATTCGACTAAGTATGCTATAATGAGCAATAGCATGGGCTTAAGCCGAGAATAATGGCTTTTGGCGTGGGATTACATAGTGTATAATTGGCAGCTGGCATTGGGTTGCATGGCAGATAACCTCATGCCAGTTGTTCATTATATAGAGTATAGTGGACATTTGGCATGGGGTTACAGAACAGATACTGGACAGAAAAATAATGGGCTCATTTGGGGAGATAGCTGAGGCATGTTGATCTGATTTTGGGGGAAGGTAGCTGGAGTATGTTGGGCTGATTTGTGGAGATAGGGGTCAATAACCAGGGGGCATAGATTTAAAGTAGTTGGTAGAAGGGGAGATGAGGAGACATTTCTTCACCCAGAGGGTAGTGGGAGTTTGGAACTCACTACCTGAAAGGGTGGTAGAGGCAGAAACCCTCACCACATTTAAAAGGAACTTGGATGTACACTTAAAGTGCCGTAACCTACAGAACTACGGATCTAGTGCTGGATGGTGGGATTAGGCTAGATAACTCCTTTTTGACCGGCACAGACACGATGGGTCGAATGGCCTCCTTCGGTGTTGTATTTTTCGATGATTTTATGATTCTATGTTGAGCTGATTTGGGGAGATAGCTGGAGTATGTTGGGCTGATTAGGGGAAATAAGTGGGACATGAGGACCTGATTTGGGAGATAGCTGGCACATCGGCTAATTTGCAGAGATAACTCCGGCATATTGACCTGATTTAGGGATTTAGCTGGATTATGTTGGGCTAATTTGTCGAGCTAGCTGAGGCATGCTGACCTGAGGTGGTGGGATCCAGCGAAGGTTCTGGAGGTGAATGCCAGTCATGAAAAATGTTGAAATCACCAGCCCCGACCCACTTCCTGGGTTTTCTCTTGATGCTAAGGATGTTGTCAAATGTGCAATAAATAATTTGCTCTCACTGAACCCATGAGAACAGCAATAGAGAGAGGATTGAGTTTTTTGATGGGATCTTTTCATTATTTTGTTCTCGATGATAAATAATCTGGGTTGATATTCTGCTCATCCATGAGTTCTCACCCGAGTATCGGGGTGAAGTTTCTGAGTATCGGGCATTGAGAGAAAACTCTCTCCCGATTCCCTTACAACTGCACTTATCAACTCCCAACTGTCCAGCCTTTGGCCCTCCATTCACCATGATATTTCTGCAGCTACCAATCTACTCAATCACACTCTCACCATCACCTTTGATGCCCTAGTCCCTATTGAAACAATTACTCTCTCTCACCCTGGCCGTTCCCCCGGTACAGCCCTGATCTTCACTCCCTTAAGTCCAAGGGACGCAGACTTGAATGGATATGGTGGACAACTGGTTTAATTATTCACGGCCAGATCTGGCTGGACCACATAAAGCACTATCGGATCCTGCTCTCGTCTGCCAAAACCGCTCATTATTCCAGAATAATTCTGGAATGTAAAGATAAACCCCAGCTTCTAATCTCCACTGTTAACCGCCTTTTTAAACCCCTCTCCCCTGTCTCCACCCTCACCTCCGACAATAATTGTGAGGAGCTCATGGACTTCTTTGTCTCTAAGATTGAGTCCTTCCGTTCGGCCACCTCTTCCTTTCCTTCCCCCTAGCCCACCGGGCCAAACTTCCTCTAAGGAAGCCCCTGCCCTAGCCCTGACCCCACACCTTTCTCCAGTTTCTCTCCGATATCTCCTCGTGACCTTTCTGAGCGCATCCTGTCTACGAGACCCACTTCCGGCTCCCTCGATCCTGTTCCCACCAAACAGCTGACCACCCAACTTCCTTTTCTGGCTCCCGTATTCTCTCTCCTCGGGTACTGTCTCCCTCTCCCTCAAATCTGCCATCATCACCCCTCTCCACAAAAAACAACTCTTGATCCCTCCGTCCTTGCAAGCTACCGCCTCATCTTCAACCTCCCTTTCCTCATCAGAGTCCTTGTTGTCACCTCCCAAATCCGTGCACATCTTCCCTGCAACTCCATGTTTGAATTCCTTCAATCTGGTTTCACTGCCTGCCACAACACCGAAACGGCTCTCATCAAAGTCACAAATGACATCCTTTGTGACTGTGACAAAGGCAAACTATCCCTCCTCATCCTTCTTGACTTGTTTGCAGCCTTTGACACGGTTGACCACTCTATCCTTCTCCATTGCCTCTCCCCTGTCGTCCAGCTGGGTGGTACTGAACTCGCCTGGTTCCATTCTTATCCATCTAATCATAGCCAGAGAATCACCTGCAAAGGCTTCTCTTCCCTCCCCCACATCGTTACCTCTGGTGTCCCCCAAGGATCTATCCTTGGCCCCCTCCTATTTCTCATCTACATGTTGCCCCTTGTCGACATCATCTGAAAACACAGCATCAGTTTCCACATGTATACTGATGACACCCAGCTCTACCTCAATACCACTTCTCTCAACCCCTACACAATCTCTGAATTGTCAGACTGCTTGTCCAACATCCAGTTCTGGATGAGCAGACATTTTTTCCAATTGAATATTGGGAAGACCGAAGCCATTGTTTTCAGACCACGCCACAAACTCCATTCCTTAGCCACTGACTCCAATCCTCTCCCCAACTTCTGTCTGCGGCTGAAACACACTGTTCACAACCTTGGGTGTCATATTTGACCTTGAAATGAGCTTTCGACCACATAGCCGCAGCATAACTAAAACCACCTATTTCCACCTCCGTAACATTGCCTGTCTCCGCCCTGCCTCAGCTCATATGATACTGAAGCCCTCATCCATGCCTTTGTTACCTCTGGACTTGACTATTCCAACGCACTCCTGGCTGGCCTCCCACGTTCTACCCTACGTAAACTAGAGGTGATCCAAAACTCGGCTGCCCATGTCCTAACTTGCACCAAGTCCCACTCACCCATCAGCCCTGTGCTCTCTGACCTACAAGTTAAGCAACGCCTCGATTTTCAAAATTCTCATCCTTTCTTTCAAATCCCTCCATGGCCTCACCCCTCCCTATCTCTGTAACCACCTTCTGCCCCACAACCCCGCAAGATGTCTGCGCTCCTCTAATTCTGCCCTCTTGAGCATCCCTGATTATAATCGCTCAACCATTACTGGCCGTGCCTTCAGTTGTCTGGGACCCAAGCTCTGGAACGCCCTGCCTAAACCTTTTCGCCTCTCCACCTCTCTATACTCCTTCAAGGCACTCCTTAAAACCTACCTCTTTGACCAAACTTTTGGTCACCTGCGCTAATTTCTATTTATGCGGCTCGGTGTCAAATTTTTTTATCTCAGAATACTCCTGTGAAGCGCCTTGGGACGTTTCACTGTGTTAAAGGCGCTATATAAATACAAGTTGTTGTTGTTGTCGGCCCTCCAAGTGTCTGGCTGTTGGACAACTGAAGCCACACGCAACCAATAAAGAGTACTGATTCGGACTTAACCCTTTCAATATCGAGCCCATGTCATAGTGGTGGAAACTATTTCCACTGGTTGGGGAGTCTAGGAATAGGGGACATAGCCTCAAAGTTAGAGCCAGGCCAGGACTGAAGTTCGGAAACACTTCTGCAGGCAAAGGGTAGAAGTTTGGAGCTCTTCTGCAAATGGCAGTTGATGCAGGCCATTGTTAATTTTAAATCTGAGATTGATAGATTTTTGTTAACCAAAGGTATTAAGGGATCTGGGACAAAGGTGTTGGGTCACAGATCAGCCACGATCTCATTGAATGGCACAACAAGCTCGAGGGGCTAAAATTCATACACCTGTTCCTATTATCCTAGTGTGTTTAACACTCTCCGTACCAAGCCCATATGATGTTTTTAACTCTCTCAGTACCAGGTCCGTACAATAGTGAGTTTAACTCTCTCAATATCAAGCCCATACAATAGTGAGTTTAACTCTCTCAATACCAAGCTGGTACAATGATGAGTTTAATTCTCTCAGTATCAAGCTGGTACAATGATGAGTTTAATTCTCTCAGTATCAAGCCCGTACGATAGTATATTTCACCCTTTCAGAACTAAGCCCGTACGATGGTAGTGTGTTTAATTCTCTTCGTTCCCAGCACCGTGTTTAACCCTCTCAGGACCAAGAGTGTGTTACAGCTGGAGGCTTAACCCTTTCAGTACAATGTGGTGTCAGTGTGTTTAAGTCCCTCAGTACTGAGCCTGCGTTCCAGTTGCATGTTTAACTCTTTCAGTACCTGGCCCATATTGAGCGCTCCGTGCTCAGCAGCATGTTTAACACTCAGGACCATGCGTGTGTAGTCGCAGCACATGTAACCTCACTATTCGGATAGTGCCCCGGCATCACCATCAACCCACTTAATGCTGAATCCATAACATGGCAGTACATTTAACAACAACAACTTGTATTTATATAGAAAGAAGAAAAAGATGTGCCTTTCACGACCACCGGATGTCGCAAAGCGCTTTACAGCCAATGAAGTACTTTTGGAGTGTCGTCACTGTTGTAATGTGGGAAATGCAGCAGCCAATTTGCGCACAGCAAGCTCCCACAAACAGCAATGTGATAATGACCAGATAATCTGTTTTTGTTATGTTGATGAGGGATAAATATTGGCCAGGACACCAGGGATAACTCCCCTGCTCTTCTTCGAAATAGTGCCGTGGGATCTTTTACATCCACTTGAGAGAGCAGACAGGGCCTCAGTTTAACGTCTCATCCGAAAGACGGCACCTCTGACAGTGCAGCTCTTCCTCAGCACTGCACTGGAGTGTCAGCCTGGATTTATGTGCGCAAGTCCGCCTTTAATGCAGCAAAACATCCCGAGCTGTTTCACAGGGCCGTTATCAGACAGAATTTAACACTGAGCCACAAACGAGACATTAGGATAGGTGACCAAAGGCTTGGTCAAGAGGTAGGTGCTACACAGCATAGTCTTGAGAGGACTCCAGCCCTACAACCCTCCGAGATCTCTGCGCTCCTCCAAATCTGGCCTCTTGTGCATCCCTGATTTCCTTTACCCACTATTAATGGTCATGCCTTCAACCGTCTAGGTCCCAAGCTCTGAAATTCCCTCCCTAAACCTCTCCATCTATCTATCTGTCCCTCCTCCTTTAAGACACTTCTTAAAACCTACTCTGACTAAGCTTTTGGCCTGTCCGAATGCCTCTTTTGTCTGATAATGCTCCTGTGACGCACCTTGGGATGTTTACTATGATAAAAACATGATATAAATGCAAGTTGTTATAAAGGTGGACCCAACTTACTTGTTGATTTGTGTTGCGGTTACTAAATCCTGATGTAATGTTTGTTAAATATTGTCAAATGGTTTTAATAAAAAAAAAACCTCTCCCCTCAATTTGATGTATCTTGCTCTCAAAAGCACACCTAGCTCCCTGGATCTAAATGAGTTTCCAATCATTCTTTGTCCATTTAATTATGTTCCACTCCTGGTTTACCCTGCAGTTTGACTACTCCGTGCAATGCAAATCCTGGGCACAGCTCCGATCCACAGGGTGCCAGACAAACACAGGCAGGCTGTGACTGAAGAGCAACTTTTCTTTCCGCAACCAACTCCTTTCCCTAGCCACTGACTCCATCCCTCTCCCCAACTTCTGTCTGAGGCTGAACCAGGCTGTTCACAACCTTGGTGTCATATTTGACCCTGAAATAAGCTTTTGACCACATAGCCGCAGCATAACGAAGATCGATTATTTCCACCTCCGTAACATCGTCCGCCTCCACCCTTGCCTCAGCTCATCTGCTGCTGAAGCCCTCATCCAAGGCCTTTGTTACCTCTAGACTTGACTATTCCAATGCACTCCTGGCTGGCCTCTCACATTCTACCCTACGAAAACTAGAGGTGATCCAAAACTCGGCTGACCGTGTCCTAACTCACACCAAGTCCCGCTCACCCGTTACCTCTTTGCTCGCTGACCTACATTGGCTCCCGGTCAAGCAACGCCTCGATTTCAAAATTCTCATCCTTATTTTCATAACCCTTTATGACCTCGCTCCTCCCTATCTCTGTAATCTCCTCCAACCCCACAACCCATCCCCCCACCCCGAGATGTTTGCGCTCCTCTAATTTTGCCTTCTTGAGCATCCTTGATTATAATCGCTGAAACATTTGTGGCCGTGCCTTCTACTGCCTGGGCCCCAAGCTCTGGAACTCCCTGCCTAAACCTCTCTACTTCTCTACCTCTCTTTCCTCCTTCAGGATGCTCCTTAAAACCTCCCTCTTGGACCAAGCTTTTGGTCAACTGCGCTAATTTCTACTTATGCAGCTCGGTGTCAAATTTTTAACTCTTAATATTCCTGTGAAGAGCCCGGGGATGTTTCACTATGTTAAAGGCGCTAGTTTCATTCTCAAAAAGGTGTCTGTTGTGGCTCAGTGGAACACGCTCGCCTCTGTCAGAAGGTCATGGGTTCATATCCCACTCCAGGGACTTGAGCACATAATCCAGGCTGACACTCCCAGTGCAGTGCTGAGGGAGTTGCAGGTGCCGTTTTTCAGATGTGACGTTAAACTGAGGCCCCGTCTGCTCTATCAGGTGGATGTAAAAGATCCCATGGCACAATTTCGAAGGAAAGCAGGGGAGTTATCCCCGGTGTCCTGGCCAATATTTATTCCTCAAACAATATCATTAAAAATGGATTATTTGCTCATTATCACATTGCTATTTGTTGGATCTTGCTGTGCACAAATTTACTGCCACCTTTCATGCATTACAACAGTGACTACACTGCAAAAGGAGTTCAACAAAAACTTTTATTTATATAACACCTTTAACGTAATGAAATGACTCAAGGTCCTTCGCAGGAGTATTATGAGATAAAAAAAATTGCCACCAAGCTGCATAAGTAGAAATTAGCGCAGGTGACCAAAAGCTTGGTCAAAGAGGTAGGTTTTAAGGAGCGTCTTGAAGGAGGGTAAAGAGGCAGAGAGGTTTAGGGAGGGAGTTCCAGAGCTTGGGGCCGAGGCAACAGAAGGCACGGCCACCAATGATTGAGCGATTATAATCCGGGATGCTCGAGGACAGAATTAGAGGAGCGCAGGCATCTTGGCGGGGGGTGGGTTGTGGGGCTGGAGGAGATTACAGAGGTAGGGAGGGGCGAGGCCATGGAGGGATTTGAAAATAAGGATGAGAAATTTGAAATCGAGGCCGTAAAGCGCTTTGCGACATTGTGAAAGGTGAAAGTTTGTTTTACATTCACTGGTTTCTATCTTGCAAAGTTGTGGCAGAGAATTTGCTTGCACTTTGTTTTGTGCGAAGCCAGGGTTGACCCATCCAGGCTGTGTATTTAAAGGAATGGGCCTCCCTCCAAGCAAGCAGGCTCGACAGGCTTGACCCCATCAACTGTTCGACCTTTAACCCCGTGCTCAGTCACCCATTCACTGGGCAGAAGTGGCTGGGTTTGCTTTTCCTTTGAACACAAAGCTGACTGGGGTCTCGCGGTTAGGTTTGTTTACCCAGCCCGTGAAGCGGCCCGCCCATCTGTTTCCTCCCGAGGCCCACAGGTCAGGGCTGGCCTAGCAGGGCATGTAACCCCACGCTGTGTAAATCACAGATGAAGACCCTGCGAGCTCACGCTGGGCTGCTCACAGGCTGTGAGAAGAACGCTCCTTTCCTTCCCACTACTCCGGCAGCAGGGCGCTCTGTGCTTCCAGCTTCCTATCTCTTCCGGAATGTGGGTAGGAGCTTCCTCAGAAACTCCTCGACACTTGCAGCTTCTGGAGTTTGCATTTTACAAAGGCATTTATATAGCACCTTTCACGACCTCTGGAGTCCCAAAGCGCTTTACAGCCAATGAAGTAGTTTTGAAGTGTTGTCACTTGTTATGTAGGCAACAAGGTAGCCAAATTGCGCACAGCAAGCTCCCACAAACAGCACTGTGATAATGATCAGGTGGGCTTTTTTTTTAGTGATGTTGGTTTGGGGATAGATGATGGCCAGAACTCTGGGAGAACTCCTCTGCTCTTCTTCACATAAGTGCCGTGGGATGTTTTGCATCCACCTGCGAGGGTAGACGGGACCTCGGTTTAACGTCTCATCCGAAAGACGGCGCCTCCGCCAGTGCAGCGTTCCCTCAGCACTGCCCTGGGAGTGTCGGCCTGGATTCTGTCCTCCGGTTGTGAGAACGCTGCCACTGAGCCAAGGCTGACATCTTTTCAAAGGAAATCCTGAATATTACTTTACAATCGGGACAGGATAAGAGGAGCCAGAGGTTATCACTACGCGGTGAAGAAACAATAGATAGCGGGAGGAATTCTGTGCAAAGGGTGACAAGTGTCTGAATCAGCTTGTGGGTGGGTGTTGGGGATGCAGAGTTCAGAGGCTTTTCGAAGGCAAACTGGTTTTAGATTGCACTTGACCCATGCCGGTGTCGCCAGTTCCTGGCCTCGCAACTCGAAGGGAAATTTGCCGGGACCTGTCGGCCGGGAGGACCCAGTTTAAAAATGGTGTTGCCGTCCAACGACCTGAGCAAATTCCTTTTGCGTGGCAGTCGGCCAGGCCAGACTCGCCCGCTGTATCCGGGCACCCTGTGCCATGGGCCTGGGCACTGGTGAGGCCGCTTCAGTAGGACGATGCGCCGGGAGAGTGAGATTGCCCGAGGGACAGGCAACGATGGACACTGGGAGGGACAATCCGGATTATGTCTCTGGAGTGGGACTTGAGCCCATATCCCTCTGACGCAGGCGTGACCATGCTATCCACTGAGCCATGGCTACGTGAGCCAAAGACTGAAAGTCACATGGAGGCTGAGCTGCTGGACATTTTGTTGCTGCCGCTGTTTGTGGTTTCTCCATTCTAAGAGGCCCAAGGAGTTTAGCATTCTGCAATGGGCTTTCAACGCCCAGCACTATCTGAGAGCAGGCTGATGATCCATTGTGGAGCTACAGTGTCAACCGTGGGCGCCATGCTTGGCTCTGAGTCTAAAGGCTGGTTTAAGTCCCACTCCAGAGACTTGAGCACATAATTACATAGATTGGCTTGTTCCTGTGTTACTGTTTGTGCTCCACACTAGCCTCCTAAGTCACAGGTGCCGTCTTTCAGATGAGACGTTAAACTGAGGCCCCGTCTGCTCTCTCGGGTGGATGTAAAAGATCCCATGGCACTATTTCGAAGAAGAGCAGGGAAGTTATCCCCGGTGTCCTGGCCAATATTTATCCCTCAATCAACATAACACAAAAAACCCAGATTATCTGGTCATTATCACATTGCTGTTTGTGGGAGCTTGTTGTGTGCAAAGTGGCTGCCGCATTTCCCACATTACAGCAGTGACTACACTTCGAAAGTGTAGTAAAGCGCATTGGCTGTGCAGCGCTTTGGCAAGTCCTGAGGCCGTGAAAGGCACTATATAAATACAAGTTCGTTCTTTCTTTCTATGAGAAGTTTCCATGCAGCAACCTGAGAAATCTCCAGCCAGCCTCTGCCAAACGTCTTTTCAGTTTGGAAGTTAATCCATGCCGAGGAGTTGTTAAGATTCCAAGATTGGGAGGGTTGCAGGAGGGAGGTGTGTGGGGGGTTGCTGGGATTGGTGTCTGCAGCAGTTCAAAGGGTCTGGGGAGCACCATATGAAAGGCTGCTGATTTCCAATGCACTAAATGTTCACCCCTCCTCCCCACCAGGGGATTAGACACCGCTCCCTTCCCCCAAGCTCGGAAACAACAGCCTCTGGTTCTTCCGACATCAAACACTGAGTCGCATTAATCCTTTCACAGTCTGGGTCAGGTAAAGAACTGCTAAACCAACAGCTAACTAATCCAGCTGCCATTTTGTGCAGTGGGCAGGTACTGCAGCAGACTATCGGGCAGTTATGTGACTGGAATAGTAATCCAGAGGCCCGGACAGCTCCGGGTTTAATTTTAACAGTTTTCTGCTTCTGAGTTTTGATGTCAGGTCAGCAAAATGTAAACTTACCGCTTCAGGCCTCTTCTGGGCCCCGATCCTCTTCCTCGCAAGATTGGGCCCAACTGGAAACTCACTGCCGGTTGGTTCCCCACTCGGGCCTCCTGGTTCAAAATTGGAGTCAGGTCTCGATGACATCTTCGGGACCCGACATCCATATGTTTGAAAAGGACCCCGCTAGCTTTGAGGAGTTGGTCTTGCTGCCTGCTCGGGATGGCGGGTGATAATCGGAACCTGGGGGCTATCAGGCCGGGTATGTAACTTGTGTGATTTTAGCAGCTCATCCGATCGGACGGGTAGAGTTAAAATTGCCCCCTATGTGTTGATCTTATCTACATGAAGAGCAGTTCAACAAAAGTCAGGATAACACCATTTGTAAATAGAGTTGTAACCCATTGAGTAAAAGGAAACCATTCATCCTGCCTGTCCAGTACACGTATAGTAAACATCAGTTAGCGTTGGTATTGGTGCGTTACTGTCTGTCCTTGCACTCACTCTCTTGCTTGGTCAGTTCACAAACAACAAAAACTTTAACATAGTGTTGAGGGAGTGCTGCACTGTTGAAGGTGCCGTCTTCTGGATGAGACGCTAAACCGAGGCCCCGTCTGCTCTTTCAGGTGGATGTAAAAGATCCGATGGCACTATTTTGAAGAAGAGCAGGGGAGTTATCCCCGGTGTCCTGGCCAATATTTATCCTTCAATCTGCATCACTTTTTTAAAAAAGCAGATTATTTGGTCATTATCACATTGCTGTTTGAGGGAGCTTGCTGTGCGCAAATTGGCTGCTGTGTATCCTACATTACAGCAGTAACTACACTTCGAAAAGTACTTCATTGGCTGTAAAGCACTTTGGAACATTGTGAAAGATGCTATGTGAAGGCAAGTCTGTCTTTAGTAAAACATCCCAAGGCGCTTCACAGGAGTGTGATCAGACAGAATTTGACACCAAGCCACATTCGGCGATATTAGGACAATTGACCAAAAGCTTGGTCAAAGAGGTTGGTTAAATGAGGATCTTAAAGGAGGAAAGAGAGCTAGAGATGCAGAGAGGTTTAGGGAGGGAATTCCAGAACTCCGGATGTAGGCAGCTGAAGGTATGGCCACCAGTGGTAGGGTGAAGGGAGTCAGGGATACACAAGGCCAAAGGGAGTGCCAATATCTCGGTGGGGGGGGGGGGGGGAGGGGGGTTGTGAGGCTGGAGGAGGTTACAGAGACAGGGAGGGGCGAGGTCATGGAGAGATTTGAAAACAAAGATGAGAATTTAAAAATGGAGCCGTTGTGAACCGGAGGCCCGAGTGGGAAAATGGCAGTGAGTCTCCAGTTAGGCCCAATCCAGCCAACATAGGCCAGCGAGCACAGGAGTGATGGGTGAACGGGGCGTGCTGCGTGGTAGGACACGAGCAGCAGAGTTTTGGATGACCACGTTTTTGGAGGGTGGACAAAGGAGGTGAAGTAACTTGCAAACACTCTGTGTGAGCACTACCTCTTGAATCATCCGTTTGGTACTGGGACAGCCTCGGTGGGAGCCTGTGCCAGTTTGCAAGCTCCGTCCACATGTTCAACAAGTGGAATGGGCCTGATGGGAGATGATGCTGGTCTGTCAAAGAGTTATCCTGACCCAGCAAGCTTTGTTCTCCAATTTAAAAAAAAAAAGTGGGAAAAAAGTTGTTTTGTATAATTTTAAATTTCCCTGCTCCACATGCCAACCTCTGCTCTATTTATTTCAATTTAGAAAATTAGGGAAAGGTCAGTGTTCCATAGAGCAGGGAGCAAACCAGGGCCCATAGAGCAGGGAGCAAACCAGGGCCCATAGAGCAGGGAGCAAACCAGGGACCATAGAGCAGGGAGCAAACCAGGCCCATAGAGCAGAGAGCAAACCAGGGCCCATAGAGCAGGGAGCAAACCAGGCCCATAGAGCAGAGAGCAAACCAGGGCCCATAGAGCAGGGAGCAAACCAGGGCCCATAGGGCAGGGAGCAAACCAGGGCCCATAGGGCAGGGAGCAAACCAGGGCCCATAGAGCAGAGAGCAAACCAGGCCCATAGAGCAGGGAGCAAACCAGGCCCATAGAGCAGGGAGCAAACCAGGCCCATAGGGCAGGGGTGACCAGGGCCCATAGAGCAGGGAGCAAACCAGGCCCATAGGGCAGGGAGCAAACCAGGGATCATAGAGCAGGGAGCAAACCAGGGCCCATAGAGCAGGGAGCAAACCAGGGCCCATAGAGCAGGGAGCAAACCAGGCCCATAGAGCAGGGAGCAAACCAGACCCATAGGGCAGGGGTGACCAGGGCCCATAGAGCAGGGAGCAAACCAGGGCCCATAGAGCAGGGAGCAAACCAGGCCCATAGGGCAGGGGTGACCAGGGCCCATAGAGCAGGGAGCAAACCAGGCCCATAGGGCAGGGAGCAAACCAGGGACCATAGAGCAGGGAGCAAACCAGGGACCATAGAGCAGGGAGAAAACCAGGGACCATAGAGCAGGGAGCAAACCAGGCCCATAGGGCAGGGAGCAAACCAGGCACCATAGAGCAGGGAGCAAACCAGGGCCCATAGGGCAGGGAGCAAACCAGGGCCCATAGAGCAGGGAGCAAACCAGGGCCCATAGAGCAGGGAGTAAACCAGTGCCCATAGAGCAGGGAGCAAACCAGGGCCCATAGAGCAGGGGTGACCAGGGCCCATAGGGCAGGGAGCAAACCAGGGCCCATAGAGCAGGGGTGACCAGGGCCCATAGGGCAGGGAGCAAACCAGGCCCATAGAGCAGGGGTGACCAGGGCCCATAGGGCAGGGAGCAAGCCAGGGCCTATAGAGCAGGGGTGACCAGGGCCCATAGAGCAGGGAGCAAACCAGGGCCCATAGGGCAGGGAGCAAACCAGGCCCATAGGACAGGGGGCAAACAACCATAGGGCAGGGGTGACCAGGGCCCATAGGGCAGGGGTGACCAGGGCCCATAGGGCAGGGAGCAAACCAGGGCCCATAGAGCAGGGAGCAAACCAGGGCCCATAGAGCAGGGAGCAAACCAGACCCATAGGGCAGGGAGCAAACCAGACCCATAGGGCAGGGAGCAAACCAGGGCCCATAGAGCAGGGAGTAAACCAGGGCCCATAGAGCAGGGAGCAAACCAGGCCCATAGGGCAGGGAGCAAACCAGACCCATAGAGCAGGGGTGACCAGGGCCCATAGGGCAGGGAGCAAACCAGGCCCATAGGGCAGGGAGCAAACCAGACCCACAGGGCAGGGGTGACCAGGGCCCATAGGGCAGGGAGCAAACCAGGCCCATAGGGCAGGGAGCAAACCAGGCCCGTAAGGCAGGGAACAAACAAGGCCCATAGGCAGGGGTGACCAGGGCCCATAGGACAGGGAGCAAACAACCATAGGGCAGGGGTGACCAGGGCCCATAGGGCAGGAGCAAACCAGGCCCATAGGGCAGGGAGCAAACACGGTCTATAGGGCAGGGGTGACCAGAGCCCATAGGGCAGGGAGCAAACAAGGCCCATCGGGCAGGGGGTCACCAGGGTCCATCGGGCAAGGGGGCTGACCAGGGCCCGTAGGGCAAGGGGCTGACCAGGGCCCATAGGGCAGAGGTTTCCATATTACACTCAGGAGTCCGGCAACCAATAATCTAAGCCATGTGATCTGTGCCTAGTGCAGAATTAAGAAAATAAATTCCAGTACAAAATGGAGAAGATGAGGACTAAAAGGATGCAGCATTTTACCTAGCTCACTGAGGACACTGCACGTTCTCAGAGCTCTCTGCATCTCAGACACTTCCTGCCCTGACGCGCGAATGAATACTTAACTTGGCAGATGTGCAGACCACAGCTTGTGGCAGCTCAGAGCACTGCACTGACCACGAGAAGTGAAAGCTCTGCCGACTTCTTTCAAGTCCAAAGAAAACAGAACAAACTTGCATTTCTATAGCGCCTTTCATGACCTCGGGACGTCCCAAAGTGCTTAACAGCCAATTACATACTTTTGAAGTGTAGTCACTGTTATAATGTAGGAAACGCCTTGGGATGTTTTACTACGGTAAAGGTGCTATAGAAATGCAAGTTGTTGTTCACTGAGTGGTAAATAGTGGCCAGGCCACTTGGGAGAATTCCCCTGCTTTACTTTGTATCTAACCCGTGCTGTACCTGCCCTGAGTGTGTGTGATGGGGCAGTGCAGAGGGAGCTTTGCTTTGTATCTAACCCCGTGCTGTACCTGCCCTGGGAGTGTTTGATGGGACGGTGTAGAGGGAGCTTTACTCTGTATCTAACCTGTGTCTTTAAAGATCTCTTTGCAGCAGTCAATGGGGGGGTGGGGACGGGAGCAGAAGGAGTACGTCACAAGCCACAAAGTGTAAGGTGGAGCAAGAAAGTGAAGTTGTCTCGGATAATAGACTAGTGAGCGACAGGCACGTGGACAATCTTTAACACTTGCGTCTTGCATGGCTTACGTCTGCCATTTAGTGAATGAAAGTTTCCAGCTTCTATTTCTTTGGAATCATTTTTCAGTAGAGTGCAGCCGAGAGGGCTCCTGGCCAGGTTAATGATCTGCCAACCTAGTGCACTCGAGTTAAGGCTGATGGGCTGGGCCCCACTCTGTTACACCTCAGCGAGCAGCAGCTATGCAGTTCGAAGTGCTAATTTGGGATGCTTGCTTTGTAACAGGAGAGCCGGGGAGGGGGACTGTTTGTGGAGCAGCGTGGCGGCCTCTCTCTCAAACTGGCCATGAGCTGAGGGAGAGAGATGAATCCGAGGGAGAGAGAGAAGTATCCGATTAGATATAGACTGTTTCGCTCGGGCAACTGAGTGTGGGTAATAAAGGGGTGGCGGCAAAACTATCCAACAGCAGAACCAGGCCCTACAGTGCAGACCCTGCTTGAAAATACAGACACTGCCGTGTGTACCAACCACAAAACTCACTGCAGCAACTCGCCAAGGCTTCTTTAGCAGCACCTCCCAAACTGATGACCTCCACCACCTAGAAAAACAGCAGTGTAGTCACTGTTATAATGTAGGAAACACGGCAGCCGATCAGCGCACAGCAAGCTCCAACAAACAGCAACGTGATAATGACTAAATATATTTTAGTGATGTTGGTTGAGGGACAAATATTGGCCTGCACACTTTGGAGAACTCCCCTGCTCCTCTACAAATAATTCCATGGGATCTTTTAATAGTGCTTATTAATGGGACTAATTGGATAGTTCAAAGAGCCATCACCGATACGATGGACCGAATGGCCTGCTTCTATGCTGCATGATTCTACGAGCCCAGCTGAGAATGCCTGACGCCCCTCTGCCCAGATTGAATTAAATTGAGAGAATCATCGAAACATAGAATCATGCAGTACAGCAGGAGGCCATTCGGCCCATCGTGCCTGTGCCGGCTCTTTGTAGGGCTGTCCGATTAATCCCACTCCCCTGCCCTTTCCCCATAGCCCTGCAAATTTCCCCCCTTCAATTTCTTTTGAAAGTTACTATTGAATCTGCTTCGATCACCCTTTCATTCCAGATCATCACACCTCTCCACATTACTTCTTCTGGCTCTTTTGCCAGTTATCGTAAATTTGCGTCCCCTGGTTACCGATCCTCCTACCAGTGGAAACAGTTTCTCCCTTTCTCCCTATCTACTCTATTCTGAGCACCTCTATTCAATCTCCTTTTAACCTTCTCTGCTCTAAGGGGAACAATCCCACTTTCTCAAGTCTCTTCACATACTGAAGTCCCTCAGCCCTGGTACCGTTCTAGTAAATCTCCAAGGCCTTGACATCCTTCCTAAAGTGTGGAGCTCAGAATTGGCCACAATACGCCAGCTGAGGCCTAACCAGTGATTATTAAGATTTAGCATCACTTCCTCAGTTTCCCAGGAAACCAAAACCACAGAGTACTGTATTAACAGTCAGTAGGGACATGCTGTGTTAGTGTATGGGTTGAAGGATCTAGCCTCATTATAAGGAAATCTGGTTACATCCCAAATTTCACACCGGAAGCTGCATAGCAAGAAAGAAAGACTTACATTTCTATAGCGCCTTTGACGATCTCAGGACGTCCCAAAGCACTTTATAGCCAATGAAGTACTTTCAGTGTCGTCACTGTTGTAATGTAGGAAACACGGCAGCCGATTAGCGCACTGCAAGCTCCCACAAACAGCAATATGATAATGACCAAATATATTTTAGTGATGTTGGTTGAGGGATAAATATTGACCTGGACACTGGGGAGAACTCCCCTGCTCTTCTTGAAATCATAAGAACATAAGAAATAGGAACAGGAGTAGGCCATATGGCCGCTCGAGCCTGCCCTGCCATTCAATAAGATCATGGCTGATCTGATCATGGACTCAGCTCCACTTCCCTGCCCGCGCCCCATAACCCCTTATTCCCTTATCGTATAAGAAACTGTCTATTTCTGCCTTAAATTTATTCAATGTGCCAGCATCCACAGCTCTCTGAGGCACGAATTCCACAGATTTACAATCCTCTGGGAGAAGAAATTTCTCCTCATCTCTGTTTTAAATGGGCGGCCCCCTTATTCTAAGATCATGCCCTCTAGTTCTAGTCTCCCCCATCAATGGAAACAGCCTCTCTGCATCCACCTTGTCAAACCCCCTCATAATCCTATATGTTTTGATAAGATCACCTCTCATTCTTCTGAATTCCAATGAGTAGAGGCCCAACCTACTCAACCTTTCCTTATAAGTCAACCCCCTCATCCCCGGAATCAACCTAGTGAACCTTCTCTGAACTGCCTCCAAAGCAAGTATATCCTTTCATAAATATGGAAACCAAAACTGCACGCATTATTCCAGGAGTGGCCTCACCAATACCTTATATAGTTGTAGCAAGACTTCCCTGCTTTTATCCTCCATCCCCTTTGCAATAAAGGCCAACATTCCATTGGCCTTCCTGATCACTTGCTGTACCTGCATACTATCCTTTTGTGTTTTATGCACAAGTACCCCCAGGTCCCGCTGTACTGCGGCACTTTGCAATCTTTCTCCATTTAAATAATAACTTGCTCTTTGATTTTTCCTGCATCACCTCACACTTTCCGACATTATACTCCATCTGCCAAATTTTTGCCCACTCACTTAGCCTGTCTTTGCCCTTTTGCTGATTTTTTGTGTCCTCCTCACACATTGCTTTTCCTCCCATCTTTGTATCATCAACAAACTTGGCTACATTACACTCAGTCCCTTCTTCCAAGTCGTTAAAATAATGCCATGAGATCTTTTATATCCACTGGAGAGGACAGACAGGGCCACAGTTTAACGTCTTATCTGAACGCCAGCACCTCCAACAGTGCAGCACTCCCTCAGTACTGGACTGGAGTGTCGGCCTGGATTATGTACTCAAAGTCCCTAGGGTGGGACTGGAACCCACGACCTCTAACTCAGAGGCGAGAGTGCTACCACAGCAAGGAAACTAATGTTAAACTTCCAACTAAATGAATCAAAAAGGAGAGTTGAGCTAGATTCTGAAGTAATGCTTTTTCGGTCCTGGAAGCTGTGATATGTGTCCGTGTGCACAGCAGCTAAACAGGGAAGTTGTTTTAGTGTGCTCTTAGTGGAGTCTTGCTAGATCAGGAATTAAGTGAGGGCAGACTGGAGTTTGGTGTGGAGAGGCTCTGTTTGAGGGTGCCCTGCAATGCTCGAAAGAAAAAAGCAAGCTATAGATATGATATAGAAAGACCAGACAACTCAAGATGCACCTCTTCACATTCTGCAGCTGCCGCTGATTGGATTGTCCGTCACCTTCGACCTCCGTGCTCTGACCTTTGCGCAACCAATGTCCGGCGCAGTCGGGAGCGAGTCGACACCTGGACTGCTAGAGGTGAGGAAATGGCAGGTTTGGAGGACTGTGTGCGGATGTATTTAGAAGGTGGTGGCTTTAACTTCCTTGAGCCCGTAATTCAGTCTGACACTCCAGCCGTGCTGAGAGCGCGCTGCACTGTCGTATGTGCTGTCTTTCAGCTGAGACATTAAACCGAGGCCACGTCTGCTCTCTCAGGTGGGCGTAAAAGATCCCATGGCACTATTTTGAAGAAAAGCAGGGGAATTATCCCCGGTGTCCTGGCCAATAGTTATCCCTCAATCAACATCACTAAAACAGATTATCTTGTCATTATCTCATTGCTGTTTGTGGGCTCTTGCTGTGTGCAAATTGGCTGCCGTGTTTCCTACATTACAAAAGGGACTACACTTCAAAAGTACTTCATTGGCTGTAGAGCGCTTTGGGATGTCCTGAGGTCGAGAAAGGTGCTATACAAAGGCATCCCAAGGCGCTTCACAGGAGTGTAATCAGACAGAATTTGACACCAAGCCACATTAGGTGATATTAGGACAATTGACCAAAGAGGCTGGTTAAAGGAGGGTCTTAAAGGAGGAGAGAGGGGTAGAGATGTGGAAAGATTTAGAGGGAATTCCAGAGCTTAGGGCCCAGGCAGCTGAAGGCATGGCCACCAATGGTAGGGTGAAGGAAGTCGGGGATACACAAGAGGCCAAAGGGAACGTAGATATCTCGGGCGGGTGGGGGGGGGGGGGGGGGGGGCGGCGGTTGTGAGGCTGGAGGAGGTTACAGAGATAGGGAGGGGCGAGGCCATGGAGAGATTTGAAAACAAAGATGAGAATTTTAAAATTGAGCCGTTGTGGACCAGGAATCCCGAGTGGGAAAACGGCAGTGAGTCTCCTGTTAGGCCCAATCCAGCCAACGTAGGCCAGCAAACACCGGGGTGATGGGTGAACGGGGCGTGGTGCGTGGTAGGACACGAGCACCAGAGTTTTGGCTGAGCTCAAGTTTTTGTAAGGTGCTGTCTAAATGCAAGTCTTTCTTGGATCAATGCACCACATCAAGTATCGGATACAAAGTATGCAATGGATCAGGACCCTTTATTGGGCGTCACATAGAAAAAAATACATGACCATTTCAAGAGTAGAAATGTTTGTTTACTCCTGTTAAAGTTGAATGGAGTTTATATTACACAAGAGCTGATGGGAGAGGATGGCAGTGTTCTCAGCTAATGGAGGTTTTTCTGTGTTTTGTCCCTGGGTTTCTGATTGCACACATGGAATAATACAGTGAGCCTGAAACTCGGTATTTCCGCCCGATGTTATAAAACCTGCTCTTTAACTGCCTCCCGCTATCTCACTTCTTGTTTCCACTCGGGACTCCGAGGCACAGATATCTCCAGGGTCCCGAATGAAACCCCGTCAACAAGAGGCTCAACCAGCAGCTAGCTCTGTCTGCCTCACTTGTGCGCAGTCACATTCCCTCACTCCCTCCCGAGGGTGCTACCGCTCTGTCCTCCTTCAAACCGTTGAGGTGGCATTGTGCCCTATGGTCAGCCGTGGCTCAGTGGTAGCACCCTCGCCTCTGAGTCAGAAGGTTGTGGGTTCAAGTCCCATCCAGAGTCTTGAGCCCATAATCCAGGTGAGACACCCCAGTGCAGTACTGAGGGAGCGCCGCACGGTCGGAGGTGCCGTCTTTCGGATGAGACGTTAAACCGTGGTGGTGTCTTCCCTCTTAGGTGGATGTACAGGATCCCATGGCACTATTTCGAAGAAGAGCAGGGGAGGGGAGGAGTGATTCTTCTCAGTGTCCTGGCCAATATTTATCTGAAACCAACATCACTATAAACAGATTATTTGGTCATTATCTCATTGCTGTATGTGGGACCTTGCTGTGCACAAATTGGCTGCTGCGTTTACTTCATTACACTTCAAAAGTACTACATTGGCCATAAAGCGCTTTGGGATATCCTGAGGCCATGAAAGGTACTGTATAAAAGAAAGACTTGCATTTATATCACACCTTTCATGACCTCAGGAAGTTCCAAAGCGTTTTACAGTCAATGAAGTACTTTTGAAGTGTAGTCGCTATTATAAAGACTTGCCTATAAATGCAAGTCTTTCTTTCACTCTACCCATGTCGGAAATTACCCGTAAAAAGCAGTAACACAAAATGATCTTGGCCCATTAGATAAGGACTGTAAAAATTTTTGTTAAGCTCTTGTTTCAGGCAACTTGACCTTTTTAATCGACCTTGACGCACTGCAAATTCCATTAGCCAGGATATCTTTTCTTAATACAAGCATAAGGGGACACTGCCTCAGTGTCAGCAAATGAAACCCTTTCATCATTTAGAAAGTACCCTGTTCTATCCTTTTTAGGTCCAAAGTGGATGACCTCACATTTGCCTACATTGAAATCCATTTGCCACAGTTTTGTCTATTCACTTAATCTGTCGATATCCCTGTGTAATTTTATGCTTTCATCTACACTGCCTACAATGCTGCCTATCTTTGTGTCATTGGGAAATTTGGATATATGACTTTCTGTGTCATCATCTACGTCGTTAATAAATACTGTGAAAAGTTGAGGCCCCAACACAGATCCCTGCGGGACAGCACTAGTCACATCCTGCCAATTTGAGTACCTGCCCATTATCCCTACTGCCTGTCTCCTGCCACTCAGCCAATTCCCTAACCAGGTCAATAATTTGTCCTCAATTCTGTGGGCTTCTACATTAGTTAACAGTCGCTTATGTGGGACTTTATCAAATGCCTTCTGGAAGTCCATATAAATAACACCCATAGACATTCCCCTGTCCACTACTTTAGTCGCCTCCTCAAAAAATTAAATCAAGTTCGTTGGACATGACCTACCTTCCACAAATCCATCCTGGCTCTCTCTGATCAACTGAAAATTTTCGAGGTGTTCAGTCATCCTATCCTTAATTATAGACTCTCGCAATTTCCTGACAACAGATGTTAGGCTACCTGGACCATAATTCCCTGGTTTCCCACTCTCACCATTTTAAATAGCGGAGTGGTATGCACAATTTTCCAATCTAAAGGAATGGTTTCTGAATCGAGAGAATTTTGGAAGATTATAGTTAAGGCATCTGCAATGTGCTCACCGACTACCTTTAAACCCCTGGGATGGAAACCATCTGGCCCTGGGGATTTGTCTCTCTTTAGTGTAATTATTTTCTTCATTACTGTTATTTTACTTACGTTAATTTTATTGAGTCCCTGTCCCTGATGTAATATTAGTTTCCTTGGAATTTCTGGCATGCTGTCCACTTCTACTGTAAATACTGATGCAAAGTAATTAGTCAACATGTCTGCCATTCCCTTATCATCACTGACAATCTCACCGCTCCCAGTTTTTAAGGGGCCAACGTTGCTGCTGACTACCCGCTTTTCCTAACATAATTGTAAAAATTCTTTGTTGATTTTGATTTCTCTTGCAAGTTTCTGTTCATATTCCCTCTTTGTAGCTCTTACTATCTGTTTTGTGATCCTTTGCTGTAATTTGCATCTTTCCCATTCGCCAGAATCTGTGCTATTTTTTGCAATTTTTTAATGCTTTTTCCTTTTGTTTTATGTTGTCTCCTACCTCTTTAGTTGCCCTTGGCTATTTCTTTTTTGACAAGTAGAGCTCTTGCCCCTTAGGGTTATTGGCTGGTTCTGTAAAACCTTAAATTCTTTTTTGAACATCTCCCACTGATCTCCTGTCGTTTTACCCACTCACAGATTTGTCCAGTTCACTGTGGACAGTCTGTCTCATCCCATTAAAGTCAGCCGTACCCAAATCTAGAATCTTAGTAGTTGTTTCGTGTTTCTCCCTTTCATATGCTACGTGGAACTCGGATCATGTTATGATCACTATTGGATAAATGTTCACGCACAATTAAGCTGTTGACTAACTCTAGCTCATTATTCATTACTCAAACTAATATGGCTTTCCCCCTTGTTGCCTCTAGGACATATTGTTGTTGAAAATTATCCCGGACACACTCAAGAAATTCACTACTTTTCTGATAGGTGCTAGTCTGCTTATCCCAATCTATATGAAAGTTAAAATCCCCCCCATTAAAACCACTCTGCCGTTGCTACACACTTGACTAATCTAGCACTTCATAGCTGCTACTAGGAGGCCTATACACAACTCCTACTACAGTCTTAAATCCTTTCCTATTTCTTAATTCCACCCATAAAGTGTCTCGTTGTGATTTCATCCTTTCACAGAATCATACAACACGGAAGGAGGCCATTTCGGCCCATTGTGTCCGCATCGGCCTAATCCCACTTTCCAACTCTTGGTCCCTAGCCCTGTAGGTTACGCCACTTTAAGTGCACATCCAAGTATTTTTTAAATGTGGTGAGGGTTTCTGCCTCTACCACCCTTTCAGGCAGTGAGTTCCTGACCCCCACCACCCTCTGGGTGAAGAAATTTCCTCTCAAATCCCCTCTAAACCCCGTATCAATTACTTTAAATCTATGCCCCCTGGTTGTTGATCCCTCTGCGAAGGGAAATAGGTCCTTCCTATCCACTCTATCCAGGCCCCTCTTAATTTTATACACCTCAAATACTTTCATCCAGTCTGCAGTTTGTTTATCCTGCCCTGCCCTTAACCCAAACCCCTGAATTTGCAGGGTTGCCAGGTAGCTGATAGATTTTAGTTAGGTGAGGGTATCAGGGAATATGGAGTGATAGCTGGTAAACGGAGGCCAGCCCTGATCTAATTGAATGGTGGAACAGACTTGAGGGGCTGAATGGTCCCAATGTATGCTTCTTCCCTCCTCTCTCCCTTTTCCGGTTACTGTGTATACTTTTCTCCCCTGCGCATATTCCTTCCTTGCTCTTCCCTTGTTTCAGCGTGCAACCCTCTGTCTCCCCTCCGCTGACACCGGTGTGTTGTACTCCTCCTGCCCCTACCCCTCCCGCATCCCCCATCACCAGTGTGTGCTCCTCCTTGTCCCCTCCCCGGTGTCATTATGTCCCTATCCCTGAGGCCTATCTGTACTCTTCACTTGATGTTGAGTACTGCATTACTGCGATAATAGCCTGATGTTGCTCTGATCGTTTCCTGATACTGTAATTAAAGACTGTAGCCGTGCGCTCTTTGATTGTGAGCCAGGGACACTGTCTCTTAAACTGCTGCACTTCTCGGGTTTCAGTCTGATTGAAGCACCACTGCTCTCAAACGCTCCGTTTCCATCTCCCTCCCCAAGGTGCTGACTCTTGCTGGGGTACAGTTCAAACAAGTGCTGGGGCTTTGTGTTTTCTTGAGTTTAGACGGTTGCGGTATTTAAAATGATGCAGTGATTCTACAGGTTGGATACAGAGAAACTATTTCGTCTGGTGCGGGAGTCCAGAACAAGGAGGAACAATCTTAAAATTAGAGCTAGGCTGCTCAGGAATGAAATCAGGAAACACTTTTTTCACAAAAAGTGCAGCAGAAATCTGGAACACTCTTCACCCAAAAGGCTGCAATTGCTTTGAAGACTGAGATCAATAGATTGTTGTTAGGCAAGGGAATCCAGGGATATGGAGCTACGGTGTGTAAATGGAGTTGAGGTACAGATCAGCCACATGATTTAATTAAATGGTGGACCAGGCTTGAGGGGCTGAATGGCCGACTCCTGTTCTGATGGCAGGAGCCCAGCAGTGCCTTCCCCAAGCCGTTGCTCTTCGTCTGCGGGCCCAGATAGTCAGGCTATTTGACTGGGTGGGGCATCACAGCCGTGCTTCAATCTGCCCCCACCCAAAGTCCGAACGCCTTACAACAGGGGGATGACTGGATTAGATCATGAGTTGGAACTCTGACTGATTATTTTCCTCCCTCCATCCACTTGTAGCACCTACAGCACAGCCCTGGCCGAGCTCCGATAACTCAACACCAAACTGAGGATCCCACACTACACTAGGCTTTGCTTTTGAGGATCTCTGTCTTTCCCCATTCGGTGTGTTGTGTCTCTCCAGAGGACCTCTGCTTTAATAGATATTCTAATTTGACAACCAGCTAATACAGAGGTCACGTATCGCTTGATGTCACGTTACATTTTTTCGTACTTCTCAAACCGCCGACTGCTCACTCCATGCTAAACAACAACAATTTACATTTATATAGCGTCATTATGCAGTAAAACGTCCCAAGGCATTTCACAGGAATGTTATCAGACAAAAATTGACACAGTGCCAAAGAAGGCGATATTAGGACAGGTGACCAAAACTTGGTCAAAGAGTAGGTTTTAAAGAAAAAATTGCATTTATATAGCACCTTTCATCCTCCAGGACATAAAGCACTCTATATCAAATGCAGTACTTTTGTGTCAGCCATGGCTCAGTGGGTAGCACTCTCACCTCGGAGTCAGAAGATTGTGGGTTCAAGTCCCACTCCAGGGACTTGAGCACACAGTCTAGGCTGGCCCTCCAGGCTGAGAGTAGTCTCGGTGTCTCCCTGGGTTCAAGAGGGGAGAATCAGCCGGGCTTCCTACTCTGTGTGCGTGGGTTGTATACGCATTGGGTGAGGACGGGGGTAGTTCCCTGCCCCCTCGGTCGAATATCCAACAGACATTCGCTGTCCAGGCGCGTGGGTCAGTAAGAGGCTCCTTGAGTCCGTTTTTACCGAGAGGTGCTTTATGGATCTGTAACCTAGCTAGGTCTTTCGAGGAGGAAGCTGGTGAGAGTTGGGAAAGTCCCCCGAACAGACAAAGATTTGCATTTGCATTGCGCTTTTCAGCTCATCTGCTGAAACCCTCTTCCATGCCGTTGTTAACTCCAGACTCTACTCTTCCAATGCTCTCCTGGCTGGCCTCCCATCTTCCAGCCTACATAAACTTGAGCTCATCCGAATCTCTGCTGCCCGTGTTCTAACTCGCACCAAGTCCCGTTCACCCGTCACCTCTGTGCTCGCGACCTACATTGGCTAACAGACTGAATTTGTCTGACTGAGCTCCTGTGAATCGCCTTGGGGTGTTTTATAACATTAAAGGTGCTATGGAAATGCAAATTGTTGTTCACGACCTCTAGACGTCACAAAGTACTTCACAACCAATGAAGTTCTGTTGAGGTGTAGTCACTGTTGTAATGACAGGCCTGGTCATGGTTGTTTATTTCTCCATCTCCAGTGCCTCTCACCCGGCCCCCATCTCTCCCATTAAGATCAATGCTGGTGCAGATATGATGGTAAGTACTGCAGGGAATTGAATACGACCAGGGTGATCTCGACTAGTTTCGATCGCCTGGATGGGTCGGAGAGGAATTTTCCCAGATTTTTTTCCCCATATTGGCCTGGGTTTTTAATCTGGTTTTTGCCTCTCCCAGGAGATCACATGACTCCGGTTGGGGTGGAGTGTAGAATGTTTCAGTGTAAGGGGTGTCACAGTTGTCAGACTGGTTGGGCCGGATGCTCTTTACCTTCCCGCCATTGTTCATTGTTCATAGGTTTATATGTAACCTTCAGGGCTGCTGACCGAGGGCCGTGCGGCTCTTTGTCGGCCGGCGCGGACACCATGGGCCGAAATGGCCTCCTTCTGCGCAGTAAATTGCTATGTTTCTAATATACAAGGCCACGGTTTTGCATGGCCTTGCCCAAGTGGATGTGTTTAGCCAAGATGGTGTGTGTCTGCAGGCTATTCAACCATGGAAACCATTGCAGCTTACCCTGATTCTCTCTTCGATAAGGGGGGTGCCGACACAGATGTACTTTCCAGCACTGGATAGCAGTCAAGAACAGAGCCCAGAGTTTTATAAAAGCAAAATACTGCGGATGCTGGAATCTGAAATAAAAACAGAAAATGCTGGAAATCTCAGCGGGTCAGGCAGCTTCTGTGGAGAGAAACAGAGTTAACGTTTCCGGTTGATGACCCTTCGTCAGAACTCAGTGTTTTATATGCTGCTCACTAGCCCCAAGCATGCAGCCCTGGCTGCTTTCAATTAACTGAGCACGGACTTGTATTCCACACACACGCACGCACACTGAGAGGTGCATCTATCAATTGAGCCACCAGGCGATGTATCATTACCAACAGGAACAAAATGGGGAGGGGGTTGTGGATTGGTGGGGATTGTAGAGAAGATGCAGTGAAAGGCACGTCGCTGTTTCTGGCCTTGGAAAGGGTTAACGCTGTGTTGACAGGGAGGGCTCCTGTGTCAGTCGCTGCCTGATACTGTCAGCTGTTCACAGTGCCTGGCGACAGACAGCAAGAACAGCCTGTTTGTGTTGCAGTGTGACGGAGCTGGGGAGGCGGTACTGGGGGCACACTCGGTGCCAGCGCAGGCACAGTCAAAAACACCGAGAGCTGTCTGCACAAAGGTATCACTTAACTTTTCTTTTCCCCTCTCCCATCGTCTCTTGGAGGCACAAATCTTCGTGCTGTGTACGGTTTGCGTGGCACAGGCCACTGTGAACTCTCGTACGAGGGGTGGGCGGTTACTCGACCAAGGAGGTGGAGGTGGGGGTGGGGGGGTTGGCAGCTGATTGGTCCACACAGGTGTGCTTTTCCAGTAGGGATGGGGTGGGGGGCCTCCCGATGGGACATCGGAAAGCAGGGACCCTCCGGACCTGGGTTGTCTCAACCTCCCATAGCCCAGGAGGGGGAACTGAAGGCCAGACATCCTGGCTCCGGGTCCATATTGGTAAACCTCTAAACAGCAATGGTGTTTGTTGAAGGAGTTCACGAGCAAGACCAAAGGCGGAAGTATTGATAGCATCACACGAGAGAAGACTGGCGCTTTGTCAGAGCTTCCTGTCTCTGGAAAGAAAGTCTTGAATTTATATATCGCCTTTCGCAACCTCAGGACATCCCAAGCTGCTTTGCAGCCAATGAAGTACTTTTGAAGTGTAGTCACTGTTATAATGTGGGAAATGCGGCTGCCAATTTTCACACAGCAGGCTGAGATAATGACCAGTAATCTGTTTTTAGTGATATTGCTTGAGGGATAAATATTGGCCAAGACATTGGGGAGAACTCCCCTGATGGTCTTCAGATTAGTGCCATGGAATCTTTTACGTCCACCTGAGAGAGTAGTTGGGGCCTTGGTTTAGCCCTCGTGGAAAAGACGGCACCCACGGCAGTGCAGCACTCCCTCTGTACCGCACTGGAGTGTCGATCCAGATAATGGGTTCAAGTCTCTGGAATGGGGCTTGAACCCATGAACTACTGACTGAGGCAAGATTGCTGCCCACTGAGCCACGGCTGACACTTTCAAATCTTCGCACTGTCTCCTGCTTTCTGATGCCTCCTTAAACTCCTTCAGTCTACCCATCTTAATGCAATCTACGGGATTTCAAAAGCTTGAGGACTTTTCCGCTGTAAGGCTATTAGCACATATTAATTTGTCTTCTTTTTCTGTTACTGAACTGCCTCCAGTTAATGTGCAAATAGGGCACACTATTTAAAAATAACTTGTAACCTCCTAGTGTTCCTTTCCTCCTACAATCCATCGTAACCCAGGCTTGGCATCTAATTATCACTGCTTGCTGATTTACCTCGCTTCCAATCCTACCCTTTGTAACCTTGCTCGCATTCTGCACTGTGAACTTTGGCCCTTCACCCAGATTTTCAAGCGATGTGTTTTTAAAAAAAACACAGGAACTAAAGCTCCAGCAGCAACCAGGGTGGTTTAGGTGTTGGAAGTGGTCTGTTCAGTTGCTGAATGTATTGGTGCGAGGGGACAGGGTTCCTTCTCTCTCTTTGTTTTGACGTAGTGTTAATTGTGTGTCAATCGCAATTTAAAACAGTGCAACGACAAGCCTCTTGGAGGTGAGCCTGTAATTCCTGCCAGAGGTTACAGGGCTTGAGCGGTCACATGATCCTTAGCTGGAATTTCTCTCTCTCTCTCTCTCTCTCTCTCTCTCTCTCTTTTTCTCTCTCTCTCTCTCTCTCTCTCTCTTTCATTCCCAGTATCGGTTCTTGGTAGCCTACTCATGTATGTCACCCGCTACCACATTGAGCTCTCTGAGTCAGAAGATCGTGGGTTCAAGCCCCACTCCAGAGACTTGAGCATGACACTCCAGTGCAGTATTGAGGTAACGATTTTTGTTATGGCAACATTCCCCATTCAATTTTGCTACGTCAACTGTCACGCTGTAGTTATGGCCTCCCACCACAAGGTGTCCTCCTGTAACAAATTTTTGAAGTCTCTTTCCCAACTATTGTGTGCAAAAATAAATCTCATCAACTGACGTGGGCAATTTATTTGTATTATAAGAAATAGGAGCAGAAGTAGGCCATTTGGCCCCTCGTGCCTGCTCCGCCATTCAACAAAATCATGGCTGATCTGATCATGGACTCTGCTCCACATCACTGCCCACTCCCCATAACCCTTTATTCCCGTATCGCTCAAAAATCTGTCTATCTGCGCCTTAAATATATTCAATGACCTAGCCTCCACAGCTCTCTGGGGCAGAGAATTCCACAGATCCACAAATTCCTCCTAATCTCAGTTTTAAATGGGCGGCCCCTTATTCTGACACTATGCCCCCTAGTTTTAGTTTCCCCTATGAGTGGAAATATCCTCTCTGCATCCACCTTGTCGAATCCCCTCATTATCTTGTATGTTTCGATAAGATCATTTCATATTCTTCTGAACTCCAATGAGTATAGGCCCAACCTACTCAACTTATCTTCATAAGTCAACCCCCTCATCTCCAGAATCAACCTAGTGAACCTTCTCTGAACAGCCTCCGATGCAAGTATATCCTTCCTTAAATACGGAGACCAAAACTGTACGCAGTACTCCAGGTGTGGCCTGTACAGTTGTAGCAGGACTTCTCTGCTTTTATACTGTATCCCCCTTGCAATAAAGGCTAACATTCCATTTGCCTTCCTGATTACTTGCTGTACCTGCATACTATTTGTATTTCATGCACAAGGACCCCCAGGTCCCTCTGTACTGCAGCACTTTGTAATTTTTCTCCATTTAAATTATAATTTGCTTTTCTATTTTTTCTACCAAAGTGGATAACCTCACATTTTCCTACATTATACTCCATCTGCCAAATGTTTGCCCACTCATTTAGCCTTAGATGTTTTGTGTCCTCCTGAATGTAACATAGCCAAGTTTGCTGATGATACAAAGATGGGAGGAAAAGCAATGTGTGAGGAGGAGTGTTCCTATTTCTTATGTTCTTATGTTCTCCTCACAACTTGCTTTCCCACCTATCTTTGTATCATCAGCAAACTTGGCTACATTACACTCTGTCCCTTCATCCAAGTCATTAATATAGATTGTAAATAGTTGAGGCCCCAGCACTGATCCCTGCGGCACCCCACTAGTTACTGTTTGCCAACCGGAAAATGACCCGTTTATCCTGACTCTCTGTTTTCTGTTGTTAGCCAATCTTCTATCCATGCTAATATATTACCCCCAAACCCCATAAACTTTTATCTTGTGCATTAACCTTTTATGTGGCACCTTATCGAATGCCTTTTGGAAATCCAAATACACCACATCCATTGGTTCCCCTTTATCCACCCTGATCGTTACATCCTCAAAGAACTACAGCAAATTTGTCAAACATGATTTCCCTTTCATAAAACCATGCTGACTCTGTTTGATTGAATTATGCTTTTCCAAATGTCCTGTTACTGCTTCCTTAATAATGGACTCCAGCATTTCCCCAACGACAGATGTTAGGCTAACTGGTCTATAGTTTCCTGCTTTCTGTCTGCCTCCTTTTTTAAATAGGGGCACTACATTTGCGGTTTTCCAGGGAATTTTGGTAGATTGCAACCAATGCATCCACTATCTCTGCAGCCACTTCTTTTAAGACCTTAGAATGCAAGTCATCAGGTCCTGGGGACTTGTCTGCCTTTAGTCCCATTATTTTACCGAGTACTATTACTTTAGTGATAGTGATTGTATTAAGTTCCTCCCCCCCATAACAGTCCATTATCCATTATTGGACTGTTTTTATAATATACAAGCATAATGTAAATGAATTATAATATAAACTACATCCTCCTTCAATGGCTATTGACATAGGCTTGTCTCACAATGTTTGAGGACGAAGTCCAGTCTACTGATGCACAGCTCCAGAAGGGCATAATATCAGAAGGTGCTCGTGTCAGCCATTTTAACCATAGATAAAGGCCTTTCTCTCATTTGTTTTTTTCTATAAACTTTGGCTCCTCTTCATTTTATTCAAATGAAGGCGGATTTTATGCAAATGAATTGAGATCCAGTTGTGTGGAACTGGTTCTAGTGTCCTTTAAACACAGCTGCACCTGTTCACCATGGGTAGCTGAGAAGCCTCAAAAATTGCTGTTTAAAACGCCACCTCATTTTATTGACTCTGCCTGCAACATTAGGATCCCAAATCTGCTGCCTGAAATCCAGATGTTTTGGGATCCGGCATGAAGCTTGGTTAAGAGTTGTTGACTATGGTTGGACCGTATTCTGGGCGGTTTCATCACATGACCTCCCGCTTCCAACGGCCCCACATCATTGCGAGAGGGATGGATCATTGCGAGAGGGATGGAGTACAAAAGCAGGGAGGCCCTGCTGCAACTGTATAGGGTATTGGTGAGGCCGCACCTGGAGTACTGCGTGCAGTTTTGGTCACCTTACTTCAGGAAGGATATACTAGCTTTGGAGGGGGTACAGAGACGATTCACCAGACTGATTCCGGAGATGAGAGGGTTACCTTATGATGATAGATTGAGCAGACTGGGTCTTTACTCGTTGGAGTTCAGAAGGATGAGGGGTGATCTTATAGAAACATTTAAAATAATGAAAGGGATAGACAAGATAGAGGCGGAGAGGTTGTTTCCACTGGTCGGGGAGACTAGAACTAGGGGGCACAACCTCAAAATACGGGGGAGCCAATTTAAAACCGAGTTGAGAAGGAATTTCTTCTCCCAGAGAGTTGTGAATCTGTGGAATTCTCTGTCCAAAGAAGCAGTTGAGGCTAGCTCATTGAATGTATTCAAATCACAGATAAATAGATTTTTAACCAATAAGGGAATTAAGGGTTACGGGGAGCGGGCGGGTAAGTGGAGCTGAGTCCACGGCCAGATCAGCCATGACCTTGTTGAGTGGCGGAGCAGGCTCGAGGGGCTAGATGGCCTACTCCTGTTCCTAATTCTTATGTTCCCCCCCCGACCTTCCTGCCATCGGTCACCTGACCCATCAGTCTTCACGGCGATTGGTTGATAATAGAGTCAGCAAACCCCTGTGCCCCAGAAACCACTCTATCTGTGGCGTGGTGTTATCAGTTGCGTGTGGGAGGTGGCGGGATTGGGCTTCAGGATCACATTGCATCCTGGATACGTTGCGGCCCTTCTATTTGATGCGAGTCCGGCAGAAGCAATTTTTTTCCCCTCTCAGGACGTGCGCAGCTGTGTCCGGGAGATTAATCCTGTAGACTCCCGGACAAGCTGGGGGAGTTAGCGTCGCTAAGCTTGGCTGCAGCAAGGAGGCGGGAGGTGGAGAGAGGAACAGACTGACCAGGGGACTTTCCTTACAAGATGGGAGGAGGCAAACATCAGGATACGAAGCAGCGATTGGCAGAGGCTGGGGAGCAAATGTCAGCTGTGGCACAGTGTGCAGCACTCGCCTCTTGAGTCAGAAGTTTGTCCCATAATCTAGGCTCACATTCCCAGTACAATACTGAGGGAGTACTGCACTGTGTGAGGTACCGTCTATCGGGTAGATGCAAAAGATCCCATGACACTATTTCGAAGAAGAGCAGGGGAGTTCCTCCCCGGTGTCCTGGCCAATATTTATCCCTCAACAAATATCACTCAAACAGATTATCTGGCCATTATCACATTGCTGTTTGTGGGAGCTTGCTGTGCGCAAATTGGCTGCCACATTTCCCACATTACAACCGTGGCTACACTTCAAAAGCACTTCAGTGACTGTAAAGCGCTTCGAGACATCCTGAAGTCGTGAAAGGCGTTATAGAAATGCAAGTCTGTCTTTGTGTTTTTGGCCTCTTTGCTGAGGAACTGGAACAAAAAGCAAAAAGAAAATGGCTTCCACCCCCCCCCCCCCCCCCCCCCCACCCCCACCCCCACCTCCACCACTCCACTGATGGGGTTTGCAGTTCACTCACATCAGTCGAACTGTTGATATCGAATCACTGAGGCCTCCAGGGCAGCAGGAAAGCCATATTCAAACAGACAGAACTCTCCAGACTTTATTGTGGCCTCACTTGCATTCTCCTGTGTGTCTGTGTGTGGGATCCCACAACACAAGAACACACAAAACACACCAGAGGCTGCTCAAATTGGCTTCTAGCAGAGCCTATATTAAAACGTTGCACAGTAAACAACTTCAAACGTGACTGTACATTCCCCAGAAATCAGTGCCATAATGCTAACAAAATAAAAGGTAGTTTTAAGAAAAAAAAATGAAACGTATACTCTCCTTCCCCATGTTCTGCCAGATTATGAAGTGCTGCACTTTGACCCTTGCCACCACCCCCCGCCCCCCCCAAAGCGGTGTGTTGCATACACCAGTGTGAACCTAGATGTGAGGTGGTTACTGCTGTTTATGGTGCTAAGACAGTCAGATGGGTACAGTTCGCAGGATTTTCAAAAATTTGTTCACGGAATGTGGGCGTAGCTGGTAAGGCCAGCATTTATTGCCCTTACCTAATTGCCCTTGAGAAGGTGGTGGTGAGCCGTCGCCTTGAACTGCTGCAGTCCGTGTGGTGAAAGTTCTCACAGTGCTGACTTTGCCATAGCGGTTTGGTACAATGGAGGGGCTTGCTAGGCCATTTCAGAGGGCAGTTAAGAGTCAACCACATTGCTGTGGGTCTGGAATCACATATAGGCCAGACCGGGTAAGGACAGCAGATTTCCTTCCCTAGAGGACATTAATGAACCAGATGGGTTTTTATGACAATCTGGTCGACCATTAGCTTTTTAATTCAAGATTTATTGAATTAACTGAATTTAAATGCCCCCAACTGCTGTTGTGAGATTTGAACTCGCGTATCTGGATTCTAAATCCAGGCCTTTGGATCACTAGACCAGTAACATTGCGTTCCTGATGAAGGTATCAGCGGCACTCAGTGCTGGCACTCTCGCCTCTGAGTCATTGGCTCGTGGGCTCAAGGCCCTTCGGAAAGGAGACGCACAGAGGGTGGCCAGAAGGAGGCCAACACATCTCGGAAACTGTTTGTTTTTGTCCCACCCACCTCCTTCTCTCCCCCACTCCACATTGGGTGCGTGTGGGATCTTGCTGTGCTACTGATGGAGATGGGAGCAAAGGTTCCCGTGTCCTCATGGCCGCCCTCTCTCTCGCATATCGTGAATATCACGGGGGATCCTAATTCTTGCATTTATAGCGCAGTTTTGTCAAAAGCTCTCTGGGTGTATCCCACAATGCAGCTTTGAATGGCCGTTTTGCGCACGGCGAGAATGCACAAACCAGATGGACGCCGAATTTTTTTGCTGATTTTGGTTGAGGGATAAGACACGGAGAGAAATCCACCGTCTTCTTTGAGTAAAAGCCGTGGGATCTTGAGCTTCTGAGCATTTAAAAAAAAAGAAACCCCCCAACATTAAACGTGTGCCGGCAGGCCCTGAGCTACTCGACTCGCTCGTATGTTCGTTTGTTTTCTCATAAAGATAGAACTGAGAATAGTCTCCTCGAGCACAGGGGGTCAGATGGGGGGTAGGGTTGTGGTGATTTACCCCTACCGTCTCATTATCGGCTATTAAACCGAGGCTCTGTCAGTCCTCTCGGGTGGATGTAAATAATCCCACGGCACTGTTTTGAAGAAGAGCAGGGGAGTTCTCCCCAGTGTCCTGGCTAATATTTATCCCTCTGTCAATATCACTAATAAGTAAATGATGATCTGGTCATTATCACATTGGTGCTTGTGGGACCTTGCTTTGCACACATTAGCTGCCGCTTTGCTTGCATTACAACAGAGACGACACTTCACATATACTTCTTTGGCTGTAAAGCACTCTGGGACGTCCTGATGTCGTGAAAGGCGCTACATAAATGCAAGTCCCTTGTTTCATTCTCATCCCCTTATTAGTGCTGACAATGGAAATGGAGTCCGTTGGGAATCAGGTTGAGTTTGAGGTTGTGCAGAACTCCTGTTCATTGGGGACCCTTTAAGCCGGTGGCTGAAGTCGGCTCTTTCATCCCAACAGTTCGGCTTGGGTTCAAAGTGGTTGCAAGGCTCTACGGAGCCCGATTCCCTGGCTGGGGATTCTTTCATTCATTCTTGTGTGGGATTGCAGTGGGATCCCTCAGTTTTTTTTAGTTTTCTCCACTTGGGAAAAAAAAGACTTGGAATTATATAGTGCCTTTCACGACCAACGGACATCTGAAAGTACTTTTGGAGTGTAGTCACTGTTGTAATGTGGGAAACGCGGCAGCCAATTTGTGCACAGCAAGCTCCCACAAACAGCAATGTGATAATGAACCAGATAATCTGTGTTTTTGTTATGTTGATTGAGGGATAAATATTGGCCAGGACACCGGGGGTAACTCCCTTGCCCTTCTTCGAAATAGTGCGATCTTTAACGTTCACCTGAGAGAGCAAGACAGGGCTTTGGTTTAATGTCTCATCTGAAAAACGGCACCTCCCTCAGTACTGCACTGGAAGTGTCAGCCCGGATTATGTGCGTGTCTCTGGAGTGGTACCTGAACCCACAACCATCTGACTCAGGAGCTAAGGATGCTGCCAGCTGAGTCGGGCTGTACCCTTTACAACACCAGGGTAACGAGGCTCCTTTAAGAAAGAATCCATGCCCTAAAATTGAGGTAGTCACGATGACAAAAGCTTGAAGGTATGTCTCATCTTTCAAAAAAAAGCGACTATGCACAGGGAATTTAAGACATACCTCCCCTATGAAAATACACCACATTCTTGCTGCTGACCCTCCCCTCCCACTGGCAATACATTAACAGTGCTCGTTGACCCTCTTTCAACCCGACTGTGTCAGACTCTGCACTTCCGACCTTTCCCTCCAGCTGAAGGGAATCACAATGGGGTGACGTGTGAAAGAAGAAAAAACTTTAATTTCTATCGTACCTTTCACGAGTTCAGGACATCCCAAAGTGCTTCACCGCCAATGAAGTCCTTTATTGTAAAGTTGGAAAAGCGGAAGCCAATTTGCGCACAACAAGTTCCCACTACTAACAATGTGATCTGTTTTCTTGATGTTGGTTGAGAGATAAATATTGGTCAGGACACAGGGGAGAACTCCCCTGCTCCTCTTCATCGAAATTGTGCCATGCGACCTTTTACATGCACCTGAGAGGGTAGACGGGGCCTCGGTTTATCCGATGGACGGCAGCTCCAACAGTGCAGCACTCGCTCAGTACCTGTACTACACTGGGAGTGTCAGCCCTGGATATTTGTGCTCAAGTCTGTGGAGTGGGCCTTGAACCCACGGCCTACTGACTCGGAGGTGAGAGTGTTACCCACTGAGCCACAGCCGACACCTTTGGAACAAGTATCTATTCAAAATAAAGGAATAAATTGAAACCCACGAGTGGTCAACCCAGGGCCTGTGGTGGGTGTGTTCTCTGTTTACCTGATGCCAATTTGAACTCTCTTGCACTCTAGGAAATAAGGTAATCGAGTGTCCAAGCGAGAGAAGGGCAGGTCTGTGGTGTGCAGTGACAGGAGTAGGCCGGAGCTGTGCTGGGAGATGGGAGGAATGAGGGGTTTAGTTTGACTTCCTCTTTTAGTTTTCCATACTGGCTGCTGTGCGTTCAGGTATGACCCGGAGCAGACAGGTGATTGTGCTCTGATGTCATTGCCACACCTTGTTCAAGGAGAGAGAGAGAGAGAGGGAGAGCGAGCTGAGTATTCTCAGCCAGGGAGAGAGTGAGTGAGCTGATACCACAAATCTGAGGTGGATTGCGATGCAGCAGAGTTGTTTGCTTTTCATTGGAAGTGGGAGCTATTTATTTAATTCCAAGGTTTTTTTCTTTTCTGAGGGGAGGGATTGTTTTACAAACTTGCTGGATGTGAGGATGTGTCAATGACGACTTTGAACAGAAGAATCACAAAGTGGTTTGGTAAGATTGTGTCTTTCTCTTTTTTTGCGTTGGGAGTTGAGTTGTTTCTGCGGGAGTGTCAGATCCAGTCAGTTGTGTGTTTGGGTATTGGGTTGAAACCATTTGACCCCTGAACATTCCATCCCCCCCGCCCCCTCCAAATGACCCTCTGGTCTCAGAGCTGATAGGGAGCAATACAGACTCTTTCTGATCTTGTTAATGGCCGGTTTAATCACGCGAGGGCTGTGGCGATACAACCCTGAACCCAGTCGCAGAACCTCTACAGGCCGTAGGTCAATCTGTAATTTTGCCGTCTGCTTATCAAAGCTTCTATTCGTTCAGTGTTGCTAAACCTACATGCTGTGGGGTTTGAGCACTGAGAGCTGGGCGGTGGAACAAGGGAGTGTCTCTATTGACAGTACCTGAGTCACGAGCAAAAAATGCCAAAGCTTGTTGCTTTTCTTTTTTACACCTCTGCCTATCAACCACCTCAAGCTGTTGGCGCGCGACTGTGCCAGGAGATGCCAGTTGGCTCACCTATCATGCGTGTGTTTGAGCTCCTGATAAGACGGTGGACGAATGTAACTGTGTTCTACGCTGTGGAGCAGGAGTTCGTATGTCTCTTTTTTGTTTCCCTTGGTTACTAAACGTAGCCCCCTCGAAACAGCCGCTACCCAGAGCTGATACAGGATGACACGGGGCCAACCTATAGAATGAGGCAGCACAGAAGGAGGCCATTCGGCCCGTAGTGCCTGTGCCGGCTCTTTGAAAGAACTATCCAATTAGTCCCACTCCCCCCACTCTTTCCCCATAGCCCTGTAAATGTTTCCTTTTCAAGTATAGATCCAATTCCTATTGGAAAGTTATTATTGAATCTGTTTCCACCCACCCTTTCAGGCAATGCATTCCAGATCATCTAATTTGCTTGCGTAAAAATAACTTTCTGGTTCTTTTGCCAATTGTCTTAAAAACTCACCTTTGGAATTCATTATTCCCAGTGATTCCATTTATTCAGAACGAGGTCAATCCTGATAAAACTGGTTTGGCAGGAAGAGTTCTGTTTGGATCAGGATTTCTGTGACCTACAGATCAAAACAGCCCATTTATAAATATACTACCGCCCCTTGAATCATCCATGCAGCATCTCTGTCTTAAAGCGGCAGTGTTGTCAACATTTGGGAGGTCTAGGCTACACTTGAACAAATGTAGGCTGTTGAGGCTAATTCTGTATTAAAATTGTTTGATAAATTATAGGTGGACAATGCAAGTGGTGAGGCAGTGGCTCTCCTCTTTAAGGCCCATTACCATAGCAACAGAGTCCTTTAACCAAAATAGCATGGTTTAAAAAATAGTTAGAGAAAAATGATTCAATTTATTTAAAAATATGCTGCTGTACAGTGGAAGTGGTTAGAAAAGTGATTTGGTTCATTGGGATTCTACACAAATGGGAATGAATGAAAGGAAGCCTGGTCAGATTGGAGAGGGGCCTAGCCCCTTGGGATTCTATGTTTTGAAAATGATGGGAAGGGATTTGGCCCATTCAGAAGGGAAGGGAACAGGGATTTTATGCAGTGGGAGTGAATGGGAAAGGGGTTGGTTGATTGGGAATCTACATAATGAGAGTGAATAGAAAGGGGTTTAGTCCATTCAGAAAGGATGGGAATAGCCTATGACCATAGGGATCCTGTGCAATAGGAGTGAATGGGAAGAGGTTTGAACTGTTCGGAAGGGTGGGACGAGGCTAAGAACTTTGGGATTCTGAGCAGTGGAAGTGAATGGAAAGGGGTTTGGTACATTGGAATCCTGTGCTGAGGTTATGCTTTATGTGGGTAGGGGTTTATTGATACTCCTGATATTGTATATACAGCCTCCAGACCACCTCGCTCACCCTAGGGTTTCAGTGAGTGTAATGGTGGGTGTGTGGAATCTTGCACTACACCCAGTTGAAGTGGCAAAATTTCACAATGGCCGGATACAACTTGAGTTGTATCTGAAGAGAGAATTGCAAGCTGTGCTACACAAGGGTGTGAAGATCTGGTGGTTACAGATCTGTCACTGGCGATGGGAGTAATGAGTGTAATTTGAAGTGGTGACTTTCGAGTGTTACACAAGAGTATATTGACACAAAGATGGAGTGTGTTGGCTTACTTGTGATTATGTTTCCTATAGAGAGTTGACCCACTTCTAATATGATCGAAACTTTATTTATGTCTATACCTCCTGGCCATTTCACGATGATGTCACACACTGTCTAATGCAGAGAGTGCACAGAAAATGCTCCAGCAACAGGAAGTAAAGTTAGTATGCAGGTACAGCAAGTAGTCAGGAAGGCAAATGGAGTGTTGGCTTTTATTGCAAGGGTGATAGAGTATAAAAGTAGAGAAGTCCTGCTACAACTGTACAGGGTATTGGTGAGGCCACACCTAGAGTACTGCGTACAGTTTTGGTCTCCGTATTTAAGGAAGGATATACTTGCATTGGAGGCTGTTCAGAGAAGGTTCACTAGGTTGATTCCTGAGATGACGGGGTTGACTTATGAAGATAGGTTGAGTTGGTTGGGCCTATACTCATTGGAGTTTAGAAGAATGAGAGGTGATCTTATCGAAACATATAAGATAATGAGGGGGCTCGACTAGGTGGATGCAGAGAGGTTATTTCCACTTGGGGGGGGAAACTAAAACTTGGAGACAAAATCTCAGAATAAGGGGCTGCCCATTTAAAACTGAGATGAGGGTTGTACATCTGTGGAATTCTCTGCCCCAGAGAGCTGTGGAGGCTGGGTCACTGAATATATTTAAGGTGGAGATAGTCAGATTTTTGAGCGATAAGAGAATAAACGGTTATGGGGAGCGGGCAGGGAAGTGGAGCTGAGTCCATGATCAGATCAGCCATGATCTTATTGAATGGCGGAGCAGGCTCGAGGGGCCAAATGGCCTACTCCTGTTCCTATTTTTTATGTTCTTATGTACTGGAGCCACAATGTCCGCAAGCTCTTAATTGACCTTCCCACAAACAAATTTGGGTTCTACAACACAACATTGGTTTCCTACATTACAATAGTGACTACTCTTCAAAAAGTACTTCATTGGTTGTAAAGCGTTTGGGATCTCTGGTGGTCGTGTAAGGCGCTATATAAATGCAAGTCTATCCTTTTTTTCTATCTCTTCCCTCCCTCCCTCCCTCCATCTCTCGGTCTCTCTCTAGGATCGCAACTAACCTTTCAAGGAACTAATCCTGGTGGCCATTAAACATCAACTAGCCTCAAAGGGACTCACGGCCACACTTCAGCAGAATAATGATGGGTTGTGTTTCACATGAGATCACGGTCCTGCTCTGTACAACTGTAGATCCTCTGACGCACCTTGAATTTATCAACATTCTTAATTCTTGTGTCTAGCATAATGTGCAACGGTCACTTGACACCTGTTATAGAAATGAAGCAACTTCCTCAAAAGAAGAGAGAAAGGAAGCCAAGCATTTAGTCATGGGTTTCTTCTGACCTGGAGCATAAAGCAATTTACCGGCCTGTAATTGACATCAGAAATTTACAAGGAGCTACAATTACCTGGGTTCCCGGAGGGAATACAGTGAATAATGGCCTTAAAGGGGCAGCTTGGGACAGCAACTGATGTCATAACCGTGCTCTGAAATCTAGACTACCCACGAGCAATGCCATGAGTAGTCTGGCAGTATGCTAAGCAGGCCCAGTGATCACATTGGACAGTGGTAGTGATGTCTTAAATGGGCAATACTCTTTTCTTGATTAAGTGGCTCAGTGGGTAGCACTCCCAGCTCTGAGTCAGATGGTTGTGGGTTCAGGTCCCACTTCAGGACATCTGGGCAACTTGCGGGCTCGAACTCTGAAATGAATGTTTTAGGGAGTATCCTAATTGTAACTGAACCAATCTCTTAACGAGCACCTTTGGGACGGGCTGACTGGTCTTTACAGACGGGTGTTGATATGTTATTGGTTCAGTGAAACTTGTCCGTCGCACCACCTGCTCAAACTTGCCACTCAGTCTCACTCCTGAGCATGCTCAGAGACCACCTGGAGGCTGCCCAAGGAGGCTCTTTCACAGGGAGGCACCCTTCCTGGTGTTGCACCTATTGTGCATCAGAGTGATGTTCCTGAACGCGAAGGAAGAGGAGAACTCGTTAAAGGAGCAGTTGTGTTTCAAATTGGCGAGGCACTGGATTGTGGGATATTTTCAGTCTGCAGTTGCTATGGGAACAGTTCTTCACCGGCCATTTGTATTGAGGTGGGCAGTCTGGTACTGGGCATGTGCTAAACATGCGCGGAGTGCCAATGAGTCACGCTCTTTCTGGTACCCTGTATTGAGTTGGGTGTTTCCCCCTCTCCTGAATAACACCACATTCTGAATTTGCTTTATATTGTATAACATTTATCTCTCACCGGTACAGGCATGATGGGCCGAATGACCTCCTTCGGCGCTGTATCCTTCGATTATTCTATGAAATGTGGATGCTGAACTTGTGTGTGACAGTGTGACTATCTCCACTGCGTAATGCACTATGTGCACGGTACAACACACACTCCTATAGTGTAGTGGTTATGTTACTTGACTGGCAATCCAGAGAGAGCGAGTTCAAATCCCAGTCTGGCAGTTTTTGAATTCAATTTAAAAGAAAAATGAAAAGCTGGTCACAGTAAAAGTGACCATGAAGCTGTTGGATTGTCGTAAAAATCCAACCGGTTCATTAATGCTCTTTTTAAGGAAGGAAAGCTACCGTCCTTATCCCCTTGGCCCAGCAAGCCTCGTTAAACCCCCTCGGTTTAACGTCTCATCCGAAAAGACGGCACCTCCGACAGTGCAGCACTCCCTCAGCACTGCTCTGGACTGCCAGCCTAGATTTATGTGCGTAAGTGCCTGGAGTGGGAGCTGGTGTGTTGTACTGGTGTGGCTTTGTGTAGTGCTCCTCCCCAATGGGAGCTGGTGTGTTGTATCACAACCACTGTGTTTACATTTGTTAGGAAGTAGAAGGAAAGGCTGTCTGGATCAGGTGCAGCTATTGAGATGAGCCTGGTGTCTGCTCACTGCAGTATAAAGAGCTGTTTGTTTATCCACACACACAAGCTCAGTTGTGTGCAGCCCGAGTTGAATTTGACTGATTATCTTATGTGTTTGTTTATTTCTGAAGCTGGTTCCTGTTTTTTTTTGGGGGGGGGATGTTCCCCCCACCCTCCCCCCTACCGAATGTCAAACATGACATTTGCCATTGACACTCTTGAACTGACCTCCCTCATCCCCTTGACGACACAGAGCAGACTGGCACGGGAAATGGAGTGCTGGGAATGATGCGCGCAGGGTCTTGCCTTGCCAGTGTGTGAAGCAGTAAGTTAAGCACTGCGACTCTGGCCTCCGATCAGTTCACCCGTCCCCGTGGATCAAAGAACAAATTGGGCAGCCATTGGCCAAGCAATAAAGATGCCAGACAGGTGTCCGGGTGACCTTAGACATGGGCACTCGGGCGCATCTCACATGGGTAAGGTTGCTATGTAATTTTGCGCCCAGTACAAGACTGCATCCTTCATTTAATCTATAGCAGCGTTCTACCATCTGTCTGACCGTTCCTTGTAAAGTCTTGTGTTTCAACCCTCTGTAAATTCTTGACCAGTGACCTCCGACTCTTTGATGCTACGTGGGTATTGATGCGCAGGAGAAGGTGCAAAAAAGATTTACGAGGATAATTTACAGAGAACTTTCAACCAATGCTGCCTTTAAGCTGTGAGGCCACACAGTTGTGCGGTTGTGCAGCGCTCTGGGGTCCCGCACAGCCAGCTTCCCGGCTTTTCAACAGAAAGACAATGCATGTGTGATATTTTGAAGGGGTTGTGCAGGGACATTGGTTACAACTATCAGGGAGAAGTAAACAGGTTGGGGCTCTTTACTCTAGAAGAGAACAGGCTTGAGAGGTGACCTGATAGAGGTCTTTAAATTATGAAGCAATTTGATAGGGTAGATGTAGAGAAGATGTTTCCACTTGTGGGGAGGCCAAAACTATGGGTCATAAATATAAAATAGTCATCACTAAATCGAATAAGGAATTCAGGAGAAACTTCTTTACCCAGAGAGTGGTTAGAATGTGGAGCTCGCTACCACAGGGAGTGGTTGAGGCGAATAGCACAAATGCATTTAGGGGAAGCTCGATAAGTACATGAGAAAGAAGGTAATAAAAAGATACGGTGAGATGAAGTAAGGTGGGAGGAGGCTCATGTGGAGCATAAACACCGAGATAGACTTGTTGGGCTGAATGGCCTGTTTCAGTGCTGTAGATTCTATCTAATTCTATGTACATAACTCTGGCTCCTGCATTTAAAACATTATTTAGCATCTCAATTTTTGAGACAACCGCTACTGGGCAAAAACACCTCCAATTAAACTGACTAAATCTTAATTATGCGCAGCACAAACCTAAAATAAAATGTATCTTTTAAAACAATGGTTAGCCATCACAAAGATATGGTTCAACTGTTTGTGGTTGGCCACCTGACATTTTGGCACACCGCTAAATTATAGGTTTGCTGTCCAGATGCGCAATGGTAACAGTCTCATCTGAGTCAGAAGGTTGTGGGCTCAAGTCTCATGCCAGAAACTTGAGCACAAAATCCAGCTGCTACTCCAGTGCAGTGCTGAGTGAGTGCTGCACTGTCGGAGGTGGCGTTTTTTAGATGAGATGTTAAACCGAGGTCGCATCTGCCCCCTCAGGTGGATGTAAAAGATCCCATGCCCCCATTTTGAAGAAGAGCTGGTGTCCTGGCCAATATTCATTCCCCGCACATCACTAAAGCAGATTATCTGGTCATTATCACGTTGCTGTTTGTGGGATCTTGCAATGCTCAAATTGGCTGCTGCGTTTCCTACATTACAACAGTGACAACACTTCAAAAAAAAAGTACTAAATTGGCTGTAAAGCGCTTTGAGACCTCGTGAGGTTGTGAAAGGCGCTGTATAAATACAACTCATTCTATCTAAAGCTGCAATATTTTGCACTTCCTGGTTTGCAATCGCAGGTCGTGGTATCTCTGAGCATGTGCCACAACCCCGCCAGCCTGTTGTTTGTTGAGACTGGGCGATCTTGGCTGTCAGAACAGGCTCCAACTTGTTTTGAGAGAAGCCTTCAGTTGAATTTCACTCAGCGGTTGTTTACTGTACAGCTTTTGTCCGCATTGGAACAGCCCTCAACGGATGGAGGTGTGCACTTCTGACGACTCGGAGCTTAAATATATATGGCCCATGTGGGACTGACCAGGTCAACCCAAGTTAAAGCCCTCTCTCAGTACCGAACCAGTTAACCTCTGCTTAGGGTGGCACCTTGAGTTCCGACAGCTGGCCTCCACACCCCTGGGTTCGGGAGCAGAAAGTCAACCATGGTTCCTGCCTCACTTGCAAATTGTAGGCATTGCCATAGCCGAGATCGGGTTGGACTGTGAAGCTCTACCGAGTCAAAAAGTGCGCTGGCACAGTCTGAGGTCATTCATGGCAACCATTCTGCTGCCAGTATTCTAACTTGTGCCAAGTCCATTGCCCCAGAACTCGCTGACAGGCATTGGCTCCCAGTCTGCCAACAACGCGATTTAAAAATTCTCATCCTTGTTTTCAAACTCTTCCATGGCCCTCCCGACCTCTGCAACCTCCTCTCCAGCTGCCGGAACGCAAGGTGCCATCCCAAGCTGAGGTTCGCTGGCTCAGTACTGAGAGAGGGCTTGAACTTGGATTGACCTGGTCAGTCCCACATGGGCCATATATATTTAAGCACCGAGCCGTCAGAAGTGCACACCACCATCCGTTGAGGGCTGCAACTTCCTCCAGCCCCACAACACCCCAAGATCGCTGAGCTCCTCCAATTCTGTCATCTTGCGTATCCCTGATTTTCACCGCTACACCTTTGGCAGCCGTACCTTCAGCTGCCTAGATCTTAAGCTCTGGAATTCCCTCCTTAATTCCCCACAGGCCCAGATGAAATGTATCTCAGGAGAAGCTCTGACCACCATTTTCCAATCCTCTCTGGCTACTGATCTGGTACTGGAGGACTGCTAACGTGGTACCTTTGTTTAAAAAGGGAGAAAGGGATAGATCGAGTAATTACAGACCAGTCAGCCTAATCTTGGTAGTGGCAAAATTATTGGTAAAAATTCTGAGGGACAGGATAAATCCTAATTTAGAAAGACATGGGTTAATCAAGGACAGTCAGCATGGATTTGTTAAGGAAAGGTCATGTCTGACTAACTCGATTTAATTTTTTGAGGAGAAAACAAGGAGGGTCGATTAGGTTAGTGTGTTTGATGTAGTGTATATGGATTTTAGCAGGGCTTTTGATAAGTTCCCACATGGCAGACAGGTCACAAAAGTATAAGCCCATGGGATCCTGGGCAAAGGGACAAGTTGGATCCAAAATTGGCTCAGAGGCAGGAAGGAAAGGGGAATGGTTGATGTGTGTTTTGTGACTGGAAGGCTGTTTCCAGTGGGGTTCCGCAGGGCTCAGTACTAGGTGCCTTGATTTTTGTGGTATATATCAATGATTTAGACTTGAATATAAATGGAAAGATTAAGAAGTTTGCAAATGATGCTAAAATCGACTGTGTGGTTGATAATGAAGAAGAAAGCTGTAGACTGCAGGAAGAGATCAATTAATTGGTCAGGTGGGCAGAACAGTGGCAAATCCGGAGAAGTGTGAGGTAATGCATTTGAGGAGGGCTAACAAGGCAAGGGAATACACATTAAGTGGTAGGACACTGAGAAGTGTAGAGTAACAGAGGGACCTTGGAGTGCATGTCCACAGATCCCTGAAAGTAGCAGGCCAGGTAGATAAAGTGGTTAAGAAGGCATACGGAACACTTGTCTTTATTAGCCGAGGCATAGAATACAAGAGCAGGGAGGTTATGCTTGAACTGTATAAAATACTAGTTAGGCCACAGCTAGAGTACTGCATGCAGTTCTGGTCACCACATTACAGAAAAGATTGCACAAGGGAGGGTACAGAGGAAATTTACGAGGATGTTGCCTGGACTGGAGATTTTTGGCTATGAGGAAAGATTGGATAGGCTGGATTTGTTTTTTTTGGAACAGAGGAGGCTGAAGGGAGACCTTATTGTATAAAATTATGAGGGCCTAGATAGAGTGGATAGGAAGGACCTATTTCCCTTAGCAATGGGGTCAACAACCAGGGGGCATAGATTTAAAATAATTAGTAGAAGGTTTAGAGGGGATTTGAGGCAAAAATTTCTACACCCAGAGGGTAGTGGGGGTCTGGAACTCACTGCCTGAAAGGGTGGTAGAGGCAGAAACCCTCACCACATTTAAAAAGTACTTGGATGTGCACTTGAAGTGCCGTAACCTGCAGGGCTACGGACTAAGAGCTGGAAAGTGGGATTAGGCTAGATAGCGCGGACACGATGGGCTGAAATGGCCTCCTTTCTATGATTCTAAGCCTCTCCTCCTTTTAAGATGCTCCTTAAAACTTACCTCTGTGACCAACCCGTCCCAATATCTCCTTAAGTGGCTCAGTGTCAAATTTTGTATAACTCTCCTGTGAAGCGCCGTGCGACATTTTACTACGTTTTACTACGTTAAATGTGCTATATCGATGCAAGTCGTTGTTTTTGTCCACATGCTCCGACTTAGGATGGCAGTGTTTTTCCCCTGTCCCTCCCTACGTGCATTCACACAAACCTCGAGACGAGGTGGGCAGTCTACTTAATGCCCTCTGCCCCACACACGTGGGTGGGCTCCCTCTCGCAGCCGTATACACAGCCCATCCTGACTGAGGTAGACACCTTGCTGCTGACCCCTCGACCTTACTGCCTTTGGACTAGTCTAGGGTTGCCTCCACTCCAGGAATATCCTGGAGGCTCCAGGAATGAAAGATTAATCTCCTGGACGCTGCAGCAAGTAAAACATGGGAGAAAAATCATTGGGGCATTAAAAATGTGTACTTTTTTCTCCCTTGGAATAATGCAACGGTTGTTTGACTAGGCAAGGTAGTTGGAGACGGGGGTGGGTGGAGGTCATGTGATGAAACCTCCAGGAATACGTTCAACCAGAGTTGGCAACCCTAGTACTTGCCTGAGTTTAGCAAAGAGCAGTATATCTGTAAACACAGTCTTCAAAGTGGAATTCCCGATTCCATTTTGGGATACAGTACATGAGTAATTTGGAATATGACATGTAGTAAGTGTCGGATGCTTGTGAGGAACAGGTGACTTTGGACCAATGTTTGACAAAGCTCTCCACCACTGGATTTTCCTCACCTCATGTCTGCATCTGTTCTAGACTAATTTGTAGAGATTGATCACCATAATTAGTCAATAACTCCTTTATTGCTGTATCATGTGACTACCAGGATATTGAAAGAAGAAAGACTTGCATTTATATAGCGCCTTTCACGACCACTGGACGTCTCAAAGCGCTTTACAGCAAATGAAGTACTTTTTGGAGAATAGCCACTGGTGTAATATGGGAAACACGGCAGCCAATTTGCGCACAGCAAGCTCCCACAAATAGCAATGTGATGATGACCAGATAATCTGTTTTTGTTATGTTAGTTGAGGGATAAATATTGACCAAGACCAGGGATAACTCCCCTGCTCTTCTTCAAAATAGTGCCATGGGATCTTTTACGTCCACCTGACACAGCACCTCCGACAGTGCAGCACTTCCTCAGCGCTGCACTGAAGTGTCAGCCTAGATTTATGCGCTCAAGTTCCTGGAGTAGGACTTGAACCCACAACCTTCTGACTCCCGAGGCGATTGTGCTACCCACTTTGAAGGTGAACTTGATGGACCTTGGTCTTTTTTCTTCTAGCAATTCCTCTGTTCTAAATTCTGTGCCTCAGTTAAACAGCAGACTGTCCCGTTAACAGCTATAAAGAGCAAAAGCAAAATACTGCGGATGCTGGAAATCTGAAATTAACCAGAAAATGCGGGGACTTCTCAGCAGGTCAGACAGCATCTGTGGAGAGAGAAGCAGAGTTAACGTTTCGGGTCGATGACCTTTCGTCAGAATTGCTATAACGAGCTGATTAATGGTACACGTCTTTCAGATGAGGCATTAAACCGAGCCCCCGTCTGCCCTCAGCAGGAGGTAAAAGATCCCACTGCGCTATTCGAAGAAGAGGATGGGAGTTCTCTCCGATGTCCTGGCCCACATTTATCCTCAATCAACACCACTACAAACACATTTATCTGGTCATTTATCACATTGCTGTTTGTGGGAGCTTGCTGTGCGCAAATTGGCTGTCACGTTTCCCACATTACAACAGTGACTGTACTTATAAAGTACTTAATTGACTGTAAAGCATTTTACATAAACACATAAGAAATAGGAGCAGAAGTAGGCCATTTGGCCTCTCGAGCTATTCAGTAAGATCATGGCTGATCTGATCATGGACTCAGCTCCATTTCCCTGCCCGCTCCTCATAACGCTTGACTCCCATATCATTCAAAAATCTGTCTATCTCCATCTTAAATATATCCAATGACTCAGCCTCCACAGCTCTCTGGGGTAAAGAATTCGACAGATTCACAACCCTCTGAGAGAAGAAATTCCTCCTCATCTCAGTTTTTAATGGACGGCTCCTTATTCTGAAACTATGCCCCTAGTTTTAGTTTCCCCTATGAGTGGAAATATCCTCTCTGCATCCACCTTGTCGAGCCCCCTCATTACTTTATTTTTCGATAAGATCACCTCTGATTCTTGTAAACTCCAATGAGTATAGGTCCAACCTGCTCAACCTTTCTTCATAAGACAAACCCTTCATATCAGGAATCAACCTAGTGAACCTTCTCTGAACTGCCTCCAATTCAAGTATATCCTTCCTTAAATACGGCGACCAAAACTGTAAGCAGTACTCCAGGTGTGGCCTCACCAATACCCTGTACAGTTGTTGCAGGACTTCTCTGCTTTTATACTCTATCCCCCTTGCAATAAAGGCCAACATTCCATTTGCCTTCCTGATTACTTGCTGTACCTGCATACTAACTTTTTCTGTTTCATAGACAAAAGATGCCCAGATCCCTCTGTACCAACGCATTTTGTAATCTCTCCCCATTTAAATACTAATTTGCTTTTTTATTTTTCCTACCAAAGTGGATAACCTTACATTTTCCACAATATAGTCCATCTACCAAATTTTTGCCCATTCACTGAGCCTATTCATATCCCTTTGTAGATTCTTTGTGTCCTCGTCACAACTTGCTTTACCACTTATCTTTGTATCATCAGCAAATTTGGCTACATTACACTCGGTCCCTTCATCCAAGTCATTAATATAGATTGTAAATAGTTGAGGTCCCAGCACTAATCCCTGTGGCACCCCACTCGTTACTGTTTGCCAATCGGAAAATGACCCATTCATCCTGAATCTCTGTTTTCTGTTCGTTATTCAATCCTCTATCCATGCTAATATATTAACCCCAACCCCGTGAACTCTTATCTTGTGCATTACCTTTTATGTGGCACCTTATCAAATGCCTTCTGGAAATCCAAATACACCACATCCACTGGTTCCCCCTTATCCACCCTGCTCATTACATCCTCAAAGAACTCCAGCAAATTTGTCAAACATGATTTCCCTTTCATAAAACCATGCTGACTCTGCTTGACTGTATTATGATTTTCTAAATGTCCTACTATTTCCTTAATAATGGACTCCAGCATTTTCCCAATGACAGATGTTAGGCTAACTGGTCTATTGTTTCCTGTTTTCTGTCTCCCTCCTTTCTTAAATAGGGGCACTACATTTGCAGTTTTCCAATCTGCTGGGATCTCTCCAGAATCCAGGAAATTTTGGTAGATTACAATCAATGCATCCATTATCTCTGCAGCCACTTCTTTTAAGACCCGAGGATGCAGGCCGTCAGGTCCAAGGGACTTTCGTTCCATTAGTCTGCCGAGTACTTTTTCTCGAGTGATAGTGATTGTTTTAAGTTTCCCCCTCCCTATAGCCCCTTGATCTATTATTGGGATGCTTTTAGTGTCTTCTACTGTGGTTCTGCTTTTTAATTTAGTCCCTAGCTGCTCATACTCCCTCAGCACAACCTCTTTCTTTGTCGTACCTATACATAGAAACATAGAAAATAGTTGCAGGAGTAGGCCATTCGGCCCTTCGAGCCTGCACCACCATTCAATAAGATCATGGCTGATCGTTCACCTCAGTACCCCTTTCCTGCTTTCTCTCCATACCCCTTGATCCCTTTAGCCGTAAGTGCCATATCCAACTCCCTCTTGAATATATTCAATGAACTAACATCAACAACTATCTGTGGGAGGGAATTCCACAGGTTAACAACTCTCTGAGTGAAGAAGTTTTCTCATCATCTCAGTCCTAAATGGCTTACCCCTTATCCTTAGACTGTGTCCCCTGGTTCTGGACTTCCCCAACATCAGGAACATTCTTCCTGCATCTAACCTGTCCAGTCCCGTAAGAATTTTATATGTTTTTATGAGATCCCCTCTCATCCTTCTAAACTCCAGCGAATACAGGCCCAGTCGATCCAGTCTCTCCTCATATGTCAGTCCTGCCATCCCGGGAATCAGTCTGGTGAACCTTCGCTGCACTCCCTCAATAGCAAGAACGTCCTTCCTCAGATTTATTCCAGGTGAGGCCTCACCAAGGCTCTGTACAACTGCAGTAAGACTTCCCTGCTCCGATACTCAAATCCCCTAGCTATGAAGGCCAACATACCATTTGCCGCCTTCACCGCCTGCTGTACCTGCATGCCAACTTTCAATGACTGATGTACCATGACACCCAGGTCTCGTTGCACCTCCCCTTTTCCTAATCTGCCGCCATTCAGATATTATTCTGCCTTCATGTTTTTTGCCCCCAAAGTGGATAACCTCACATTTATCCACATTATACTGCATCTGCCATGCATTTGCCCACTCACCTAACCTGTCCAAGTCACCCTGCAGCCTCTTAGCATCCTCCTCACAGCTCACACCGCCACCCAGCTTAGTGTCATCTGCAAACTTGGAGATATTACACTCAATTCCTTCATCTAAATCACTAATGTATATTGTAAATAGCTGGGGTCCCAACACTGAGCCCTGTGGCACCCCACTAGTCACTTCCTGCCATTCTGAAAAGGACCCGTTTATCCCGACTCTCTGCTTCTTGTCTGCCAACCAGTTCTCGATCCACGTCAGTACATTGCCCCCAATACCATGTGCTTTAATTTTGCACACCAATCTCTCGTGTGGGACCTTGTCAAAAGCCTTTTGAATGTCAAAAGCCTTTTGAAAGTCCAAATACACCACATCCACGAGTTCTCCCTTGTCCACTCTACCAGTTACATCCTCAAAAAAATTCCAGAAGATTTGTCAAGCATGATTTCCCTTTCATAAATCCATGCTGACTTGGACCGATCCTGTCACTGCTTTCCAAATTCGCTGATATTTCATCTTTAATAATTGATTCCAACATTTTCCCCACTACTGATGTCAGGCTAACCGGTCTATAATTCCCTGTTTTCTCTCTCCCTCCTTTCTTAAAAAGTGGTGTTACATTAGCTACTCTCCAGTCCATAGGAACTGATCCAGAGTCGATAGACTGTTGGAAAATGATCACCAATGCATCCACTTTTTCCAGAGCCACTTCCTTAAGTATTCTGGGATGCAGACTATCAGGCCCTGGGGATTTATCGGCCTTCAATCCCATCAATTTCCCTAACACAATTTCCCCCCTAATAAAGATTTCCTTCAGTTCCTCCTTCTCACTTGACCCTCGGTCCCCTAGTATTTCCGGAAGGCTATTTGTGTCTTCCTTCGTGAAGACAGAAACAAAGTATTTGTTCAACTGGTCTGCCATTTCTTTGTTCCCCATTATAAATTCACCTGAATCTGACTGCAAGTGACCTACATTTGTCTTCACTAATCCTTTTCTCTTCACATATCTGTGGAAGCTTTTGCAGTCAGTTTTTATGTTCCCTGCAAGCTTCCTTTCATACTCTATTTTCCCCCTCCTAATTAAACCCTTTGTCCTCCTCTGCTGAATTATAAAATTCTCCCAGTCCTCAGGTTTGCTGCTTTTTCTGCAATTTATATGCCTCTTCCTTGGATTTAACACTATCCTTAATTTCCCTTGATAGCCATGGTTGAGCCATCTTCCCCGTTTTATTTTTACTCCAGACAGCGATATACAATTGTTGAAGTTCATCCATGTGATCTTTAAATGTTTGCCTATCCATCGTCAACCCTTTAAGTATAATTTGCCAGTCTATTCTAGCAAATTCATGTCTCATACCATCGAAGTTACCATCGAAGTTATCGGTATTCACTAAGGAGGACACAAACAACCTTCCGGATATAAAAGGGGTCGGGGGGTCTAGTAAGGAGGAGGAACTGAGGGAAATCTTTATTAGTAGGGAAATTGTGTTGGGGAAATTGATGGGATTGAAGGCCAATAAATCCCCAGGGCCTGATGGACTGTATCCCAGAGTACTTAAGGAGGTGGCCTTGGAAATAGCGGATGCATTGACAGTCATTTTCCAACATTCCATTGACTCTGGATCAGTTCCTATGGAGTGGAGGGTAGCCAATGTAACCCCACTTTTTAAAAAAGGAGGGAGAGAGAAAACAGGGAATTATAGACCAGTCAGCCTGACCTCGGTAGTGGGTAAAATGATGGAATCAATTATTAAGGATGTCATAGCAGCGCATTTGGAAAAAGGTGACATGATAGGTCCAAGTCAGCATGGATTTGTGAAAGGGAAATCATGCTTGACAAATCTTCTGGAATTTTTTGAGGATGTTTCCAGTAGAGTGGACAAGGGAGAACCAGTTGATGTGGTATATTTGGACTTTCAGAAGGCTTTTGACAAGGTCCCACACAAGAGATTAATGTGCAAAGTTAAAGCACATGGGATTGGGGGTAGTGTGCTGATGTGGATTGAGAACTGGTGGGCAGACAGGAAGCAAAGAGTAGGAGTAAATGGGTACTTTTCAGAATGGCAGGCAGTGACTAGTGGGGTACCGCAAGGTTCTGTGTTGGGGCCCCAGCTGTTTACACTGTACATTAATGATTTAGACGAGGGGATTAAATGTAGTATCTCCAAATTTGCGGATGACACTAAGTTGGGTGGCAGTGTGAGCTGCGAGGAGGATGCTATGAGGCTGCAGAGTGACTTGGATAGGTTAGGTGAGTGGGCAAATGCATGGCAGATGAAGTATAATGTGGATAAATGTGAGGTTATCCACTTTGGTGGTAAAAACAGAGAGACAGACTATTATCTGAATGGTGACAGATTAGGAAAAGGGGAGTTGCAACGAGACCTGGGTGTCGTGGTACATCAGTCATTGAAGGTTGGCATGCAGGTACAGCAGGCGGTTAAGAAAGCAAATGGCATGTTGGCCTTCATAGCGAGGGGATTTGTGTACAGGGGCAAGGAGGTGTTGTTACAGTTGTACAGGACCTTGGTGAGGCCACACCTGGAGTATTGTGTACAGTTTTGATCTCCTAACTTGAGGAAGGACATTCTTGCTATTGAGGGAGTGCAGCGAAGGTTCACCAGACTGATTCCCGGGATGGTGGGACTGACCTATCAAGAAAGACTGGATCAACTGGGCTTGTATTCACTGGAGTTCAGAAGAATGAGAGGGGACCTCATAGAAACGTTTAAAATTCTGACGGGTTTAGACAGGTTAGATGCAGGAAGAATGTTCCCAATGTTGGGGAAGTCCAGAACCAGGGGTCACAGTCTAAGGATAAGGGGTAAGCCATTTAGGACCGAGATGAGGAGAAACATCTTCACCCAGAGAGTGGTGAACCTGTGGAATTCTCTACCACAGAAAGTTGTTGAGGCCAATTCACTAAATATATTCAAAAAGGAGTTAGATGAAGTCCTTACTACTAGGGGGATCAAGGGGTATGGCGAGAAAGCAGGAAGGGGGTACTGAAGTTGCATGTTCAGCCATGAACTCATTGAATGGCGGTGCAGGCTAGAAGGGCCGAATGGCCTACTCCTGCACCTATTTTCTATGTTTCTATGTTTCTATGTTTTCCTTAAGTTCAGGAATTAACTGTGTCACTCTCCATCTTAATAAAGAATTCTACCATATTATGGTCACTCTTCCCCAAGGGGCCTCGCACAACAAGATTGTTAATTAGTCCTTTTTCATTACACATCACCCAGTCTAGGCCAGCCCTCTAGTTGTTTCCTCGACATATTGGTCTAGAAAACAATCCCTAATACACTCCAGGAAATCCTCCTCCACTGCATTGGTTTGCCCAATCTATATGTCGATTAAAGTCGCCCATGATAACTGCTGTACCTTTATTGCACGCATCCCTAATTTCTTGTTTGACGCTGACCCCAATCTCACTACAACTGTTTGGTGGTCTGTACACAACTCCCCCTAGCGTTTTCTGCCCTTTGGTATTCCGTAGCTCCACCCATACAGATTCCACATCATCCAAGCTAATGTGCTTCCTTACTATTGCATTAATTTCCTCTTTAACCAGCAACGCCACCCCACCTCCTTTTCCTTTCTGTCTATCCTTCCTGAATGTTGAATACTCCTGAATGTTGAATACTCCTGAATGTTGAGATCCCAGCCTTGGTCACCAAGGAGCCATGTCTCCGTGATGCCAATTATATCATATTCGTTACTTGCTGCCTGTGCAGTTAATTCGTCCACCTTATTCCGAATACTCCTCGCACAGAGCCTTCAGGCTTGACTTTTGAACACACCTCCGGAATGTACTATCAGCAAGGGCAGACGTCGATGACGAAGTCCATCACCGCCACCGGTGTGCCAGCGCATCCTTCGACCGCCTGCGGAAGAGAGTATTTGAAGACCAGGACCTCAAATTTGGCACCAAGTTTATGGTTTACTGAGCAGTAGTGATACATGGCACAGAGAAGTGGACCATGTACAGCAGATACCTCAGCGCTGGAGAAGTACCACCAGTGCTGCCTCCATAAAATCCTGCAAATCCACTGGGAGAATAGACACACCAACATCACTGTTCTTGATCAGGCCAACATCCCCAGCCTCAACACTGATCACACTCAACCAGCTCCGTTGGCGGGCCACATCGCCCGCATGCCCGACACGAGACTTCCTAAGCAAATGCTCTACTCGGAACTCCTACACAGCAAGCGAGCCCCAGGTGGGCAGGGGAGTGGTTCAAGGACACCCTCAAAGCCTCCTTGATAAAGTGTAACATCCCCACCGGTACCTGGGAATCCCTGGCCCAAAGTGGAGGAAGAGCATCCAGAAGAGCGCTGAGCACCTCGAGTCTCGTTGCCAAGAGCATGTAGAAACCAAGCGCAGGCAGCAGAAGGAGCATGTGGCAAACCAGACTCCCCACCCACCCTTTCCTTCAACCACTGTCTGCCCCACCAGTGACAGAGACTGTAATTCCCGCATTGGACTGTACAGCCACCTGAGAACTCACTTTTAGAGTGGAAGCAAGTCTTCCTCGATTCGAGGGACTGCCTATGATGATGATGATATGTCATTGGTGCCAACGTGGACCACGACAATTGGATCTTTTCCCTCCCACTCCAAGTTACTCTCCAGCCCAGAGGAGATGTCCTTAACCCTGGCACTGGGTAGGCAACACAGCCTTCAGGACTTGTGCTGTCGGCTGCAGAGCACAGTATCTATCCCCCCTAACTATACTGTCTCCTAACATTACAACATTTCTTTTTGCTCCCCCCAACTTGACTGCCCCCCTGTACCACGGTGCTGTGGTCAGTTTGCTCATCCTCCCTGCAATCCCTGCTCTTGTCCACACAGGGAGTAAGAATCTCAGACCTATTGGACCATTGCAAGGGCTGAGGCTCCCCCAATGCTACCTTCTGGATCCTCATACCTGCCTTGCTTGTAGTCACACCCCCCTGTCCCTGACCAGTCACACCCCTTAGGGAATTATTTAACCTAAGGGGTGTGACTGCCTGCTGAAACGCAGCGTCTTGGTAACTCTCCCCCTCCCTCATGTATCGCAGTGTCTGAAGTTCGGACTCCAGCTCATCATCCTTTTGCACGTGCAGAGGCAGTGAAAGGCGATGTAGAAATACAGGTTCTTTCTTTCTTCCTTACAACTGTTTCCACTGGCCAGGGGGGACGATGAACAGACACAAATGAACCTGCTAGTGATAATTGGCAAAAGAAGCAGGGGGGAGCCGAGAATATTTTTTACGCAGTGAGTTGTGATTTCGAACGCACTGCCTGAAAGGGTGGTGGAAGCAGATTCAATAGTAACTTTCAAAATGAAATTGGATATATTCTTGAAACGGAAATATTTGCAGGTCTCTGGGGAAAGAGCAGGGGGGGTGGGACAAATTGGATAGCTCTTTCAAAGAGCACGTTGGGCCGAATGGCCTCATTCTGTGTTGTAAGGTTCAATGATTCTACACATGAACAGAGCCTTCACTTCGGGAACTCTGCGGAGAAGGGGGAAGGGCAGGATTCTTCCTGCTTCGTGCTTGGCGTTCGAATATCGGAGAGTTTTGTGATCGTAGAAAAGTACCCTTTGAAACCGTGGGTAAATCTACTGCGTTATCAGTAGCCTTATTTAGTCTGTTCAGCCTTAATTATCCTCGGGGTCCTAGCTAATATTTCTCCCTCAATCCACATAACAAATACAGATTATCAGGTCATTATCACATTGCCGACTGTGGGAGCTTGCTGTGCGCAAATTGGCTGCCGTGCTTCCCACATTATAACAGTGACTACACTCCAAAAAGTACTTCATTGGCTGTAAAGCGCTTTGAGATGTCCGATGGTCGTGAAAGGCGCTATATAAATGCAAGTCTTTCTTTCTTTAAGACGCTCTTTAAAACCTACCTCTTTGACCAAGCTTTTGATCACCTGTGCTAACATCTCTTTATGTGGCTCAGTGTCAAATTTTGGCTGATTACACTTCTGTGAAGCGCCTTGGGGCATTTCACTATATTAAAGGCGCTACATAAGGTATTGGTGAGGCCACACCTGGAATACTGCGTGCAGTTTTGGTTTCCATATTTACGAAAGGATATACTTGCTTTGGAGTCAGTTCAGAGAAGGTTCACTAGGTTGATTCCGGGGATGAGGGGGACTTATGAGGAAAGGTTGAGTAGGTTGGGCCTCTACTCATTGGATTTCAGAAGAATGAGAGGTGATCTTATCGAAACGTATAAGATTATGAGGGGGCTTGACAAAGTAGATGCAGAGAGGATGTTTCCACTGATGGGGGAGACTAGAACTAGAGGGCATGATCATAGAATAAGGGGCCTGTAATGTCTGTAAGCTTGTAATGTTTGTAGCTCCACACTGTGGATGTGAACGTATTGTGTACTGCAAGTGCAGGGTTAATAATAAACAGAACCAGGCAATTCTGGAGGCTTCCGACAGAGCTGACTGCCATGTAGGAAGCTGTGTGTGCTGTGCTCTGTGAATATATCATCGGGCCGCCCATTTAAAACAGAGATGAGGAGAAATTTCTTCTCTCAGGGTTGTTAATCTGTGGAATTCGCTGCCTCAGAGAGCTGTGGAAGCTGGGTCATTGAATAAATTTAAGACAGAAATAGACAGTTTCTTAAACGATAAGGGGATAAGGGGTTATGGAGAGCAGGCAGGGAAGTGGAGCTGAGTCCATGATCAGATCAGCCATGATCTTATTAAATGGTAGAGCAGGCTCAAGGGGCCATATGGCCTCCACCTGCTCCTATTTCTTATATTCTTGTGTTCTTATATAAATGCTAATTGTTGCTGTCCTGCTCAGCAATTCCTCCCAAGACTTTTCTCCGATGATGTCATCAGCAGTCAAAACAGAATGTGAAATGTATCCGAATGTTTTGCTGTGGTTCCATTTTGTGAAAGGGGCTATGAGAGTGAGGACACAGGTCTTTGTTGTGTATGTATTGGTGCTGGACAAGTAACCAGAGGTCGTGAGTTGAAATCCCACCAATGCCAAGTAGGGAAATCGAATTCAATAAATCTGATAAACCTGCTGGCACCAGGAAATAAACCATGAAAACTGTTGGATTGTTATAAAAACCCAACTGGTTCACTAATGTCCCTCACGGAAATAAATTTGCTGTCTTTACCTGGTCTGGGCCTACATGTCACTCCAGAGCCTCACTACGCAGTTGACTCAGTGGCCTCAGGATAACTAAGGTTGAGCAATAAAGATTGCCTTCCTAGCCTCGCCCAGATTCCATGAACACATTGACAAGAAGTCTGTCCTCGTCCTCTAGTAATGAATGAGCTCGTTCATAGTATTTTGACATACTAGGGATCCAAAATTGCACCGCACCCCCCCCCCCCACCCCCCCGAATCGGGGGTGTTAACATTCAGGGCCGGGACTTTTATCGCCCGGCCCGGAAGTCCCGCCCCGACGCAGAATTGGGCACGTGAGCTCCTTGTTCTGAATCCCCACCAAAATGCTGCCTCCGAATATAGCCCAGATTTGTAAAAGCACGTTCATCGTACAGTTCGATGCTGTTCACTGTCCAAGTGTCATGTGTCGGTTGTATGGCCTAACTGGAATCGTAGTGATATCATCCTCGCCAGAGGAAATAGTTTCAATGGGCCCAAGTTTCCACATGATTCGCGCCTGATTTTTAGGAGCAACTGGTGGAGAACGGACTATTTTAGAAATCGCAATTCTCCACATTTTTTTTTCTGCAGTTCTCGTCAGGTAGAACAGTTCTAGTTTAGAACAGAATTTTTTCTTCAAAAGGGGGCGTGTCCGGCCACTGACGCCTGATTTGAAAGTTTCCACAGTGAAAACGTACTCCAAACTAAAGTAGAATGGAGCCAGTGAAGATTTTTGTAGAACTGAAAAAACCTGTTCTACACATTTAAAAAATTAGGCGTCCAGAACGAGGTGGGGGGTGGGGGGGGGGGAAGGGAACTCATTAAATTCGACAATAAATCCTTATTTATACTTCTACAAATATTATACAAATAAATCCAACCTGAATAAACATTTATAAGCCAAGAAAAGATTAAATAAACCATCTTCCTACCTGTGTGAAAGCCAGGGAGAATTCTGCAGCCGTTCGTGCCGCTGAGTGAGGGGGAGAGAGGGGGAGGGAAGAGAGAGGGGGGTGGTCGGGGAACAGGAGCGGGTGTCTGGTCAGGGGGAGGGGAGCGGGTCTCGGGTCGGGGCGGGGGGGGGAGCGGGTGTCGGGTCGGGGGGGCGGGGGGGGAGCAGGTGTCTGGTCGGGTGTCGGGTCGGGGGGGGAGCGGGTGTCGGGTCGGGTCTCGGGTCGGGTCGGGGGTGGGGGGAGCGGGACTCGGGTCGGGGCGGGGGGGGAGCGGGTGTCTGGTCTCGGTCGGGGCGGGGGGGGAGCGGGTGTCGGATCTCGGGTCGGGGCGGGGGGGGGAGCGGGTGTCGGGTCGGGGCGGGGGGGGGGGCGAGCGGGTGTCGGGTCAGGGCGGGAGAGTGGGTGTCGGGTCGGGGGGGGAGCGGGTGTCGGGTCGGGGGGGGAGAGTGGGTGTCGGGTCGGGGGGGGAGAGTGGGTGTCGGGTCGGGGGGGGAGAGTGGGTGTCGGGTCGGGGGGGGAGAGTGGGTGTCGGGTCGGGGGGGGAGCGGGTGTCGGATCGGGGGGGGAGAGTGGGTGTCGGGTCGGGGGGGGGGGAGCGGGTGTCGGGGGGTGGGGAGAACGGGTGTGGGGGCGGGGGGGGGAGCGGGTGTCGGGTCGGGGGGGGAGAGTGGGTGTCGGGTCGGGGGGGGAGAGTGGGTGTCGGGTCGGGGGGGGAGCGGGTGTCGGATCGGGGGGGGAGAGTGGGTGTCGGGTCGGGGGGGGGGGAGCGGGTGTCGGGGGGTGGGGAGAACGGGTGTGGGGGCGGGGGGGGGAGCGGGTGTCGGGTCGGGGGGGGAGAGTGGGTGTCGGGTCGGGGGGGGGAGCGGGTGTCGGGGGGTGGGGAGAACGGGTGTGGGGGCGGGGGGGGAGCGGGTGTCGGGTCGGGGGGGGAGAGTGGGTGTCGGGTCGGGGGGGGGGGAGCGGGTGTCGGGGGGTGGGGAGAACGGGTGTGGGGGCGGGGGGGGGAGCGGGTGTCGGGTCGGGGGGGGAGAGTGGGTGTCGGGTCGGGGGGGGGGGGAGCGGGTGTCGGGGGGTGGGGAGAACGGGTGTGGGGGCGGGGGGGAGAGTGGGTGTCGGGTCGGGGGGGGAGCGGGTGGTGGGGGTGGGGGGGGGCGGGTGTCGGGTCTGGTCGGGGGCGGGAGCAGGAGCTGGCCGTGGGAGGAGCCGCATTCACGCAGCCCCAGTGAGGCCATTGGGCCAGGGCTAGGGGCTGCGTGCTTCGGGCCCCTCCCACACAGTTCGGCGCCTGGAGCTACTGCACTTGCGTGCCGACTGTAGCGCGCATGTGCAGAGGACCCGGCACTGTTTTCAGCGCAGGGACCTGGCTCCGCCCCCCCCCACAGCTCGTGCTGGCTGCGCCGAGGGCCAGAGGACCTGTAAGTCGGTGGAGAATACCGAGGATTTTTTTAGGCGCCGTTTTAGGCGCGAAAAACGGGCGCCCAGCTCGGAGGGGCGCCCGTTTTTTTTCTTGTGGAAACTTGGGCCCTTTGTATCTACACTTTTGAATCCCTTTATCATTTTAAACCCCTCAATCAGATCACCATCAACCGTCTAAACTCAAGGGACGATGAGCCAACTTTATGCAACCTGAGCTCATAATTTAACCCTTTAAGCCTATCATTCTGGTTGAATCTGCGATCCAGCCCCTCCAAGGCCAATATAGAATTCCTGAGGTGCGGTGCACAGAACTGAATACAGTGCTCCAGACCAAGGAGCCAAAATTGCTTTCTACCCGAAACGGGGCACAGCTACCGTTTTTTTAAGTGCTCCGACTGCCCCAATGCACGGGGCGGACATTCCGGCAATTTTCAGCTCTTTGGTTGATGTTTCCGGTCAGAGCGCTGTTGGTGTGGGGAGAGGGGTGGGAGTGGGGCCAGGTCGGAGTAGCCCTCACTAGTAGGGCGGAAGTGACCGATGCTCCAAATCATCAGCGCTGCGTTGGCGCATCATAACGTCCCACCTCATCAGTTAAAGGGGAGGGCTGCTGTGAACTCTGCAGCCACTTTAGTGGCAAACACTGGTCCACCAGGGAGGGTTTCGGCCGGGCCAGCAGCTTGGCACCTAAGAGGGGGTGCCAGGCTGCCTGTTGGCGACCCGGCCGAACCCCCGCGGGCATAATTGTCAGCCGAACCTGGCTTTCAGTGGCACCAACTGGTGGCGCCGCTCCCGCGGGGCAATTCCACACGGGGCAATTTCCCGCGGGGCAATTCCAGACGGGGCAATTTCCCGCGGGGCAATTCCACACGGGGCAATTTCCCGCGGGGCAATTCCACACGGGGCAATTTCCCGTGGGGCAATTCCACACGGGGCAATTTCCCGCGGGGCAATTTCGGAAAGGGGGTCACCGCCGATCGGTAAGGGGTCGGAGCGTGCACGACGTGGCGGGAAAACGGGCAGGGCAGTCCCCTGCACCACTCTAAAACGAAAGGAGGGCGATATACAAAATGGCGGCCCCTCCGCGGCGACACGGCAGCCAGTCCGCACCGACACGTGGCTGCCACTTTCAGGCCGCCACGGGCCTTTATCGAAAGGGACAATTTTGGCTCCCAAGGCTCGATACAACTAAAGCATCACTCCCTCACTTTTGTATTCCAGCCCCCTTGAGATTAAGGCCAACGTTCCATTATCCTTCTTGATTAATTTTTCTACCCGTGCACTCGATTTTAGTGATTTATTGGGCACCCAAATCCCTTTACTCCTCTACAGCAACTAGTCTCTCGCCATTAAGAAAATATTCCACTTTTCCTTCCTCGGATCGAAAGTGGATGAGCTCACACTATGTTTTGAGTAATGGCTGCTTTCTGTGTGTATTCTAAACAAAGCTGTTTTGCCTGCCGCTCGAAACAGTTGCCGAGGAAGCTCATGCTGCTGCTGTTGGTCTCTCCCCTTGAACATGAAAGTGCTCTCGGCAGCTCTCCTTGCGCCTCCCTGTTATTTGTCGATAGGAATGTCAGGAAGCTCTTCCTCACACAAAAGGGAGTGGAAATCGGGAACTTTCTCAGCTGAGAGTGGTAGATTTTTGTTTGGCAAGGGTATTGATGGTTACAGAACCAAGGCGGGTAGATGGAGTTAAGATACAGATCAGCCATGCTATATTGAACAGAAGAACAGACTCGAGGGGCTGAATGGCCTAAAGAACAACCCCACTCCTGCAAAGCATCAATCGGAGCTATGGATATTTTAAAAAAAAAAAAGTCTACAATCGTTAAATATTAAAAGCATATCTTCTAGACTCCTCCACTGATTGAGCATCAAACTAATTTGTGCAGTTATCTAATTTGTGCAGTGACTTTATTCACCCCACCATTAGTGCCTGTCTCCGTCCCTGCCTCAGCTCATCTGCTGCTGAAACTTTCTCCCATACCTTTATTACCTCTAAACTATTCCAGTCCCTGATTTCTTTGCCCACCATTGGCGGCTGTGTCTTCAGCTGCCTAGACCCGAAGCTCTGGAATTGCTTCCCCAAACCTCTTTATTCTCCTTTTAAGACGCTCCTTAAAACTTGCCTCTTTGACCAAACTTTCGATTACCTGTCCTAATATCTCTTTATGTGGCTCGGTGTCAGTGTTGGTCTGATAACGCTCGTGTGAAGAGCCTTGTGGCGTTTTACTACATTAAGGGTGCTATATAAATGCAAGTTGTTGCACTCAATATGCGAGAACATTTTGAAGTCCGTCAGCGGAGATTCTTGCTCTGTGAATGAGGCTGAAGACTAACAATCTTTCACTCCAACTGCGGCTCGGGATCCCCGTGAGCTGCGCTTTGTTCTCTGCGGCCTGTTTCTTTTAATGCACGGTCCCTTTAAATCTCTGCGCATGTGTGGTATTCACAATGTAAAATCCAGTGAGCAGCCTGCACGGGACCTTTCTCATTACTGCATGGCCGTGCATCTTAAAGGGAACATTGCTCAAGGGTAAAGTTTCCTACATTACAACAGTAATTACACGTCAAAAGTACTTCAAAGCGCTTAGGGACATCCTGAGGTCATGAAGGGCGCTATAGCAATGCAAGTTCATTCTTTTTCTCGTTTAAAGGAGTGGGGGTGGTGGGGGGTGCGGCGAAACTGCAAACAATTCCTGATTTAATGCGTGCACGAGAGGAAATTGAGTGAACACAAGGCCAGGCCCAACTGTGATGCTCTCCAGTCAAATAGCCTGTCAATGCTTATAAATGAAGAGTGAGCACTTGGGTGAGTTTGCAAATGACCGTAGACCCATATCCCTGCGTGCCGCAGTGACTTTATTAGGAAACTATGGAGTAAACTCCACCTCACCCCCCCCTCCACCCACACCCCCAGCAAAATCAGCTCCATGGTGCAAAGTACCAGGCACTGTGGAATGGAGCAGCCAACTTGTATTTATATAGCGCCTTTAACATAGCAAAATGTCCCAAAGCATTCAGGCGCGTTATCAGACAAAGTTTGACGCTGACCAAAGAAGGAGATGTTGGGACAGGTGACCAAAAACTTGGTCAAGAGCTAGGTTTTAAGAAACTTCTTGTAGGAGCGAGAGGCGGAGCAGTTTAACGAGGGAATTCCAGAGCTTAGGGCTCCAGCAACTGAAGGCACGGTGGCCAATCATAGAATAGTTACAGCACAAAAAGAGACCAGCTCTCTGCAAGAGCCCTGCAAAATTTTTTCCATCAGGAACTTATCCAATTCCCTTTTGAAAGCCACAATTGAATCAGTCACCACTTCCCTTTCAGGCAGTGCATTCCAGATCCTAACCATTCTTTGCATAACATTTTTTTTCCTCGTGTCGCCTCTGGTTCTTTTGCCAATCACCTTAAATCTGTGTCCTCTGGTGCTCAACTCTTCTGCTAATGGGAACAGTTTCTCTCTATCTACTCTGTCTAGACCCCTCATGATTTTGAACACTTCTATCAAATCTCCTCTCAACCTTCTCTGCTCTAAGGAGAACAACCCTAGTTTCTCCAATCTATCCGCGTAACTGAAGTCCCTCATCCCTGGAATCTTTTCTGCACCCTCTCTAAGGCCTTCACATCCTTTTTATAGTGCGGTGCCCAGAATTGGACACAATACTGCAGTTGAGGCTGAGCCAGTGTTTTATACAGGTTCATCTTAATTTCCACGCTTTTGTATTCTACACCTCTATTCATGAAACCCAGGATCCCGTTGCTTTTTTTAACTGCTTTCTCAACCTGCCCTGCCACCTTCAATGAGTTGTGCACATATACCCCCAGTCTCTCTGTTCATGCACCCGCTTTAGAATTGTACCCTTTAGTTTGTATTGCCTCTCCTCGTTCTTCCTACCAAAAGGTATCACTTCACACTTTTCTACGTTTAGTTTCATCTATCACATGTCTGCTGTCTATGTATTCTTGAAGTCGATCACTATCCTCCTCACTATTCACTGCACAATGAAGTACATTGTGCCCTGCACACCCAAGTCCAAGTCATTAATATACATCAAGAAAAGCAGTGGTCCTAGGACCGACCCCTGGGGAACACCATGTATACCCTCCTCCAGTCCGAAAAACAACCGTTCACCACTACTCTCTCTATCCTGTCACTTAGCCAATTTCGTGTACATGCTGCCACTGTCCTTTTTATTCCATGGGCTTGGCCAATGGTGGAGCGAGTAGGGGATGCACAGAACCAGAGTGGAGGAGTGCAGAATTCTCAGGAGGTTACAGGGCTGGAGGGTGTTTACAGAGATGGGGAGGGGCGAGGCCATGGAGGGATTTGAGAACAAGGATGAGGATTTTAAAATTGAGGCGTTGCTGGACCGTGAGCCAATGTAGGTCAGCGAGCACAGGGGTGATGGGTGAGCACAAAATAGTAGGTGTGGAGCTGTTGGTTCAACACAGCCGAGAGCTCATCTCTTCCAGGCTCATTTCACAACCTAAATGGTTTATGTGAATAAACAACCTGGGTTTCCAAAGGTTGGATCTGACCTCCCAGGCCCCCGCCTCTCTCTCCCTCCCCCTCCCAGGACCCCGCCTCCTCTCCCTCCCTGGCTCCCAGGCCCCCTCCCCTTTCCAGGGCCTTCACCTCCTAGGCCCCCTCCCCTTTCCAGGCCTTCACCTCCCCCTCCCAGTCTCCCTCCCCTTCCTAGGGCCTTCATCTCCCACTCCCAATCCCCCTCCCCTTCCCCGGCCTCCTCTCCCTCCCAGCTGCCTGGAATGGGATACCACCCGCTGTGTATAATATTTTTTGTCCCATCTGTCAAAGCCCTGTGGGGTTCCGGCCAGAGATCTGAGGGGTGGATGAAAATTATCAGTCAGGTTCGGAGTAAGGCCTTTTGACATGTCGGCCTCGCTTCCCTCTGCCTCTCCCCTCCCCCCACAGTAAGCTCAAGGTAATCCTCCTAACTGGAACAACAGAAAATGGGTTAAGAAGATCACTGCAAAGACTTTAATGACGGACGTGTTTCCAAGTCAGAGACGAGGTGATTGGCACCCTCCGCTCCAGCTGATCTACACCGATCCATTTGGTTTACAGAGGACTCAGGCTTCTAAAAATTCTTTATTCTCTCCGTTCGAACTTCCCGAGACAGCCGTGACTCAGCGGGCTGTACTCTTGCCTCTGTGTTGGTTTTACCTTCAACCCACATCACTGAGAAAACAGATTATGTGGTCATTATCACATAGCTGTTTGTGGGAGCTTGCTGTGCTACCGCATTTCCTGCATTACAACAGTGACTGCACTTCAAAAAGTATTTCATTGGCTGTAAAGCGCTTTGGGTCATCCTAAGGTCATGAAAGGCGCAAGTCTTTCCTTTGCTGACACCTTGTAAGTTGAGGTTTATTACCTGTTATCATGCCAATAGGTGGGGATGATTACGCTGGAGTCCTGCAGAGACCTGTTCATGGACGTCCAGGGTGCCCATGGAATGAAATATCTGCATGACCTCTAGCCTATTAAGCCAGGTCTCTGGGGGGAAAAAAAAAATAGATTCCTAAATGTTTGACGTGAGGAACTATAAAAATGTTCTATTTTTTCTTGCCTCTCCTAGAATCTCCCAGGACTTCTTCCGCCTCTTCTCTGAGCAGCCATGACAGGATGTCCACAGTCACCGCCTCCACCAGCTCTACGTCGGTCAACACGGACTGGTTGGACGAGCGGCCCATGAGCGCCAGCTCCTCGGGCTCCTGGCAGGACTGCCGCGTCCCCTTCGAGGCCCCGGCCCCCGGAGCCCACCCCCCGGAGACCCCGCCCCGCACAGAGGAGGATGTCCGAGTGGAGCTGGCTCCGCCTTTGCGCGCACTCAGGGCTGACCGGGCGTGCAGCAACAACAACAACAACACGCCGGACCGGCTGAGCCTTAACGTCAACTTCCGCCAGGCCCCTTTGTCTCCCATAGCAACTAGAGCCATGGCCCCCAACCCCAAGCTGTCTTACGTGGACAGGGTCGTCATGGAAATAATTGAGACTGAGCGCATGTATGTGCAGGACTTGCGGAGCATCATTGAGGTGGGTGTCTAACCTTCTTTCGACGGGCCTCGGCCCTCTGAGCAGAATGCCAACGAGATTGGATTTTTTTTTAAAGCAAGAGAAAAGATGAGACGAATCAGGAAATGGGAATGAGATTGGAACTGACAGTTTACTTGAAAAGGAAAATTTTCGGTGCTATTGGGAAGGAGTGGGACTAATTGGACAGCTCTTTCAATGAGCTGGCACAGACGCAATGGGCCGAATGGCCCCCTCTGTGCTGTAAGATTCTATGATACACCCTGCACCACCTGAGGATAGAAGGATCCCTTTAAGGAATCTAGTTCAATTCGGTTAGAGCTTGCTGCGATCAGGGCAGTGCAAAATATATCTTCAACTGGCACGGTCTGCCTCAGTTGTCAGTTTATGGCTTACCTCAGATTGAGAAGGTTGTGGGTTCAAGCCCCACTCCAGAGATTTGAGCACATAAATCTAGGCTGACACTCCCCGTGCAGTACTGAGGGAGTGCTGCACTGTGGAGGTGCCTTCTTTCAGATGAGACATTAAATCGAAGCCCCGTTTGCCCTCTCGGGTGGACGTAAAAGATCTCATGGCACTATTCGAAAAAGAGCAGGGGATTACTCCCCACTGTCATGGCCAAATATTTATCCCTCAACCACCATGATGAAAATACAGATTATCTTGTCATTATCACATCGTTGTTTGAGGGACCTTTCTGTGTGCAAATTGGCTGCTGCATTTCCTACATTACAACAGTGACTACGCCTCAAAAAAGGACGTAATTGGCTGTAAAGCATTTTGGAAAGTTCTGAGGTTGTGAAAAGTGCTATTAAAAATGCAAATCTGTCCTCCAAATCAATCAAATCTCTGGCTTGTGGCACCGAAAGAGGGGTGGGGGGGCGGGAGAATCATCTCCTACTGGAGGTTGGCCCAAAGACCATGTGGTAACTTAGAAACATAGACAATAGGTGCAGGAGTAGGCCATTCGGTGCTTCGAGCCTGCACTACCATTCAATAAGATCATGGCTGATCATTCCTTCAGTACCCCTTTCCTGCTTTCTCTCTATACCCCTTGATCCCTTTAGCTGTAAGGGCCATATCCAACTCCCTCTTGAATATATCCAACGAACTGGCATCAACAACTCTCTGCGGTAGGGAATTCCACAGGTTAACAACTCTCTGAGTGAAGAAGTTTCTCCTCATCTCAATCCTAAATGGATTACCCCTTATCCTTAGACTGTGTCTCCTGGTTCTGGATTTCCCCAACATTGGGAACATTTTTCCTGCATCTAACCTGTCCAGTCCCGTCACAATTTTATATGTTTCTATGAGATTCCCTCTCATCCTTCTAAACTCCAGTGAATAAAGGCCCAGTCGATCCAGCCTCTCCTCATATGTCAGTCCAGTCATCCTGGGAATCAATCTGGTGAACCTTCGCTGCACTCCCTCAATAGGAAGAACGTCCTTCCTTAGATTAGGAGACCAAAACTGAACTCAATATTCCAGGCAGTAAGACCTCCCTGCTCCTATACTCAAAACCCCTAGCTATGAAGGCCAACATACCATTTGCTTTCTTCATCGGCTGCTGTACCTGCATGCCAACCTTCAATGACTGATGTACCATGACCGCCCAGGTCTCGTTGCACCTCCCCTTTTCCTAATCTGCCGCCATTCAGATGATAATCTGCCTTCGTGTTTTTGCCCCCAAAGTGGCTAACCTCACATTTATCCACATTATACTGCATCTGCCGTGCATTTGCCCACTCACCTAAACTGTCTAGGTCACCCTGCAGCCTCTTAGCGTCCTCCTCACAGCTCACACTGCCACCCAGTTTAGTGTCATCTGCAAACTTGGAGATATTACACTCAATTCCTTCATCTAAATCATTAATGTATATTGTAAATAGCTGGGGTCCCAGCACTGAGCCCTGTGGCACCCCACTAGTCACTGCCTGCCATTCTGAAAAGGACCTGTTTATCCCGACTCTCTGCTTCCTGTCTGCCAACCAGTTCTCTATCCACGTCAGTACATTACCCCCAATACCATGTGCTTTGATTTTGCACACCAATCTCTTGTGTGGGACCTTGTCAATAGCCTTTTGAAAGTCCAAATACACCACATCCACTAGTTCTCTCTTGTCCATTCTACTAGTTACATCCTCAAAAAAATTCCAGAAGATTTGTCAAGCATGATTTCCCTTTCATAAATGTTTTTTTACCTGAAACTTTTAAGAAGAGTTATCTGCAACATTTAATTTTTGCCTCCAGGTTTTTTTTCTTCACCCAGCCCTTTCTGTGATATAGCTGCCGGCCAGCTTTCAGTGCTTCCCTCAGGTGGCCACACGTGGTCCGAGATAGTGGACTATTCCACCACGGGGAGCATCAGAACCAAATCCTAAGCTCACTTAACCTTCACGTGCTGCTTTCCAACCAGGATCATTGAGCGCTAACTAAGACCGAGGATTTTGGCTGGATGTTCTTGGTCCCACTTCTCTACCAGCTGAGATCAACCACGTTGGTACAGTACTGGGATTGAACCTGGAACAATATTGATCCATATGGGCTCAGTACCAGAGTGGGAAATGACGATATCACACAGACCATGGTTACTGTAATGTATTTGCTTTAAAGGATCTTTGCTTAAGAATTCATATCAACACATTGCTATTAAGAACTAGTTGGTTTTTTAGCAAAGGTTTAACAATCACACTACACATTACCAGTTCGTCCACCAGGCTCACATCCACTGCCTCATCATGGATCCTCCGAACCCAACTAGCTGGGGGTTTATTGAGTCTTGTGAACATCATGTGACTGGCTAAGTCACTCCCAACTCAACAGCTCTACAACTATTTTATTGCATCTGTAAATCAAAACGTAAATCAAATGCCCCCTTATTAAAGAGGCATGAAAACCGACAATTTGAACAAATTAAACTTTAAACTTAAAACGTCAAATTGAAATTTAGTTGCCGGGGGTGATGATGCACTCCAGTCCCTCCGGCGCCCACCTCTTGCGGAAGGCCGCGAGCGTACCGGTAGACACCGCGTGCTCCATCTCCAGGGACACCCTAGCTCGGATGTAACCGTGGAAGAGAGGCAGGCAGTCAGGCTGAACGACCTCCTCGACCTCCCGCTGCCTGGACCGGTTGATAGCCACCTTGGCCATGCCCAGGAGCAGTCCTACGAGGAGGCCTTCGGACTTACCCGCTCCCCTCCGCACAGGGTGCCCAAAGATCAGGAGTGTGGGACTGAAGTGCAACCAGAATTTGAGGAGCAGCCCCTTTAGATATTGGAAGAGGGGCTGTAACCCCGCACACGCAACATACACCGGAATACGGACTCCTCTAGACCGCAGAAATTACAGGCGGCCTGGGAGCCCATGAACTGACTTAAAAATATATTGCGCGGGCCAAGTCCCCAATAAATAGAGGGAGGACTCCCACGTAGAGATCGCACCATTGGGGACCCCCGCCGCCTCAGGATGGTAAGATGGTGTGTCATGGCGTGTCTGGATGGCAGACGAGGATGGCAACATGGAGAATGTGCAAGAGCAGCCCATACAGCAATTGCCTCCGCGCAGAACTGAACGGCACGGAGGGGATTTCCCTGAGCAGACTCAAGTTGTGAGGCGCTGGCTCCCGAAGGAGGTTTCGGGCTTGGTGCCGATGAGAAATTCCGTCCGGATGGGGGTCAGTTTGGATGGGATTGCCCCATGTGCTTGAGCCTCCTCGACACACCTAAGAGTCAGGGCCCAGTGCTGTTTTTAGCGACTCGATGGCATCGGCCGTGCGCCGGACGTCGGCCCAGGATAGGCGCCATGCCAGCTCCTCTGGCGCCATCCAGTCCGCTCCTCCGCCATCGAGCAGGTCCCTGGTCACCTTGCCAGACACAGCCCTCTCATCTGCCTGCCACCTAAAACCGCGGTCGTGGAGGTACAGATTCCTGAGCAGCGGCTCCTGCAGGACAGCCGCCACTCCAGATGGGGGAGAGCTGCGCTTGGTGGCGACTCTGTTCCAGACCCTGATGCGTTCCTGGTAAAAGACAGGCAGCTCCTGCATGACGGTCCTGATGCCCCTCCAGGCTCACAAACAGGAGCTGCGTGTCATAATTGGGGCAGTACTGCTGGCGGAGGAAATACGTCGCCAGCACACACCACCTAGGAGGGGGCTCGACGTAAAGGTATCTCTGCAGGGTGTGAAGACAGAAAGTCGCTAACTGGGTGCTGACGCACACCAACGACTGACCACCCTCCATAAGCGGGAGACTCAACCGCAGCAGAAACCCAGTGCTTCCTGTTGTTCCAAAAGAAGTCGACCAGCTTCTTCTGTATCTTGGTGACAAACACTGGGAGGGTCAAAGTGACCAACCGGTACCACAGCATAGCGGCTACCAGCTGGTTTATGACTAATGCTCAACCCCTGTAGGATAGCACTCGGAGCAGTACGGTCCAGTGCCCAAGACGAGCGGCGACTTTGGCCTCCAGCTCTTGCCAGTTCGCCGGCCAGGCTTCCTCGTTGGGGCTAAGGTAGACTCCCAGATAGAGGAGATGGGTCGTGCTCCAGGCAACAGGCCTGAACTCCGGCAGGAAATCCACTCGCCACTGACCCACTAGGAGTCTGGAATATTTCTCGCGGTTGATCCTGGTGGAGGATGCGCCCGAGTAAATCTCTTGGCACTGACGCATCCTCCGCAGGTCAACGGGATCCTCGACCATGAGGAGCACGTCATCGGCGTAAGCCGAGAGGACGACCTCCACGCCCGGCCCTTGCAGAGCCAGTCCCGTCAACTTTAACAGCTCTGCAACTATTTTTGTGGAAAAACAGTTAAACAATTAAATCAAGTGCCCCTCACTAAAGTGGGGGCGGGGGGGGGGGGCACATCAAACACTTTCAAACAAGTGCCCCTCTGTTTTTTTTTGTGTTTTTTTTTTAGGGCACTAAAAACGCAAATAATACAAGTGCCCCCAGGCTAAAGGTGGGGGGGAGGTGGGCGGGGGGACTCCAAAAAAAACGGCACAATAAACAAATGAGACTTTAATAGTAATCAAATTAAAATTTGGTTGCCGGGGGTGATGATGCACTCCAATCCCTCCGGCGCCCACCTCTCGCGGAAGGCCGCGAGCGTACCGGTGGACACTGCGTGCTCCATCTCCAGAGACACCCTGGCTCGGATGTAACCGTGGAAGAGAGGCAGGCAGTCAGGCTAATCGACCGCCCGCTGCCTGGACCGGCTGATGGCCTCCTTGGCCATGCCCAGGAGCAGTCCTATGAGGAGGCCTTCCGACCTGCCCACTCCCCTCTGCACAAGGTGCCCAAAGATCGGGAGTGTGGGACTGAAGTGCAGCCAGAATTTGAGGAGCAGCCCCTTCAAATAATGAAAAACGGGCTACAACCTCGCACATTCCATAAAAACATGGAACACGGACTCTTCCAGACCGCAGAAATTGCAGGCGGCCTGGGAGCCCGTGAACCGACTTAAAAACTTATTGCACGGGACTGCTCCATGCACCACCCTCCAGGCCAAGTCCCCAATAAATAGTAGGAGGACTTCCGCGTAGAGTGCACTCCATTGGGGACCCCCACCTCTTCCGGATGGCATGATGGTGCGCCATGGCGTGTCCGGACGCAGACGAGGATGGCAAGGTGGAGAGTGTGCAGGAGCAGCCCGTACAGGAAACCCCTCCGCGCAGAACTGAAAGGCACGGAGGGGATTTCCCCGAGGAGGCTCAAGTTTAGAGGCGCCGGCTCCCGAGGGAGGTTCCGGGGCTTGGCGCCGATGAGGAATTCCGTCCAGACGGGGATATCCCCACGTGCATGAGCCTCCTCGACACACCTAACGGAGTCAGGGCCCAGTGCTGTTTTTAGCGACTCGATGGCATTAGCCGCGTGCCGGACATTGGCCCAGTTTAGGCGCTGTGCCAGCATGTCTGGCGCCATCCAGCCCGCTCCTCTGCCATTGAGCAGGTCCCTGACCCTGGTCACCTTGCCAGCCACAGCCCTCTCTTCCTCCTGCCACTTAGAGGTACGGATTCCTGAGCAGCGGCTCCTGCAGGACAGCCACCACTCCAGACGGTGGAGAGCTGTGCTTGGTGACGACTCTGTTCCAGAGCCTGCTGAGTTCCTGATGAGACAGGCAGCCCCCGCATGGTGGTCCTAACGCCCCCCAGGCTCACAAACAGAAGCTGTGTGTCATAGAAACATAGAAAATAGGTTCAGGAGTAGGCCATTCGGCCCTTCGAGCCTGCACCGCCATTCAATGAGTTCATGGCTGAACATGCAACTTCAGTACCCCATTCCTGCTTTCTCGCCATATCCCTTGATCCCCCTAGTAGTAAGGACTACATCTAACTCCTTTTTGAATATATTTAGTGAATTGGCTTCAACAACTTTCTGTGTTGGAGAATGCCACAGTTCACCACTGTCTGGGTGAAGAAGTTTCTCCTCATCTCAGTCCTAAATGGCTTTCCCCTTATCCTTAGACTGTGACCCCTAGTTCTGGACTTCCCCAACATTGGGAACATTCTTCCTCCTGCATCTAACCTGTCTAAACCCGTCAGAATTTTAAACGTTTCTATGAGAACCCTTCTCATTCTTCTGAACTCCAGTGAATACAAGCCCAGTTGATCCAGTCTTTCTTGATATGTCAGTCCCGCCATCCCGGGAATCAGTCTGGTGAACCTTCGCTGCACTCCCTCAATAGCAAGAATGTCCTTCCACAAGTTAGGAGACCAAAACTGTACACAATACTCCAGGTGTGGCCTCACCAAGGCCCTGTACAACAGTAGTAACACCTCCCTGCCCCTGTACTCAAATCCCCTCACTATGAAGGCCAACATGCCATTTGATTTCTTAACTGCCTGCTGTACCTGCATGCCAACCTTCAATGACTGATGTACCATGACACCCAAGTCTCGTTGCACCTCCCCTTTTCCTAATCTGTCACCATTCAGATAATAATTTATCTCTATGTTTTTACCACCAAAGTGGATAACCTCACATTTATCCACATTATACTTCATCTGCCATGCATTTGCCCACTCACCTAACCTATCCAAGTCACTCTGCAGCCTCATAGCATCCTCCTCACAGCTCACACTGCCACCCAACTTAGTGTCATCCGCAAATTTGGAGATACTACATTTAATCCCCTCGTCCAAATCATTAATGTACAATGTAAACAGCTGGGGCTCCAGCACAGAACCTTGCGGTACCCCACTAGTCACTGCCTGCCATTCTGAAAAGTACCCATTTACTCCTACTCTTTGCTTCCTGTCTGCCCACCAGTTCTCAATCCACGTCAGCACACTACCCCCAATCCCATGTGCTTTAACTTTGCACATTAATCTCTTGTGTGGGACCTTGTCGAAAGCCTTCTGAAAGTCCAAAAACACAACATCAACTGGTTCTCCCTTGTCCACTCTACTGGAAACATCCTCAAAAAATTCCAGAAGATTTGTCAAGCATGATTTCCCTTTCACAAATCCATGCTGACTTGGACCTATCATGTCATCTCTTTCCAAATGCGCTGCTCTGACATCCTTAATAATTGATTCCATCATTTTAACCACTACTGAGGTCAGGCTGACTGGTCTATAATTCCCTGTTTTCTCTCTCCCTCCTTTTTTAAAAAGTGAGGTTACATTGGCTAACCTCCACTCCATAGGAACTGATCCAGAGTCAATGGAATGTTGGAAAATGACTGTCAATGCATCCGCTATTTCCAAGGCCACCTCCTTAAGTACTCTGGGATACAGTCCATCAGGCCCTGGGGATTTATTGGCCTTCAATCCCATCAATTTCCCCAACACAATTTCCCTACTAATAAAGATTTCCCTCAGTTCCTCCTCCTTACTAGACCCCCCGACCCCTTTTATATCCGGAAGGTTGTTTGTGTCCTCCTTAGTGAATACCGAACCAAAGTACTTGTTCAATTGGTCTGCCATTTCTTTGTTCCCAGTTATGACTTCCCTGATTCTGACTTCAGGGGGCCTACGTTTGCTTTTACTAACCTTTTTCTCTTTACATATCTATAGAAGCTTTTGCAGTCCATTTTAATGTTCCCTGCAAGCTTCCTCTCGTACTCTATTTTCCCTGCCCTAATCAAACCCTTTGTCCTCCTCTGCTGAGTTCTAAATTTCTCCCAGTCCCCAGGATCGCTGCTATTTCTGGCCAATTTGTATGCCACTTCCTTGACTTTAATACTATCCCTGATTTCCCTTGATAGCCACGGTTGAGCCACCTTTTTTTTATTTTTACGCCAGACAGGGATGTACAATTGTTGTATTTCATCCATGCAGTCTCTAAATGTCTGCCATTGCCCATCCACTGTCAACCCCTTAAGTATCATTCGCCAATCTATTCTGGCCAATTCACGCCTCATACCTTCAAAATTACCCTTCTTTAAGTTTTGGACCATGGTCTCTGAATTAACTGTTTCATTCTCCATCCTAATGTAGAATTTCACCATATTATGGTCACTCTTCCCCAAGGGGCCTCGCACAGCGAGATTGCTAATTAATCCTCTCTCATTACACAACACCCAGTCTAAGATGGCCTCCCCCCCCTAGATGGTTCCTCGACATATTGGTCTAGGAAACCATCTCTTATGCACTCCAGGAAATCCTCCTCCACCGTATTGTTTCCAGTTTGGTTAGCCCAATCTATATGCATATTAAAGTCATAATTGAGGCAGTACTGCTGGCGGAAGAAATACGTCACCAGCGCACACCATCTAGGAGGGTGCTCGACATACAGGTATCTCTGCAGTGCCTGAAGACGGAAAGTCGCTAGCTGGGTACTGACGCACGCCAACGCCTGACCGCCCTCCCTAAGCGGGAGACTCGGAACCGCAGCAGAGACCCAGTGCTTCCTGTTGTTCCAGAAGAAGTCGACCAGCTTCTTCTGTATCTTGGTGATAAACGCAGGGGAAGGGGGTCAAAGTGACCAACCGGTACCACAGCATAGCGGCTACCAGCTGGTTTATGACGAGCGTAGAACAGCACTCGGAGCAGTCCTGTCCAGCGGCGACTTTGGCCTCCAGCTCTTGCCAGTTCGCCGGCCAGGCTTCCTCGTTGGGGCTAAGGTAGACTCCAAGATAGAGGAGATGGGTCGTGCTCCAGGCAAAAGACCGGAGCTCCTCCGGCAGGGAGTCCACCCGCCACTGACCCACTGGGAGTCCAGAATATTTCTCCCAGTTGATCCTGGCGGAGGCCAAGTAAATCTCCTGGCATTCACGCATCCGCCGCAGGTCAAGGGGATCCTCGACCATAAGGAGCATGTAATCAGCATAAGTCGAGAGGACAACCTCCACGCCCGGCCCTTGCAGAGCCAGTCCCGTCAACCCCTTGAGCATACTCACAGGTGCATACATTACAGTTATCTGTGCACTTCCCAGTGTTCCCAGTTATGACTCGTTGCCCTATTTCATACTAGAGATAATCAATGAGTAGATACTTTTGTGGAACAATCCTCTTCCCCTTCGCCCAACATCAGAGTGTCCTGCCCCAGTGGTTGGGGTCCACCAAGAAGACATAGTCCATTGGGCTCATCTAACATATTTGTACCAACACACACAATAGGAAAGCAATCCCACTCAAACAAACACAGGACTGTGATCACATGTGAAACACAAATCATTATTATTCTGCTGAAGTGTGGCAGTGAGTCCCTTTTAAGGCAAGTTGATGTTTAATGGTCACAGGGTTAGTTCCTTGAAAGGTTATTCGTAATGCTGGCTGGAGATCAAAACCAGATTTGTTTTTATGAAAGTCAATTAATAGCTTGAGAACATTATGGCTCTAGTACTTTCTGTTTTGGAGTGTTTTCTGTGTACTCTCTGCATTAGACAGTGTGTGACATTGTAGTGTGACAACCGAGAAGTATAGACGTAAATAAAATTTCCATCATATTAGAAGTGGGTCTGTATGGACCTTCACTCTATAGGAAACGTAATCACAATTAAGCCAACACCTTCCATCATTGTGTCAATACACTTCTTGTGTAACACTCGAAAGTCACCACTTCAAATTGCACTCATTACTCCCATCGCCAGTGACAGATCTGTAACCACCAGATCTTCACACCCTTGTGTAGCACAGCTTGCAATTCTCTCTTCAGATACAACTCAAGTTCTAACTGTGCCGTTTTTGCCACTTCAACTGGGTGTAGTGCAAGATTCCACACACCCACCATTACACTTACTGAAACCCTAGGGTGAGCGAGGTGGTCTATTGTAGGCTGTATATACAATATCAGGAGTATCAATAAACCCCTACCCACATGAAGCACAATCTCAGCATAGAGTTTCAATGTACCAAACCCCTTTCCATTCACTCCCACTGCTCAGAATCCCAAAGTTGCTAACCTCTTCCCACCCTTCCAAATGGACCAAACCCTTTCCCATTCATTCTCATTGTATAGATTCCCAGTGGACCTAACATCTTCCATTCTTATCATTGTATAGATTCCCAGTGGATCAAACCCCTTCCATTCTTATCATTGTATAGATTCCCAGTGGACCAAATCCCTTCCCATTTTTCCCAAGTGTGGAAGGACAAAATATATAATTGTCAGCTAGGTGTTTCTCACTATTCACCTGGATGTGGTACAAGCATTTCACACACCTATTATTAAACTTTAGGTCAACTCCACACTGCCAGTTCTTGTTTGCCTCTGTCAGGGGCGCCATCTTGGAACGACTGGGAAAGCTGTAACTTTATCATCTTTCTGTGGCCGACTCGATCTGTGTAACTGTAAAGAAAGAATTGCATTTGTATAGCGCCTTTCATGACCTCCGGACGTCTCAGAAATCTTTACAAATGAAGTACATTTGAAGTGTAATGTAGGAAACACAGCAGCCAATTTGAGGTTCCACAAACAGCGCTGAGATAATGACCAGATAATCTGTTGTTGATGTAAGTTTGAGGAATTATTTATTGGCCAGGACATCAGGATAAACTACCCTACTCTTCCTCGAAATAGTGCCATGGGATCTTTTACATTTACTGGTTAGGGCAGACGGGGCCTCGGTTTAACAGCACATCTGAAAGACGGCACCTCAGACAGTGCACTGCTCCCTCAGTACTACACTGGAGTGTCAACCTGGATTCTGTGCATAAGTCTCTGAAGTAGGGCTTGAACCCACAACCTTCTGACTCAGAAGCGAGAGTGCTACCATGGCTAATAACTATAGAGAGTCACAAGTACCTGACTCGGGCTTGCTTCCTGCATAAGTTTGAGCCAGACTGGGCTCTCTGGAAATTTCTAACATATATACTTGATGCCCAAAAGTCCATGTTAAAGTAGGAATCCATCTTTCCTGTCTGTCTTTGCTTCTGTGTCATGTGATATGTGGGATCAGTTCTTGTAATTATGGTTTTCAGAATGCCCTTCAGACAAGGCAGAAACCCTAACCTGACCTTTGACATCAAGACCAGCAGGACTGGCTCTTTTAACTTTGCATTTGATTCTTCAAACATTGTGCAAATGCTTGAGTACGGTGGCATTTATTGTATTGTGTTAGGGTCATCAGTTTGCATCTGAGAGACAGCCTAGCAAAGATTGGATTGGGACTGCCCTTTGGACCTTGTTTAAACAAAGACTTCATTATATTGAGTCGATACAGCATGTGGAGCAGGAATGCACCTTGGAGAGGGTGCAGAGGAGATTTACTAGAATTATACAAAGGATAATCAGTTATGTGGAGAGCCTAGAGAAGCTGGGATTGTTCTCTTTAGAGAGAATAGGTTAAGGGAAGTTTTAATAGAGGTGTTCTAAATTATGAGGGGTTTTGATAGAGTAGATAGGTGTAATGTATTTGCTTCATGGGTTCTTTGCTTAATAGCAATGTGTTGCAATGAATTCTTAAGAACTAGTTGGTTTATTAACAAAGGTTTAACAATCACACTGTACATTACCAGTTCATCCACTAGACTCACAACTGCATACCTCATTGCAGATGACCTAGACCCAACTGACTGAGGTTTTATTGAGTCTTATGAACATCACGTGACTGGCTAAGCCACTCACAATGCAACAGTTCTACAAACCTGTGAGCATACATTGCAATAGGGAGATTCAGTAGTGACTTTCAAAAGGGAATTGGATAAATAGTTGAAAAGCAAAAATTTAAAGGGCAATGAGGAAATTATGGGGAGAGTGGGGCTAATTGGATAGTTCTTTCTAAGAGCCGGCACAGGCACGATGGGCCAAATAGCCTCGTTCTGTGCTGTATCATTCTATGAATGCCCCTGAGTTACTCTGATTTCACTGGCAGGGCTCTGCTCCAATCGCCTCCCTTGACTGTTGTGCTCCACTTCAAATTTCCCTTTTCTCCCCTGAAGCCCACAGGTCAACCTCGAAAACTGGTAAAAGTTGTCCGACAGGTACAAACTGCTGAAAAAGCCCCAAGAAAATAACCTGGCAACTCAAAAACATCCCCAAATATGATGTGTTGTTTCAATGAACATGAAATGCGGTACAGGCATGTCGTAACTCAAGGTGCAGGAGTAACCAACTTGTATAGTGGAAAACTGTGGCAATAATTTAGGAAAACGTCCCTCATATCTTCCGGGAGTATTGTGGTCGCTCTCTTGCGCTAAATCTGATTGTGAAACTGTTTTAAAATTGTGTATACAGTTGTTACAGTGACACAGACACAAGTTCCTCTGCACCTCACCCATGCCCTAGTCACCCTTTTCCCTCATTCTCCCTTTCCAGTTCATTCCTCACTCTGCTCCAGTTCACTCTCCCTCTGCTCCAGTCCACTCCTCCCTCTGCTCCAGTCCACTCCTCCCTCTGCTCCAGTCCACTCCTCCCTCTGCTCCAGTCCACTCCTCCCTCTGCTCCAGTCCACTCCTCCCTCTGCTCCAGTCCACTCCTCCCTCTGCTCCAGTCCACTCCTCCCTCTGCTCCAGTCCACTCCTCCCTCTGCTCCAGTTCACTCCTCCCTCTGCTCCAGTTCACTCCTCCAGCTTCACCGTCAGTCAGTTGCAGACCAGAGATGGGAACTTGAAATTTCCTCGTTCATAGAAACAAAGAAATAAAGACTTGCATTTATATAGCGCCTTTCATGACCACCGGATGTCTTAAAGCGCTTTACAGCCAATGAAGTACTTTTGGAGTGCAGTCACTGTTGTAATGTGGGAAGCGGGCAGCCAATTTGCACACAGCAAGCTCCCACAAACAGCAATGTGATAATGGCCAGATAATCTGTTTTTGTTATGTTGATTGAGGGATAAATATTGGCCAGGACACCAGGGAGAACTCTCCTGCTCTTCTTTGAAATACTGCCATGGGATCTTTTACATCGACCCGAGAGGGGAGACGGGGCCTCGGTTTAACGTCTCATCCAAAAGACGGATGGCTCAGCACCACTGTGGATTGTGCATTTACTCAGAGTGACGGGGTGCACCATCCCAGGCCTGCTAACCAGGCCAATTATATTACTGATGACCCAGGTTCCTAACCAGGCCAATTCTTCATCATCATAGGCAGTCCCTCGAAGCGAGGATGACTTGCTTCCACGCCAAAAAGGGATGAGTTCACAGGTGTTTCAATGAAGAACCTAATATTCCAGGTCCCAAACTACATGTGGAAAGGTGGAAGATGTCTGTGCGTGGATTTTTTTAACGTGGGGTGGCTGTTGCACACCAGCCACCGCACGGGCTTGACAGAGCTAGATCTTGGTCCAGTGGCAAGGATTACCCAAGACGACTGGAAATCTGCTCTGCTGCACGGACCTAGTGCGCGCACATATCGCAGTGTGGGCTGGCCCGTGCTGCCCCTGGGCCCTCGCCTCTTCAGGGCCCCGAACCCACGCTTCTCCTGGGCCCCGATCATACCCCTCTACAAACTCTCGCCGCTCCTCCGACCTGACCTCGCCATTCCAGCTGTACCTGCCCGCACTCCAATCAGCGACCTGGATTCGGGTGACGTCAAATCCAGTCGCCCTCCTGCAGCAGCACGTGCTACTCCCTGCAGTGGTATGCTGCCGCACGTTGCTCCCTCTAATGGCCCCAGCCTGCTGATGGTCTTGCAGGCTGGGACCGCGCCGATTTCCGGGTGAGGCCATTAGAGGGAGCAACATGCGGCGGCCCGGCCCAGAAACCAGGCTAATTGTATTACTGATGACCCAGGTTCCTTTACTAGCATTGTTCAGTAACCAGTTATCAAGGAGCTCCAGTACTGGGGGCCATTTTCTGAGTCGTGCTCATGGTGGTGAAGTTTCCTCACAATCCTTAGCAAGTGTGAAACCACTTTATTATATCTAGCACTAAAAACTATAGAGTGGTTTCACTCTTAGTGAATTGAAGAGTGAGGAGTGAATCTAGCGAGCAGTATGAGTAAGATCTCCATTGGGGCCATAGGCGCTCTCGACCTTTAGCAGTAATTGGTGCACTGCATCAATATTGGGCCATCTGTGGTGTTGACAATGGTTCATCAGCTCTGAAACACTTCATCAATCTTTTGAGAATCTTGTTAAGGAATGGAAGGGCATATATTTATATAGCGGCTCAGGCCGTCCCAAAGTGCTTCACACAGTCAATTAAGCACTTTTGAAGTGCAGTCACTGTTGTGATCACCTGAAATGCAGCAGGTAATTTGCGCACAGCAAGATCCCACAAATCACATTGTCATAATGATTAGATCATCTATTTTTAGCTGTTGGTTGAGGGATAAATATTGACCACGATACCAGGTAGAGCTCCCCTGCTTTTCTTCAAAATAGTGCAATGGGATATTTTACATCCATCTGAGAGGGCAGATGGGGCCTCAGTTTAACGTCCCATCTGAAAGATGGCACCTCTGACAGTGCTGCGTTCCCTCAGCACTGCACTGGAGTGTCAGTCTGGATTATGTGCTCAAGTCTCTGAAGTGGACCTTGAACCCACAACCTTCTGACTCAGTGGCAAGAGTGCTACCAACCGAGCCACGGCTGACTTGAGTGAGGTGCAGCAATCTATCGAGTGAAAGGTCGGAATGAAAGAAAGTCAGCTTATTGAGAGGAGCAGGAACAAGAGCAACAAATTCTACTTCTATTAACCGCGGACTCTAATCTTTGTTCCACTGTGGCGACCCTCAGGCATTCACATAGACACAAACACAATGAGATTGATTTAGTGGGAGTGGAGTGGGGGGCGGGGGGAGGGCGGGGGAGGAATTGTTGGCGCCTACAGAACCCTGCAACGAGTATCAGCCATCGGGGTGAGGGGAGGGGAGCTGTCTGTGGTCAGAGTGAATGCTGAGGTGTCAGACTGCTCCAGACGTCAGTGTTTAAACATTAACACAACTCAGCGAGCTGGTGCTCCGAAAGACATAAATCATTTGCGAAGCCTGAGGCCTAGTAACCCCCTCATGCACCAGTGCTTTTCCCGTACCTCGGAGGTCTTCAAAGGAAACGTTGCCCAATCTTCGGTTTGTTATTTAAATAACAAGTGATTTTTTTTTCCCAGGTTTATTTTGAGGTTATGTTTCTTCCTGTGATGGATTGCATACCTAGTGAAGTAATTCAAGCTACTCCAAACCTGAACTGGGCCTCAATTTGACAAACTCTGCACTAGGCCTGTTCCTCCCTCTCCCCACCCCCCGCCCCCACAATTAAAGATGGAGGGGAGGGAAGGGATTGGGCGGTGCACCTGGCTAGATTAGCATTGCCAATTCTCTTTAAGATTGTCCTGTAGTCTTCAGGAATTAAAAGTTAATCTCCGGGGCACTGCTTCCAGCAACTCTGCAGAAAAATCATAGGCACCATGATCGGTTGTGGGTTTCTCTTTCCATTTACTTTGAACACTTAAAAAAAAAATATTAGTTATATAAATATTGGAGATGAGGAAGGGGTGGGAAAAACTGTTTAACTGACAGTCAAGAGTCATCTAATTGGGTCACAAACCAATGTGTTGCTATGAATTCTTAAGCAAAGAACCCATGAAGCAAGTGCATTAAACCGAGGAGAGAAGATCCCTTGCTCAGGATGAGCGGAAGGTGTCTGTAGTGGGCAGTGCTCTCCCATCTCTTAGTCAGAGGTTCATGGGTTCGAGTTCCACTCCAGAAACTTGAGCACATCATTTAGGCTGAGACACCCAGTGCAGTACGGAGGGAGTGCTGCACTGTCGGAGATGTCATCTTTCAGATGAGAGTTTAACCCGAGGCCTCGTCTGCCCTCTCGGGTTAAAGACCCGATGGCACTGTTGGAAGAAGAGCAGGTGTGTTTTCCTCAGTGTCCTGGCCAATATTTGTCCCTCAACCAGATAAAACCAGATTATCTGGTCATTGCTGTTTGTGGGACCTTGCTGTGCACAAATTGGCTTCTGCGTTTCCTACATTACAACAGTGATCACACTTCAAAAGTACTTCATTGGCTGTAAAGCGCTTTGGGACATCTGAGGTTGTGAAACGTGCTGCATAAATGCAAGCTCTTTCCTTTCCTGGACACACCGATCTTCTGGTGCTGTGCTGGCAGGCACCAGATGTGCTGATCACTGGTATTCTGGCCAGTGGTACTATGTGCGCCCTGAAACCCGCTGTCCACTGCCCGGTGAGTTCGAAGGCTGGAGCGCGTCCAGCAAATCCGATATCCAGGCCCCTTCAAGAAACTGAGTAGAGAAGTTGGGATTGTTCTCTTTAAGGGAGATTTATTAGAGGTGTTCAAAGGGGGTTTTGATAGAGTAGATCGGGAGTAACAGTTTCCACTGGCAGGAGGGTCGATAACCAGCGCACACAGATTTAATATCAAAAAGAACCAGCGTGGGGGGCGGGGGGGGATGATTATTTTTTCACACAGCGAGTTGTTATGATCTGGAATGCGCTGCCTGAAAGGGTGGTGGAGGCAGATTTAATAGTAACTTTTGAAAGGGAATTGGATATATACTTGAAAAGGAGAAGTTTGCAGGACTATGGGCAAAGAGTGGGACTAATTGGAGAGCTCTTACAAAGGACCAAATGAGCTCCTCCTGTGCTGTAAGATTCATTACTCGGTAATGAGTGGGGGGTCCAAGGAAGGGGATTAGTAAAAAAGCACCTGACACATCAGCCGGAGACAGGAAGCAGGGGCGTTGGTGTGTGTGCACAAACCTGAGACTGCCACAGGAATCCGGCCTTCACTCTTAACGCAGGCCGCCTATTGGCACCAGATCGAGGCAATTGTGGCTTTGGGCATCTAGCCAACAAAATCGCTCAAGTGCACAGCGACCATCCCATTGGGCAACTGGCCAAGTCTGTCAGGAGCTCAAAAGACACAGTAATAAGGCAGCAGTTTGGGAGGGAACCTCCAAGGGGCTCAGAGATGCAGTCTGCTCACCACTTATTGCTTCGGTGTGACTGGGGGTTAAAGACTCGCACATACTCTCACTCTCTCACTCTCTCACATTCATGCTCGTGCACTCTCTTGCGCACACCCTCTCGCATGCTCTCTCGCTCACTGTCGCGCGCTCACACACTCGCTCACTGTCGCGCGCTCACACACTCGCTCACTGTCGCGCGCTCACACACTCGCTCACTGTCGCACTCACTCACTCGTTCACTGTCGCGCTCACACACTCGCTCACTGTCGCGCGCTCACACACTCGCTCACTGTCGCGCACTCACACACTCGCTCACTGTCGCGCGCTCACACACTCGCTCACTGTCGCGCGCTCACACACTCACTGTCGCGCGCTCACACACTCGCTCACTGTCGCACTCGCTCACTGTCGCGCTCACACACTCGCTCACTGTCGCGCTCACACACTCGCTCACTGTCGCGCGCTCACTCACTCGCTCACTGTCGCGCTCACGCACTCGCTCACTGTCGCGCTCACACACTCGCTCACTGTCGCGCTCACGCACTCGCTCACTGTCGCGCTCACGCACTCGCTCACTGTCGCGCTCGCTCACTGTCGCGCTCACTCACTTGCTCACTGTCGCGCTCACTCACTCGATCACACACTCGCTCACTGTCACGCTCACTCACTCGCTCACTGTCGCGCTCGCTCACTGTCGCGCTCACTCACTCGATCACACACTCGCTCACTGTCACGCTCACTCACTCGCTCACTGTCGCGCTCACACACTCGCTCACTGTCGCGCTCGCTCACTGTCGCGCTCACTCACTCGCTCACTGTCGCGCTCACTCACTCGATCACACACTCGCTCACTGTCACGCTCACTCACTGTCGCGCTCACACACTCGCTCACTGTCGCGCGCTCACACACTCGCTCACTGTCGCGCTCGCTCACTGTCGCGCTCACTCACTCGCTCACTGTCGCGCTCACTCACTCGATCACACACTCGCTCACTGTCACGCTCACTCACTCGCTCACTGTCGCGTTCACGCTCTCGCTCACTGTCGCGTTCACGCTCTCGCTCACTGTCGCGCTCACACACTCGCTCACTGTCGCGCTCACTCACTCGTTCACTGTCGCGCTCACTGTCGCGTTCACGCTCTCGCTCACTGTCGCGCTCACACACTCGCTCACTGTCGCGCTCACTCACTCGCTCACTGTCGCGCTCACGCACTCGCTCACTGTCGCGCGCTCACGCACTCGCTCACTGTCGCGCGCTCATGCTCTCGCTCACTGTCGCGCTCACGCACTCGCTCACTGTCGCGCTCACGCACTCGCTCACTGTCGCGCTCACGCACTCGCTCACTGTCGCGCTCACGCACTCGCTCACTGTCGCGCGCTCACGCACTCGCTCACTGTCGCGCTCACTCACTCGCTCACTGTCGCGCGCTCACACACTCGCTCACTGTCGCGCTCACGCACTCGCTCACTGTCGCGCTCACGCACTCGCTCACTGTCGCGCTCACTCACTCGCTCACTGTCTCGCTCACTGTCGCGCTCACTCACTCGCTCACTGTCTCGCTCACTGTCGCGCTCACTCACTCGCTCACTGTCGCGCGCTCACTCACTCGCTCACTGTCTCGCTCACTGTCGTACTCACGCACTCGCTCACTGTCGCGCGCTCACTCACTCGCTCACTGTCGCGCTCACGCACTCGCTCACTGTCGCGCTCACACACTCGCTCACTGTCGCGCTCACGCACTCGCTCACTGTCGCGCTCACGCACTCGCTCACTGTCGCGCTCGCTCACTGTCGCGCTCACTCACTTGCTCACTGTCGCGCTCACTCACTCGATCACACACTCGCTCACTGTCACGCTCACTCACTCGCTCACTGTCGCGCTCGCTCACTGTCGCGCTCACTCACTCGATCACACACTCGCTCACTGTCACGCTCACTCACTCGCTCACTGTCGCGCTCACACACTCGCTCACTGTCGCGCTCGCTCACTGTCGCGCTCACTCACTCGCTCACTGTCGCGCTCACTCACTCGATCACACACTCGCTCACTGTCACGCTCACTCACTGTCGCGCTCACACACTCGCTCACTGTCGCGCGCTCACACACTCGCTCACTGTCGCGCTCGCTCACTGTCGCGCTCACTCACTCGCTCACTGTCGCGCTCACTCACTCGATCACACACTCGCTCACTGTCACGCTCACTCACTCGCTCACTGTCGCGTTCACGCTCTCGCTCACTGTCGCGTTCACGCTCTCGCTCACTGTCGCGTTCACGCTCTCGCTCACTGTCGCGCTCACACACTCGCTCACTGTCGCGCTCACTCACTCGCTCACTGTCGCGCTCACTGTCGCGTTCACGCTCTCGCTCACTGTCGCGCTCACACACTCGCTCACTGTCGCGCTCACTCACTCGCTCACTGTCGCGCTCACGCACTCGCTCACTGTCGCGCGCTCACGCACTCGCTCACTGTCGCGCGCTCATGCTCTCGCTCACTGTCGCGCTCACGCACTCGCTCACTGTCGCGCTCACGCACTCGCTCACTGTCGCGCTCACGCACTCGCTCACTGTCGCGCTCACGCACTCGCTCACTGTCGCGCGCTCACGCACTCGCTCACTGTCGCGCTCACTCACTCGCTCACTGTCGCGCGCTCATGCTCTCGCTCACTGTCGCGCTCACGCACTCGCTCACTGTCGCGCTCACGCACTCGCTCACTGTCGCGCTCACTCACTCGCTCACTGTCTCGCTCACTGTCGCGCTCACTCACTCGCTCACTGTCTCGCTCACTGTCGCGCTCACTCACTCGCTCACTGTCGCGCGCTCACTCACTCGCTCACTGTCTCGCTCACTGTCGTACTCACGCACTCGCTCACTGTCGCGCGCTCACTGTCTCGCTCACTGTCGCGCTCACTCACTCGCTCACTGTCGCGCTCACTCACTCGCTCACTGTCGCGCTCACTCACTCGCTCACTGTCGCGCTCACTCACTCGCTCACTGTCGCGCTCACTCACTCGCTCACTGTCGCGCTCACTCACTCGCTCACTGTCGCGCTCACTCACTCGCTCACTGTCGCGCTCACTCACTCGCTCACTGTCGCGCTCACTCACTCGCTCACTGTCGCGCTCACTCACTCGCTCACTGTCTCGCTCACTGTCGCGCTCACTCACTCGCTCACTGTCTCGCTCACTGTCGCGCTCACTCACTCGCTCACTGTCGTGCTCACTGTCTCGCTCACTGTCGTGCTCACGCTCTCGCTCACTGTCGTGCTCACGCTCTCGCTCACTGTCGTGCTCACGCTCTCGCTCACTGTCGTGCTCACGCTCTCGCTCACTCACTCGCTCACGCTCTCGCTCACTGTCGCGCTCACGCTCTCGCTCACTGTCGCGCTCACGCTCTCGCTCACTGTCGCGCTCACGCTCTCGCTCACTGTCGCGCTCACGCTCTCGCTCACTGTCGTGCTCACGCTCTCGCTCACTGTCGCGCTCACTCGCTCACTGTCGCGCTCACTCACTCGCTCACTGTTGCACTCACTCACTCGCTCACTGTCTCGCTCACTGTCTCGCTCACTGTCTCGCTCACTGTCTCGCTCACTGTCTCGCTCACTGTCGTGCTCACGCTCTCGCTCACTGTCGCGCTCACTCACTCGCTCACTGTCTCGCTCACTGTCTCGCTCACTGTCTCGCTCACTGTCTCGCTCACTGTCTCGCTCACTGTCTCGCTCACGCTCTCGCTCACGCTCTCGCTCACGCTCTCGCTCACTGTCGTGCTCACGCTCTCGCTCACTGTCGTGCTCACGCTCTCGCTCACTGTCGTGCTCACGCTCTCGCTCGCTCACTGTCTCGCTCACTGTCGCGCTCACGCTCTCGCTCACTGTCGCGCTCACTGTCGCGCTCACTGTCGCGCTCACTGTCGCGCTCACTGTCGCGCTCACTGTCGCGCTCACTGTCGCGCTCACGCTCTCGCTCACTGTCGCGCTCACTCACTCGCTCACTGTCGCGCTCCCACTCGCTCACTGTCGCGCTCACTGTCGCGCTCACGCTCTCGCTCACTGTCGCGCTCACTCACTCGCTCACTGTCGCGCTCCCACTCGCTCACTGTCGCGCTCACTGTCGCGCTCACTGTCGCGCTCACTGTCGCGCTCACTGTCGCGCTCACTGTCGCGCTCACTGTCGCGCTCACGCTCTCGCTCACTGTCGCGCTCACTCACTCGCTCACTGTCGCGCTCACTCACTCGCTCACTGTCGCGCTCCCACTCGCTCACTGTCGCGCTCACTGTCGCGCTCACTCACTCGCTCACTGTCGCGCTCCCACTCGCTCACTGTCGCGCTCACTGTCGCGCTCACTGTCGCGCTCACTGTCGCGCTCACTGTCGCGCTCACTGTCGCGCTCACTGTCGCGCTCACGCTCTCGCTCACGCTCTCGCTCACTGTCGCGCTCACTGTCGCGCTCACTCACTCGCTCACTGTCGCGCTCACTCACTCACGCACTCGCTCACTGTCGCGCTCACGCACTCGCTCACTGTCGCGCTCACGCACTCGCTCACTGTCGCGCTCACGCACTCGCTCACTGTCGCGCTCACGCACTCGCTCACGGTCGCGCTCACGGTCGCGCTCACGGTCGCGCTCACGGTCGCGCTCACGGTCGCGCTCACGCTCTCGCTCACTGTCGCGTTCACGCACTCGCTCACTGTCGCGCGCTCACGCACTCGCTCACTGTCGCGTTCACGCACTCGCTCACTGTCGCGCGCTCACGCACTCGCTCACTGTCGCGCGCTCACGCACTCGCTCACTGTCGCGCTCACTGTCGCGCTCACTCACTCGCTCACTGTCGCGCTCACTCACTCGCTCACTGTCGCGCTCACGCACTCGCTCACTGTCGCGCTCACGCACTCGCTCACTGTCGCGCTCACGCACTCGCTCACTGTCGCGCTCACTCACTCGCTCACGCACTCGCTCACTGTCGCGCTCAAGCACTCGCTCACTGTCGCGCTCACGCACTCGCTCACTGTCGCGCTCAAGCACTCGCTCACTGTCGCGCTCACGCACTCGCTCACGGTCGCGCTCACTGTCGCGCTCACTGTCGCGCTCACTGTCTCGCTCACTGTCTCGCTCACTGTCGTGCTCACGCTCTCGCTCACTGTCGCGCTCACGCACTCGCTCACTGTCGCGCTCAAGCACTCGCTCACTGTCGCGCTCAAGCACTCGCTCACTGTCGCGCTCACGCACTCGCTCACTGTCGCGCTCACGCACTCGCTCACGGTCGCGCTCACTGTCGCGCTCACTGTCTCGCTCACTGTCTCGCTCACTGTCGTGCTCACGCTCTCGCTCACTGTCTCGCTCACTGTCTCGCTCACTGTCTCGCTCACTGTCTCGCTCACTGTCTCGCTCACTGTCTCGCTCACTGTCTCGCTCACTGTCTCGCTCACTGTCTCGCTCACTGTCTCGCTCACTGTCGTGCTCACGCTCTCGCTCACTGTCGTGCTCACGCTCTCGCTCACTGTCGTGCTCACGCTCTCGCTCACTCACTCGTTCACTGTCTCGCTCACTGTCGCGCTCACTCACTCGCTCACGCTCTCGCTCACTGTCGTGCTCACGCTCTCGCTCACTGTCGCGCGCCCACTCGCTCACTGTCGCGCGCCCACTCGCTCACTGTCGCGCTCACTGTCGCGCTCACTGTCGCGCTCACTGTCGCGCTCACTGTCGCGCTCACTGTCGCGCTCACTGTCGCGCTCACTGTCGCGCTCACTGTCGCGCTCACTGTCGCGCTCACTGTCGCGCTCACGCTCTCGCTCACTGTCGCGCTCACTCACTCGCTCACTGTCGCGCTCCCACTCGCTCACTGTCGCGCTCCCACTCGCTCACTGTCGCGCTCACTGTCGCGCTCACTGTCGCGCTCACTGTCGCGCTCACTGTCGCGCTCACTGTCGCGCTCACTGTCGCGCTCACTGTCGCGCTCACTGTCGCGCTCACGCTCTCGCTCACTGTCGCGCTCACTGTCGCGCTCACGCTCTCGCTCACTGTCGCGCTCACTCGCTCACTGTCGCGCTCACGCTCTTGCTCACTGTCGCGCTCACTCGCTCACTGTCGCGCTCACGCGCTCGCTCACTGTCGCGCTCACTCGCTCGCTCACTGTCGCGCTCACTCGCTCGCTCACTGTCGCGCTCACGCGCTCGCTCACTGTCGCGCTCACTCGCTCGCTCACTGTCGCGCTCACTGTCTCGCTCACTGTCTCGCTCACTGTCGTGCTCACGCTCTCGCTCACTGTCGTGCTCACGCTCTCGCTCACTGTCGCGCTCACTCACTCGCTCACTGTCTCGTCTCGCTCACTGTCTCGCTCACTGTCTCGCTCACTGTCTCGCTCACTGTCTCGCTCACTGTCTCGCTCACTGTCTCGCTCACTGTCTCGCTCACTGTCTCGCTCACTGTCTCGCTCACTGTCTCGCTCACTGTCTCGCTCACTGTCTCGCTCACTGTCTCGCTCACTGTCGTGCTCACGCTCTCGCTCACTGTCTCGCTCACTGTCTCGCTCACTGTCTCGCTCACTGTCTCGCTCACTGTCTCGCTCACTGTCGTGCTCACGCTCTCGCTCACTGTCTCGCTCACTGTCTCGCTCACTGTCTCGCTCACTGTCGTGCTCACGCTCTCGCTCACTGTCGTGCTCACGCTCTCGCTCACTCACTCGCTCACTGTCTCGCTCACGCTCTCGCTCACTGTCGCGCGCCCACTCGCTCACTGTCGCGCTCACTGTCGCGCTCACTGTCGCGCTCACTGTCGCGCTCACGCTCTCGCTCACTGTCGCGCTCACTCACTCGCTCACTGTCGCGCTCCCACTCGCTCACTGTCGCGCTCACTGTCGCGCTCACGCTCTCGCTCACTGTCGCGCTCACTCACTCGCTCACTGTCGCGCTCACTCACTCGCTCACTGTCGCGCTCACTGTCGCGCTCACTGTCGCGCTCACTGTCGCGCTCACTGTCGCGCTCACTGTCGCGCTCACTGTCGCGCTCACTGTCGCGCTCACTGTCGCGCTCACAGTCGCGCTCACGCTCTCGCTCACTGTCGCGCTCACGCACTCGCTCACTGTCGCGCTCACGCACTCGCTCACTGTCGCGCTCACGCACTCGCTCACTGTCGCGCGCTCACGCACTCGCTCACTGTCGCGCTCACGCACTCGCTCACTGTCGCGCTCACTGTCGCGCTCACTCACTCGCTCACTGTCGCGCTCACTCACTCGCTCACTGTCGCGCTCACTCACTCGCTCACGCACTCGCTCACGCACTCGCTCACTGTCGCGCTCAAGCACTCGCTCACTGTCGCGCTCACGCACTCGCTCACGGTCGCGCTCACGGTCGCGCTCACGGTCGCGCTCACGGTCGCGCTCACGGTCGCGCTCACGGTCGCGCTCACGGTCGCGCTCACTGTCGCGCTCACTGTCGCGCTCACTGTCGCGCTCACTGTCGCGCTCACTGTCGTGCTCACGCTCTCGCTCACGCTCTCGCTCACGCTCTCGCTCACGCTCTCGCTCACTGTCTCGCTCACTGTCGTGCTCACGCTCTCGCTCACTGTCGTGCTCACGCTCTCGCTCACTGTCGTGCTCACGCTCTCGCTCACTGTCGTGCTCACGCTCTCGCTCACTGTCGTGCTCACGCTCTCGCTCACTCACTCGTTCACTGTCTCGCTCACTGTCGCGCTCACGCTCTCGCTCACTGTCGCGCTCACTCACTCGCTCACGCACTCGCTCACTGTCGCGCTCCCACTCGCTCACTGTCGCGCTCCCACTCGCTCACTGTCGCGCTCCCACTCGCTCACTGTCGCGCTCCCACTCGCTCACTGTCGCGCTCACTGTCGCGCTCACTGTCGCGCTCACTGTCGCGCTCACTGTCGCGCTCACTGTCGCGCTCACTGTCGCGCTCACTGTCGCGCTCACTGTCGCGCTCACTGTCGCGCTCACTGTCGCGCTCACTGTCGCGCTCACTGTCGCGCTCACTGTCGCGCTCACTGTCGCGCTCACTGTCGCGCTCACTGTCGCGCTCACGCTCTCGCTCACTGTCGCGCTCACTGTCGCGCTCACTGTCGCGCTCACTGTCGCGCTCCCACTCGCTCACTGTCGCGCTCACTGTCGCGCTCACGCTCTCGCTCACTGTCGCGCTCACTGTCGCGCTCACGCTCTCGCTCACTGTCGCGCTCACTCGCTCACTGTCGCGCTCACGCTCTTGCTCACTGTCGCGCTCACGCGCTCGCTCACTGTCGCGCTCACGCGCTCGCTCACTGTCGCGCTCACTGTCGCGCTCACTCGCTCGCTCACTGTCGCGCTCACTCGCTCGCTCACTGTCGCGCTCACTCGCTCGCTCACTGTCGCGCTCACTCGCTCGCTCACTGTCGCGCTCACTCGCTCGCTCACTCACGCGCTCACGCACTCGCTCTCTCACGCGCTCACTGTCGCGCCCGCTCACTCGCTCACTGTCGCGCCCGCTCACTCGCTCACTGTCGCGCCCACGCACTCGCTCACTGTCGCGCCCACTCACTCGCTCACTGTCGCGCCCACTCACTCGCTCACTGTCGCGCCCACTCACTCGCTCACTGTCGCGCTCACTCACTCGCTCACTGTCGCGCTCACTCACTCGCTCACTGTCGCGCTCACGCACTCGCTCACGGTCGCGCTCACGGTCGCGCTCACGGTCGCGCTCACGGTCGCGCTCACTGTCGCGCTCACGCTCTCGCTCACTGTCGCGTTCACGCACTCGCTCACTGTCGCGCGCTCACGCACTCGCTCACTGTCGCGCGCTCACGCACTCGCTCACTGTCGCGCGCTCACGCACTCGCTCACTGTCGCGCTCACGCACTCGCTCACTGTCGCGCTCACTGTCGCGCTCACTCACTCGCTCACTGTCGCGCTCACTCACTCGCTCACTGTCGCGCTCACGCACTCGCTCACTGTCGCGCTCACGCACTCGCTCACTGTCGCGCTCACTCACTCGCTCACTGTCGCGCTCACTCACTCGCTCACTGTCGCGCTCACTCACTCGCTCACTGTCGCGCTCACTCACTCGCTCACGCACTCGCTCACTGTCGCGCTCACTGTCGCGCTCACTGTCGCGCTCACTCACTCGCTCACTGTCGCGCTCACTGTCTCGCTCACGCACTCGCTCACTGTCGCGCTCACTCACTCGCTCACTGTCGCGCTCGCGCACTCGCTCACTGTCGCGCTCGCTCACTCGCTCACTGTCGCGCTCGCGCACTCGCTCACTGTCGGGCTCGCGCTCTCGCTCACTGTCGGGCTCGCGCTCTCGCTCACTGTCGGGCTCGCGCTCTCGCTCACTGTCGGGCTCGCGCTCTCGCTCACTGTCGGGCTCGCGCTCTCGCTCACTGTCGGGCTCGCGCTCTCGCTCACTGTCGCGCTCTCGCTCTCGCTCACTGTCGCGCTCTCGCTCTCGCTCACTATCGCGCTCGCAATGTCGCGCTCTCGCTCTCGCTCACGCACTCGCTCACTGTCGCGCGGTCACGCATTCGCTCACTGTCGCGCGCTCACGCACTCGCTCACTGTCGCGCTCACTCTCACTCTCAGTCCAGCATGAAGGGCATTGGGATAGTCGATTCTAGAGGTAACAGAGGCATTGATGAGGGTTTCAGCAGCAGATGAGCTGAGGCAGAGTGTTTGGGAAGTGGAAGTAGGAGATCTTGGTGATGGAGCAGATATGGCATTGAAAGCTCATTTCAGGGTCAATAGAACTTCAAGTTTGCGAACAATCTGGTTCAGCCAGTGGCCTGAGAGACGGATGCAGTCGGTGGCTAGGCAGCGGAGTTTGTGGCAGGGAGTCGAGACAATGAGGGATAAATATTGGCCAAGGGTGGAGACGGGCGATGTTACAAAGGTGGAAGTAGGCAGTCAGCAGCTTAGCTTGGGGTCCAGTAAGGTGGTGAGTGTGCGAACAATCTGATTCTGCCTTAGAGTGGCCAGGGAGCAGGGGTGGCGATAAAGGTACAGAGTTTCTGATGGGGACCGAAAACGAAAGCTTCAGGCTTCCCAATGTCCAACTGGAGGAAATTGCAGCTCCTCCAGAAGTGGATGTGGGACAGGCAGCCTTACAACACAGGCAGTGGAGGGGTGGAGAGAGAGAGAGAGAGGTGGTGCAGAGGTAGAGCTGGGCGTTGCCAGCGTGTGCGTGGAAGCTGACCCCATGACTGGATGAGGTAGATGCAAGAAAGGAAGAACCAAAGACTTGTATTCATGTCACGCCTTTCACAACCTTAGGACGTCCCAAAAGGTTATACAACCAATTAAGTACTTTTAGAGGTGTAGTCGCTGTTCTAATGTAGGAACTGCAGCAATCAATCTGTACACAACCAACTCCCTCAAACAGGAATGTGATGATGGCCAGATAATCTGTTTTAGTGATGCTGATTGAGGGATAAATATTGGCCAGGACACCAGGGTGAACTCTCTTGCTCTTCTTCGAGAGAGCAGACAGGACCTCGGTTAATGTCTCATCCGAAGGATGGTACCTCTAACTGTGCAGCACTCCCTCAGCACTGCACTGGGAGTTGCAGCCTGGATTCTTGTGCTCAAGTCCATTGAGTGAGGCTTAACCCACAACCTTTTGACTCAGGCGAGAGTGCTACCACAGTGCGGAGATTGGGGCCCATGTGTGGATCCTAGGGAGGACTCCTGAGCTGGCAATGTAAGGTGGGAAGAGAAACCATTGGTTGAGATGCTGAGATTGGTGAGAGTGGACCAAACGTGAACAGCCCCTGGTACCGAGCTGGACAATGGAGGAGAGGCGTTGGAGGAAAATGGTGTGGTCAATTGTGTCAAAAGCAGCAGAGTTGAAGGCAGCGTGTTCTTTCCAGATGGAGTCCTTGAGCAGGGCTGTCCAAAGCACAGATATTGTCAGAGGGAGTTGGATGATGACTATGAAACTGTTTAAACACATGGAGCTGTGTTTAAGAGTGATGCATCAAAATCAGTTCGGTTTTTAAACCAAAATGAGTGAGCTTTACCGCCATTGATTGCAATTTGATGGATCTGTATGTGAGAGAGATACTGTAGGTTAAACAAAGGTTACAATAGGTAAATGTGGAACTGCCACGTTAAGGCTGGAGCTTATGTTTAATGGTCAGCTGAGTGGGAATAGTTGACACAAACCAAAGGTGAATCTGAGGTCGTTACAGTTCCCGCAAGGCCCCATTTGGTTTCTATTTGTTAATCATTCCTTCAAACATTGGTTGACAGGTGATCTGCGCTCATTCTCTCTCTCTCTCTCTTTCTCTATCTCTTTCACACTCTCTCCTTCTCACACTCTTTCTCAGTCTTTCTCTATCTCTCATTTTCTTTATCTTTTCTCTCATTTTATTCCTTCTCTTTTCTCTTTCTCTCTTTTCCTTTGTTCTCTCTTCTCTCATTTTCTCTCTCTTTTTTTTTTTCTCTTACATTTTCTGTCAGAAAGGGAATAATTCTCGCAGTGACACCGCAGGCGGTCCTGTGCCCCCGTGTCTCATTCTTAATAAACTCCACTTGGCAGTAGGCCTGGGCTTCAGAACTTTTTTTTAACCAGTGGCTATTTTAATTCCAAACTAAGCCTTTGGCTGTGGGAAAATTTTCCTGGTGACAGTGGCTAGTTACAGTCGAATAGGAGGCCTAACGTCTGCTTTTATGGAGGAGGGAAGTGGAGAGGAAGAAAGGCCTGTATATTCCAGGACTGAGATCTGAAAATGAAGGGACGGGTGATCGAGAGTTGAGGTTATAGGTGCCAGCTGCAAATGTATTGTGTCATTTGCTCTCATGCCTTTGAGTCAGAAGGTCGTGGGTTCAAGAGACCTGAGCACATAATCCAGGCTGACATTTCAGTGCAGTGCTGAGGGAGTACCGCACTGTCGGAGGTGCCGTCTTCAGATGAGAGGTTAAACCGAGGCCCCGTCTGCCTTCTCGGGTGGATGTTAAAGATCCATGATGCTATTCAAAAAAAGGGCAGGGGAGTTATCCCCGGTGTCTCTCAACAAACATCACAAACAGTTTATCTGGTCATTTATCACATTACTGTTTGTGGGAGCTTCCTGTGCATAACAACAACGACCACTCTTCATAAAATACTTCATTGGCTGTGAAGTGCTTTGGGGCATCCTGAAGTCATAAAAGGTGATATATAAATGCAAGTCTTTCTTTTGTTTGTTCTTTCGTTCTCTCGTTCTGTCTTTCATTCTTTCTCTCTTTCTGTCTTTGAACCTTCACTATTACCTTGTTTGATGGTCATTGTGTGAAGTATCCATGCAGCAAGACCTTGTGGGTACAAAGATTTCATACTGACGGTTGCAGTAATCAGGCTTTCATCTTCTCTGCATTAATTGATGTCTTGCCTGAGTGCAATGGATCTTTCATCAGGTTACTAAGGAAACAGTTTGTTTCAAGAGGATTGCGTTGAAGAGTTCCTAATAAGAGAGTTCAATTGAAAACATTTCTTTTTGAAAATTAATCAGAGCATTCAACATGAAAAGGGCCGATTATATGATAGTCTTGTGTCAAAAGGAATAGAACCTGACTAAAAAGGAAAGAACTTGCATTTATATAGTGCCTTTCACCACTTCAAGCCATCCCAAAGCGTTTCACAGCCAATTGTAATGTAGGAAACACAGCAGCCAATTTGCGCATAGCAAGATCCCACAAACTACATTGTGATAAGTGACTATGTTTTAGTGTTGTTGATTGGGGGATAAATATTGATCAGGCACTGGGGGGAACTCCCCTGCTCTTCCTCGAAATAGTACCATGGGATATTTTAAGCCCATCTGAGAGGACAGACGGGGCCTCGGTTTAACGTCTCATCTGAAAGAAAGCAGCTCTGACAGTGCAGCACTCCCTCAGTACTGCATTGGGAGTGCCAGCTGAGGTTTTGTGTTCAAATGTCTGGAGTAGGAGTTGAACCTACTTGAACCAACTTCTGATTATATTTTTGATCCCTTTAAGGAGGGCTTGTTTTGTTCCCCAGGCATCAACCATGGCTCAGTGGTAGCGCTTTTCCTGAGACAGAAGCTTATGGGCTCAATCCCCACTCCAGAGAATTGATCACGTAATCAAGGCTAACACTCCTGTACACTACTGGGGGAGTGCTGCACTGTCAGAGGTGCTGACATTCAGATGAGACGTTGAACCGAGGCCCCACCTGCCTTCTCAGTGAGTGCGAAAGATCCCACGGCACTATTTCGAAGAAGAGCAGGGGGGTTTCTCCCGGTGTCCTGGCCACATTTTATCCCTCAACCATCATCACTAACTGTAATGATCTCATTGCTGTTGGTGGGAGCTTGCTGTGTGCAAATTGGCTGCCGCGTTTCCTACATCACAACAGTGACTACAATTCAGAATGGTGCTTCATTAGCTGTAAAGCACTTTGGGATTTTCTGAGTTGGTGAAACGCACTGTATGAGAATTCTTTCTTTTTCTTGGACTGCCGATGTGTTGACCAGAAGGATGTAGCTGGAAGCAGCCATGGGCAGGCTTAGTCTATCAGTTGACTGCCTCTAAATGTAAGCCTTTTCTGCCTTGGTCTTGAGGTGTTTAATGACCTTCACAATTCACTGAGTGGAAACTGGGCACTGTCCAGTGTCCCATTCCATTCACCTGTCACATGGCTGTGTGTGTGTTTAATGTTCGAGCAGGTGCGTGCCAGTAATTCAGAGCTAATGACGAAAGCTGAGATACTGTTGCCCTTCACACAGGATGTTTACATTGTTCAAACAACAGCCCTGTCCGCCCAGCTCACTGACTCCAAGTACTTCATCGACGAAGCAGCCTTGAGTAAACGGCAGGAATGTGGGGTACCCACCGACAGCTCTCATCTCCCCTCCCATTACCACCTCCACACTTCCCCCTCCCCCGTGATCCCTCCCCCTCCTCCATGATCTCCTCTCCCGCTGTCGTCGCCCTCTAAACCTCTGTACACCCCCTCACCCCCCTAGTCTCACCCCCCCCCTTTCACTCCTGTCTCACCCCCACTTTCCCCCCCACTTTCACCCCCCCTTTCCCCCCCCAGTCTCACCCCCCCTGTCTTCCCCCCCCCCCCCCCAACCTCACCCATCCCTCTTCCCCCCCCCCCCTCCCCAGTCACACCCAACCCCCTCCCCCTCCAGTCACCCATCCCCCTCCTCCAGTCACCCGCCCCCTCCCCATCGTCACCCCACCATTACCTGCTCCCCTCCCCCATCACCTCCGTCTCCCCCAACCCTCCCACCTATGCTGAACTTCAGGTCCGCCAATAGTGGCCACATTTTTCTACCTCACACAGCACACAGCTGCAGGCCACTCAACCAAGAGAGCCATCACGTTTCAGTCCTATCCTTGTCTTAACAACCACCTATGCACATTTCCCAGTAAGAAACACTGAATGCCAATCATGAACAGAAGGCTTGGCAGGTTTCTTTTCTCCACCCCTCCCCCTCCTTGCCTCGGGGCTCTGAGGTTAATTGTAGGTGCCACCCCAGCTGAGAGTAGCAGATGCGACACAGGCTGGATAGTTACCCTGGTACCCTCCTGGCTCAGTGTCCGACTGAGCCCCAGGAGTGATGTCCAGTCTGCTGTTTGGTGCGGTAGGAAGGGAGCCCTCCATGGAATGGTCTCTCCAATTTCCGGATGTATTTACAGGTGTAATTTGATTCCGTCTCACACCAATGCTTAAACAGTATGCTCTGCAGATTGGGTGTTAAGGTCAAAGCGGTGCCAATCTCGCTCTGGTTCCTGATGAATTTAGATGTTAGGTGGGACCCTGGCACGAGATTTGTTTTGCAGCGACACAAACCCACTTTGCAGCAACTACACTAAATCACTTCACGGCAATGCTACAGTCATGTGAATGAACCCTAAGGTGGTAGTGCTGAGATACTTCGCCGTTTCTGTAGACAACTTCCCAGAGGAGCTGGCACCAGACCATGTTTATCTTGAAATATTTCCCCAGGAAAGCTCTTCAGTGCCTCAGGTTGATGGGCTCTGCCAAGGCCTCTATCTCTGTCAATCAATATCTGCTAATCTGCTGCTTTTTCAGCTTGCAATCTTCTAGATACAGAAGGAATCTTGGCAGAGACGTTATGAGGGCAGCTTTGTGTCTGTACTGCACACTCTTACCTTTCCGTCGCGGCACCTTTGTTGCCGGAGAGAGAATGAGTCTTGAATCGAGGGAAATGCTTTTTTAAAAAAAAAGTAAGGTAGCTGGATTAACTTGGTGTCGGCCTTGGCACAATGGTAGCACACTCGCCTCTGAGGTGCCATCTTTCGACTGAGACGTTAAACCGACATTCCGTCTACCCTCTCAGATGGACGTGAAAGATCCCAGGGCACTATTTCGAAGAAGAGGAGGTGAGTTCTCCCCAGTGTCCAAGCCAATACTAATCCCCCTCGACCAATATCACTAACTGATCATTTACCTCATTGCTGTTGGTGGGTGCTTGCTGTGCGCAAATGGCAACCGCATTTCCGAGCGACTATGCTTCAAAAGTACTTCATTGGCTGTAAAGCACATTGATAAATGGGGTAGTGAAAGGCGCAATATAAATGCAAGTTGTTATACATACAAATCTTTCTTTAACGTTATTCGTGGAGAACCATGTGGGCTGTTGCACTATACTGACCAGGCAGAAGCTCAGAGTGAACCTGTGACAGCTAGCTGATCTTGGCTGGTGAGGTGGGAGTTGTACTGTAGTTGGCCAGTACCACTGAGTTGGGGAAGGGTGAATCAACCAAGGTTTTTGGGCCTGATTACTGTCACAGTGACCCCTGCTGGACAGTGTGTGGCGTTTGGATGCTGGACAGCCTCAAGTTTGGCTGTGGTGACCCCACCATAGAGCATCCTCTGACCCTCACTGTCTGCTCTGACAAGGGCGAGGTTCCAGAGGGCTGCGCCCGGGAGTCAGCACTTTCAGGGATAACATTTGCATTTACATAATAGCACCTTTTAAGGTGGGGCAAAAAAGGCCCGAGATGTAATCATAAGATGGATGCTGAGCCAAAGAAGTAAATGTTAGGAGGGTTGATGAAAGCTTAGTCAGAGGTAGGTTATAAGGAGTGCCTTAAAGGAGAAGAGAGAGGTTTAGGAAGGGAGTTCCAGAGCTTGGGGCCTAGACAGTTGAAGGCACAAGAACCAATGGTGGGGCAAAGGAAGTGGGGGATGCATAAGAAGTCGGAGTTGGAGGAGATTAAAGAGGTGTAAGGAGGGGCAAGGTCATGGAGGGATTTGAAAACAAGGATGCGAATATTAAATTTGAGATGTTGCCATACTGGAAGCCAATGTAGTCCAGCGAGCACAGAGGTGAGGGTGATGGGACTCGGTGCGAGTTAGGATATGGGCAGCAGAGCTTTGGATGAGCTGGAGATTTCTGAGGATGCAGTTGGGAGGCTGGCCAGGGAAGCAGAGGAATAGTCGGGTCTGTAGGTAAGTAAGGCGCGGATGAGAGTTTGAACAGCAGACGGGCTGAGACGGGGCCGGAGGTGGTCGTTAGGCATACGTAGGCAGTCTTGGAGAGGATGTGGGGTCGGAGCTCAGCTCAGGGTCAAATAGGACGCCAAGGTTGCGAACCGTCTGGTTCACCTTCGGTCAGTGGCCAGGGAGCGAGGGAGATGGTATCAGTAGCTGGGGAACGGAGTTTGTGGCAGGGACAGCAGACAATTGCTGCTAATATTGACTCGGCAGCCTCCGGTTCAAAGGTTACGCATCTAACCTCTATCTTTCTCTTTTTCCCTTGCCAGGACTATCTCGGTTGCATTATTGATGCTGTGGATTTACCCATCAGACCTGAACATGTTTCAGCACTGTTCGGAAACATTGAGGATATCTACGAGTTTAACAGGTACAGGGAGGGACCTGGCTTCATCTTGTGTTTGTCATTTCACATTTATTCTCATCGCTGGTAGTTTTTTTCTGTTCTGTTTTTTTTTCTCTCCCCCTCCTTATTCTTCTCACTCCTTCAATCGTTTACCAGATCAATTCCTCTCTCATTCTTCGCTTGCTTTCTCTCTCTGCCACGTTAAGATTTAACAGAGGTGTTCAATATTATGAGGGGTTTTGATAGAGTAGATAGGGAGAAACCGTTTCCACTGGCAGGAGGGTCGGTAACCAGAGGACGCAGATTAAAAAGATCATTGGCAAAAGAACCAGGGGGAAGATGAGAATTTTTTTAAAGCAGAGAGTTGTTATGATCTGGAATGCACTGCCTGAAAGGGCGGTGGAAGCAGATTCAATAATAACTTTCAAAAGGGAATCGGATATATACTTAAAAGGAAAAAATTTGCAGATCTATGGGCAAAGAGAAGAGTGAGATTAATTTGACAGCTTTTTGAAAGAGCCGGCACAGGACGATGGGCTGAACAGCCGCCTCCTGTGCTGTGAGATGTTATTGATTCCTGTGTAGGTAAGCTGTCGCCCGCATGTAGTGTACCCAGCCTCTCAGAGTAGGGCCTTGTTCCAGCATTCAAGGGGTCTTGACACACATCTGTGAGAACAATATGCACTGTTTTTCTATGAAGTGAGAAATTGAATTTCACAAGGTTGGCATTACTCGTGAAATTACTCCATTTTTTCTCTTCCGATGACTGTAAACTCCATTTACCTGTTTTGTGCTCCTCTGATCGAGGCTTTCTGTGCAGCCTGATCATTAGGCCGGTTTCACAGAATGACCAACCCCATCCACCAGTAGTTTTTGAGGAGCGAAACACACAGGAAATATTTGGTTTTCGACTGTTGTGCGCAAGTTGGCTCGAGTTTTGTGTTTGCACCTGCATGACTCAGCTATTGCCTAATTGTACCTACTTTGCTGATGTGTGCAAAGCAATATTACATGTCCTGCCACAGTCCTGTTTATACCGAGCAAGAGAGCTGTTTTGATTCTGAGCTTGATTAATCAGGTCAGCGTTGCCATGACATTATTTTTAATGTGCAAGGAATTGTGGGTAAGTGTTTATATTGAGGACCCTAAGACACTGGATGGGTCAACATTAGATTCAAGATAACAAATATCCAAAGTATCAATGATGCAACCGAGATAGTCCTGGAAATACTCAGCCGGTCAGGCAGCATCTGTGGAGAGAGAAACAGAGTTAATGTTTCAGGTCGATGATGACCCTTCGTCAGAATTGGACTCCAAGACACTGGGTAGATTAATGTTAGAACATAAGAATTAGGAACAGGAGTAGGCCATCTAGCCCCTCGAGCCTGCTCCGCCATTCAACAAGATCATGGCTGATCTGGCCGTGGACTCGGCTCCACTTACCCGCCCGCTCCCCATAACCCTTAATTCCCTTATTGGTTAAAAATCTATCTATCTGTGATTTGAATACATTCAATGAGCTAGCCTCAACTGCTTCCTTGGGCAGAGAATTCCACAGATTCACAACCCTCTGGGAGAAGAAATTCCTTCTCAACTCGGTTTTAAATTGGCTCCCCCGTATTTTGAGGCTGTGCCCCCTAGTTCTAGTCTCCCCGACCAGTGGAAACAACCTCTCTGCCTCTATGTTGTCTATCCCTTTCATTATTTTAAATGTTTCTATAAGATCACCCCTCATCCTTCTGAACTCCAATGAGTAAAGACCCAGTCTACTCAATCTATCATCATAAGGTAACCCCCTCATCTCCGGAATCAGCCTAGTGCATCATCTCTGTACCCCCTCCAAAGCTAGTATATCCTTCCTTAAGTAAGGTGACCAAAACTGCATGCAGTACTCCAGGTGCGGCCTCACCAATACCCTGTACAGTTGCAGCAGGACCTCCCTGCTAAACCCTGTTCGACCCTGAGAAACTATGGCTGGAATTTTGCCAGCGCTCAGAGGGTAGGTTGGTTTGGAGGGAGGTCCATTGTCAAAATATTATATATTGACAGCGGGTGGGGAAGCTGCTGTTCACCCGCCTCCATGTCAGTTTCCCAAGTGCCAGGTCTGTTTGCGCTTTACAGACCCGACAACAAGCGACGGGCGAGCCAGCCAATTGACTTAGATAAGAGCTAGTTAAAAGGTATTTAAGCAGCATTTTACCATGCACTTGCCATTTTTCCAGCTTTTTGATGAGTTTCACAGCACTCGGGGATCACGTCAGGCAAGTAGGTTGCGTTTTCAATTACTTCCCATTCCTTTGAATGAGAGCTGCAAAAGTGATATAAAAGTTACCATTTCACAGCTGTTCACTTTCCAATGTTAAAAGCTGGAGCCTTCAGGATGTGGAATACACTTTTCAGCTTTAGGAAGGTTGGAAGTGTTTCAAAGTAAACTCTCTATCCACTGTCACCTCCTCTCTCACCATTGACAGATTGCTTCTGTCATCTCAACTTCAGCTGCCATCTATTCCAACGGCATCAGTGCCCTTGAAAAAATCTCACCTTAGTCCTCAGAATCCCACCACAATCAGCCCCAACACCAGCATCACCAGGCACACCAGCAGCACCACCAACAACATCAAGCTGCTCCGCAATCACCTGATTCTGCACAGGACACAGGGCATCAGCACCTGAGCACATTGCTGCCCGGGAGGCCAGGGATGGCCTCAGCATGACCACATTTACTTCACTTGACGCTGTACACCCTGACTGCCATATGATGCGCCAGATTGGCATCACCCCACACCAGCTCCATAAAGCATCCCTACACTGACCAAGCCATTCCTTTCACACTCATCAGCATTGCGGGGGGCATTGTTGTGTCTCACTATTCTCTACAACTCACTAAGCCACTTCCAAAGGTGCACACACATCTGTCCAAGAATGCAAAGTGTTGAAAATAAAGATTTCAATGTTTGGCAACACATCAACAGAAACTTTACATGAACATTGGCTAAAAGACCCAAGTGCCTACCCTTGTGTGTTGTTAGTTGGTGTGATTGGACAAGGATGAGGGTGAATGTTGAGGGGTGGCTAGTGAGGTGGGGAAGTGATAATGTAGATAGAGGGATGGGTGGAGGTGCAAGGTAAGTTGGTGTGAGTAAGGATGTGCAGGAGTGGGGTAGGCAAGACAGAGTGATGGGGATGTGATAAAAGACACAGCAGAATGAGGTATAGTGTGGCTTTGCAGTAACGTTTTGTGATCTTCTGAGATCATTGAAAGGTTTGCGCCACTGCAGCCAGGCCCTCTTGACCACATCCCTGCTTGTGCCATCCTGTGCAATGCACAACCAGGCTGTGTTGGTCTCCTGGGGAGGTCCCTTCCGTCCATTGGAAGGGAAGAGAACCTCCCTGCAAGCTGTGACTCCCTCTATAAGCATCTGGAGGGAGTCATGGGAGAGCCTGGGTGCAGCCATGCACCTCTGTGCAGTGCTTGGCAGTGTTAGCATCACCTCAATGCTGTAGAACACTGGCAGCACAACTGTCATTCAATTTGTGCATGGTCCCTTTAAGAAAACCGGCTGATGACGTGTCATCAAATGACATTATCAGACCTGCTTCCTTTTAATTGGCCGGGAACCTCGCAGTCGGGCTTAACAAGCCCCATCAACGGAAGATTTTTCTCCCACAGGGCGCGATGGAGCCAGGTGCGGGGTCGCAGTCTGCCACCTACCTCGTCCGCACTGGCCGTGCCTTGATTGGTGAAATTGCGGCCTGGGCGTGTCTATGTCAGACCCTGAGACACCGGGTGTTAATGTCAGACCCTGAGACACCGGGTGTTAATGTCAGACCCTGAGACACCGGGTGTGTCAGTGTCTGACCCTGAGGCACTGGGTGTGTCAGTGTCTGACCCTGAGGCACTGGGTGTGTCGGTGTGTGACCCTGAGGCACTGGGTGTGTCAGTGTGTGACCCTGAGGCACTGGGTGTGTCGGTGTGTGACCCTGAGGCACTGGGTGTGTCGGTGTGTGACCCTGAGGCACTGGGTGTGTCAGTGTGTGACCCTGAGGCACTGGGTGTGTCGGTGTGTGACCCTGAGGCACTGGGTGTGTCGGTGTGTGACCCTGAGGCACTGGGTGTGTCGGTGTGTGACCCTGAGGCACTGGGTGTGTCAGTGTGTGACCCTGAGGCACTGGGTGTGTCGGTGTGTGACCCTGAGGCACTGGGTGTGTCAGTGTGTGACCCTGAGGCACTGGGTGTGTCAGTGTGTGACCCTGAGGCACTGGGTGTGTCAGTGTGTGACCCTGAGGCACTGGCCGCAGGTCTGGTTACATTCACCTCCATCCCCGACCCTTTCAGCCCCACCGCACTACTGAGCTATAGAGGGGAGCTGTGTTTACATGAACCTTGAGGCAGTGGATGGGGCACGTTTAAGTATCAGTAGTTTAACAGCGGTCCTGGTGGCTTGCTATTGATTGTAATCATTTGATGTCTGTGCTCTTTAGGTCACCCAATCTCACTACCGTATATTAATTTTTGCCTTCAGATAGGACTTTTTCCTCTTCTGGAGGTGAGTTGTGTACATGACCCTGGATTTTTCCTCGTTTCGTTCTTCCCTCCCATCCCCCACTCCTGTGTGCATCTGCATGTGCGTGTTGATCTGCGTGTGCTTGCATGTGACTGTGTGTGTGGGTCTCTTTCCATGCATGTGTACAGGAGCAGTGCTGGCTCAGCATCTGCCCCGCTCTCTCATCTGCTCACCTCCCTCATTCTCTTGATCTCCTCAAGTGATGTGCTGAAGCAAGTGAAAGAAGTGCCAATGTCAGTGAAGGGCCGTGATCCGTGCCTTTCCATGTTTGTTTGTGTGAGGGATGTGAGAGACAGTGGTGGAATTGTCCCCAGGCATCACTGGAAAACAGTGAGTGGCTGATTGGCTTCCAGTCCGCCAATGTCTCATTTTAAATTCTCATCCTCATGCTTAATTCCCTCATTGGCCTCGCCCCTCCCTAGCTCTATGATCTCCTCCAATCCCACAAACCTCCGAGAATTCTGCGTTCCTCTGACTTTGGTGTCTTCTGGATTCCCCACTGCCTACGCCCCAATGTTGGTGGCTGTATCTTCAGCTGTATCATTGGAATTAGCCAAGACATAGTAATGATTTGGTGAAAAGGTTTTGATGTGTTATTGCCTGATATTCATTTTCATTCTCTCTTATCTCTCCTACAAAACGGACTGTCACTGCACAGTGCTACACTGGAATAGGTTGTCACTGTACAGTGTTACACACTGGAATAGATTGTCACTGTACAGTGCTGCACTGGAATAGATTGTCACTGTACAGTGTTACACACTGGAATAGACTGGTGTAAATCTTGCCTTTGTGAGATTGTACAAAGTGGGTCACATTGACTAGAAATAAGTATTGAGAGCCATGTAAACCTGCCACTCGCACAAAGTCAAAATCTACCCCAAGGTGTCTGATGTTCCAAGTTGAAATGGATGCAAATGGTTTGCCATGCAAGCCCTATATATACTCGTCTAGATCATCATACCATTTTCATATTTCCTCTCCAGGTAAATATATGCAAATTCATCAGAGACATAATAATGATTGGATTTATTTTGATGTCATTGCCTAAAATTCATATTCTTTCTCTCCCTCTGTCCTTTGCTTTTCCTCTGTTTCCCATCCATTTCCTCTCCTATCTCCTTCATTTTGTCTGCATCTCCCTTTTTCTACCCTTCTTCTACCCGATTTCTTTCTCTGCTCCTGCCTCTCAATCCCCATCTCCTGTTGAGCCCTATTCTGTCCTGCTCTCCCTCTCTCCCCATGTATCGCCCCTTTCTGTCACCTTCTCTCCCCGTCTTTCCCTTTCATTCCCACCCGTCTCTCCCTTATTTTTAACTTTCTCCTTCTCCTTTTCCCCCCTCTCCCCTGTCCCTTCCTCTTTTTCTCTCCCCCACCGTCCCTTCCTCTCTCTCTCTCTCTCTTCCCCCCCGTCCCTTCCTCCCTCCCTCTCTCTCTCTTCCCTCCCCCCCGTCCCTTCCTCCCTCCCTCTCTCTTCCCTCCCCCCCCTCCCGTTCCTCTCTCTCTCTCTCTCTCTCTCTCTCTTTTTTTTTTGCTCCCTCGCTTCACAGTGACCTGCTCCTAGACCTTGACAGCTGTCACCATAACCCCGTTGCCATTGCCAGATGCTTTGTGGACAAGGTGGGTCACATTTTAACACGTGCACTGTATACTACCATTCTTGTACTCCAGGGAGTGACGTGAGCCCACGGCATGTGACTGATGTGACACCTACCAGCTGGTTTACCTGAAAGTACTGTGTGCTGTTTTGCTTGAAGCTGCTGTTGCACACTGAGCACGTCCCAGTTAAACAGGACAGTGAGGAGGCGTGTGTAGTGGGTCTAATGGGCTCCACCACTCCTGCTTGGGGGGAGCATCTGTCTCGAGGGACATGTACTGTCAGGGCGCACACAGCCTGTTACAGACTGCTGTTGTCTGGGCTCCCTTACCATGCCGACACTTGCTGTGATGGTCCTCCTAAGGAGGAGGTTCCCCTCACTGATGCAGAGCTCATCAACTGACTCTCGATGCCCACTGGAATGTTGGGTTGACTGTGGAATAGAAACAGTAAATGCTGGAAATACTCAGCAGGTCAGGCAGCATCTCTGTAGAGAGAAACCGAGTTAACGTTTCAGGTCAATGGCCTGAGTGCTAATTCTGTTTTCTTTTGCCTCTCAAGAGATTACATGGCTGTGGGGGGGGGGGGGGCGTTGCTGGTGGTGTGGTGGGGTGGGGTGGGGGGGGGGGGTGATGGGGTGGCTGATGGGGGGAGGTAGGTGTGTTTGCCACGATGGTGCAGCCATCATGGAGTGGGGCAGGCTTGATGGAGCCCGTCAGTTTTGTCTGTTCGTACGTTTTATGTTTCAAATTATTCATGCAACGCATCCCAAAATGTTATTTTCTGAAAGAAACCTATCTAATGGCCCTCAATTGGTCTGAGGTGCTCCTGGGCGAGGGCTGGGAGTCCAGAACCTGAGCATGTGCTGCATGTTTGGTTGAGCAGTGCTGTGCTCGGCTATGATGCCCCCTCCCACAGTCGAGCAGCCTGCTGCCATTTGAGCCAGCCCCCACCGTGGGGGGGGTTGTAACATGGGAGGGGTTCACCTGTTAAGATTCCGTAGGGGCCAAAATTAAGCCCTGCCCCAAATGCGCACTGACTGTTTTTTTAATGGTTTTCTCTGCCCTAATCCAGGTCGCAGCAATGTTTTTTCCAGTGGGGTGCTGTCCCAGTGGGGTGCTGTCCCAGTGGGTGCAGGGCGAAAGTGGCTTCGGTCGAGTCGGCCGCCCCTCCCAGTCAGTTAAAGGGGAGACCCTTCAGTTAAAGGGGAGAGCTGCTGCAAACTCTGCATGGGGTTTAATTAGGTCCACTGGGCCACCAGGGAGGGTTTTGGCTGGGCCAGCGGCCTGGCACCCAAGAGCGGGGTGCCGGATTGCCTGTTTGCAACCTGGCCAAACCCGTGGCCACCATTGTCGGGCCGACCTGGCAGTCGGCCGACAAATAAAATAAAATGGCGACCGCGACAGTGTACCCTCCCCTTTAAGGGCGGACGCGCCGCCCAGCCACACACAGTTTCCCACCGGGAAAAGCTGTTGGGGGGCCTTGAACGGCGGCTGATCCGCTCCTGCGGGGCAATTTCCCGCGCGGGGTGGGAAGTGGTTCGCCGCCGGGGGGGGGGGGGTCAGTGTGTGCCCGATGGGGTGGGAGCATGTGCGGGCGGTAGTGATTACCGCTGCAAAACCCAGGTAGAGCAATTTTTAAAAATGGTCCTTACTCCGCACAGACTAGGCGGATAGTTATTAGAGGCCTCAAAGAGGCGGTTACGGCTCTTAAAGAAAGGGGCAATTTCGGCCCAAATAGTTCACACCCCAGGCAAGTCACAGACTCTTCTATTCCCTCTTGCAGAGTCAGGATTTCGATATCTACACCCAGTACTGTACCAACTACCCCAAGTAAGTAGATCATCTTCTATTCAAGTTATCTTATTTGCTTACCGATTTAGCAATGCACCTAGTAAGGTTGAGCACAAGGGGACCATTCTTCAATAATTGATCAGTGGCTCTCCTATTCTGTACACAAAGGCAGACACAGTCACTAGTAATGGTGTCCTCAATGGCTCAAATCACAGACGCAGCATATTCAGCCCAACACGTCTATGCTGATGTTGATAAGCCGCCTTTGAGTGTCAGCTGTGGCTCAGTGGATAACAACCTTGCCTCCGAGTCAGAAGGTCGTGGGTTCAAGTCCCACTCCAGGAACTTGAGCACATAATCTAGACTAATACACCCAGTGCAGTACTTAGGGAGTGCTATGCTGTCGGAGGTGCTGTCTTTCAGATGAGTCGTTAAACTAAGGCCACGTCTGCCCCCTAAGAGAAACAATGTTTAATGATTAACCTTCTCTGCTCCAAGATACATCATCTCAGATTCTCTAGTCTCTCCATATAACTGAAGTTCCTCATCCCTGGTATTCTAGTAAATCTTCTCTGCAACTTTTCCAAGGCCTTGGCATCCTTCATAAAGTGTGGTACCCAGAATTGGACAAAATATTCCAACTGATGCTTAATCATTAAAGGTTTAGCATAACTTCCTTGCTTTTGTACTCTCTGCCTCTAATTATAAAGCCAAAGATCCGGTGTTCTTTTTCAACAGTTTTATCAACTTGTCCTGCCACCTTCAAAGATTTGTGGCCTCCCACCTTCCCCCTCCATAAACGTGAGCTCATCCAAAACTCTGCTGCCCGTATCCTAACTCGCACCAATCCTGTGCTGGCTAACCTACATTGGCTCACGATTTTAAAATTCTCATCCTCATGTTCAAATCCCTCCATGGCCTCGCCCCTTCCTATCTCCGTAACCTCCTCCAGCCCCACAACATTGCTCCATCATTGGCGGCCGTGCATTCAGCGGTCTCAGCCTGAAATTCCCTCCCTAACCCTCTCCACCTCTCTTTCCTCCTTAAAGACACTCCTTAAAATCTACCCCTTTGACCAAGCCTGCCCTGATATCTCCTTGTGTGATTCGATGTCAAATTTTGTTTGATAATTCTCCTGTGAAGTGTCTTAGGATGTATTACTATGTTAAAGGTGCTATATAAATGCAATTGTATATTGGTTGTGAACCCCTACGTCTTTTTGATCCTGCACCCTCTTAAAAATTGTTCCACTTGGTTTATATTACTAGAATGGCACCAGGGATGAGGGACTTCAGTTTTGTTGAGAGACTTGAGAAGCTGGGATTGTTCTGCTTAGAGTAGAGAAGGTGAAGGGAAGATTTGATAGAGGTGCTCAAAATTATGAGTAGTAAGTAAAGAGAAACTGTTCTCGCCGGCAGGAGGGTCGATAAACCGAGGACACAGATTTAAGATAATTGGCAAAGCAAACAGTGACGAGATGAGAATTTTTTTTACGCAACGAGTCATGATGATCTGGACTGCATTGCCTGAAATTGTGGTGGAAGCATTTCAATAGTAACTTTCTAAAGGGAATTGGATATATACCTGAGAATTTTCAGAGCTGTGGAGAAAGCAGAGAATATTTGGATAGTTCTTCCAAAGAACCAGTATCAACATGATGGGCTGAATGGCCCTCTTCTGTGCTGTATGATTCTATGATTCACACTGCACTCCATTAGATTGCATCTGTGCGATTCACCAGTCTATCTGTGTCCTCCTGAAGTCTCCTCGCTGTTCGCTCCATTTCCTCACTCCTCACTTGAAGCGTCTCTTCCTCGTCTCCTTTTACCTCCTGCAGCTCTGTGGCGGCGCTGACCGAATGCATGAGGAACAAGTACCTGGCCAAATTCTTCAGGGAGCGTCAGTCGACTCTGAAGCGCTACCTCCCCCTGGGCTCCTACCTGCTGAAACCAGTTCAACGGATCCTCAAGTACCATCTCCTGTTGCAGGTAAGAGGGCTGTCCACAGGTGGGCACAGGGCGAAGGGCCAAACCCAGTTATTCAGTTATATCGGGATGTGCCCAGGACAGCAGGCCTGGCACTCTGTGTACGCCCTCAATTTGGTGTCAGGATAAAACAATATTGTTCAGCTTATTCCCTTTCCTCAAGGTGTCGCCGTGGCTCAGTCGGTAGCACTCTCACCTCTGAGTCAGAAGGTCGTGGGTTCAAGCCCCACTTCAGAGACTTGAGCAGATAATCCAGGCTGACACTCCCAGTGCACTACTGAAGGACACTGTTGGCGGTGCCGTCTTTCGGATGAGCTGTTAAATTGAGGCCCCTCTTCACTCTCGAGGAAGAGCAGGGGAGTTCTCCCTGGTGTCCTGGCCAATATTTATCTCTCAACCAGCACGACTAAAACAGTTGCTGTTAGTGGGACCTTGCTGTGCGCTAATTGGCTGCTGCGTTTCCTACATTACAACAGTGACTACGTTTCAAAAAGTACATTATTGGCTATAAAGCACTTTGGGATGTCCGGAGGTCATGAAAGGCGCTATATAAATGCAAGTTTTTTTTCTCCTGAAAGTATGGGATTCCTTACTAGAGTGTCACAGATATCTCACCACTTTGTGGGGTTATTTGACCAGGTGGGCCCTACAGTAGATTCCTCTTGCCTTCTTGCCCCAATTTCCACGCCGATAGATGTTCCATTAGGAGGCAGCAGTTAACCATCAGGAACGCTTTCCGATTCTCCTTCTCCTCCCCCCCGCGCCAGGGATAACTTTGGCATTCTGTTTTGAAGCTGGCTCACTCTGCACAGGTCAACGGGTGTACAGCCGTCCAGAGAACGTGAGTTCAAATCCCACCGCGGCATTTTGAGAATTTGAATTCAGTTTTTTTTTTAAAAACACAATCTGAAAATAAAAAGCTGGTCTCCGTAAAAGTGGCCATGCAGCTGTTGCAACATCTTAAAAACTCAACGGGATCACGAACACCCTTTAGAGAACAAAATCTGCCGTCCTTACCCGGTCTGACCTATATGTGACTCCAGTCCCAGGCCTATGAAGTGGGCCTAGCAGTTGTATCGAAATCTGCTGTGATTCAAGAAGAAGGCCCACTACAACCTTTTCAGGGAAACTAGGGATAACTGCAACAATAAATACTGACGCCCACATCCTGAGAATGAATGTCAAATGAAGTCCATTTGATTGAGTACATTTGATACTGTGTGGTCCCATTAACCAACTAAGCAGAATTGATGCTTTACCCACCTCGTCAATTTGGGGCCCAGTCCCTAGTGACTAGTGATGGATTACTGATGTGTAGGTGAATGAGTGAAGGATATATTGGCCTTGGAGGGAGTGCAGCACAAATTCACCGGCATTATACCGGGGCTAAAAAGGTTAAATTATAAGGACAGGCTGCATAGACAAGACTTGAGGACAGAAGATTAAGGGGTGATATAATTGGGGTGTTTAAGATTAAATATTCGATAGGGTAAGTACAGAGAAACTATTTCCTCTGGTGGGAGAGTACAGAACAAGGGGGCAGGATCAAAGCTAGACTGTTCCGGGGTAATGTTCAGAAGCCCTTCTTCACACAATCTGGAACTCTCTCCCCCAAAAGGCTGTGGGGGACAATTGGAGCTTTGAAGAGTGAGATCTAGAGGTTTTTGTTGGGTAAGGGTGTCGAGGGATATGGAAGCAAAGTTGGGTAAATGGAGTAAAGAATACAGATGGTGGAGCTGGCTCGAGGAGCGGACTGGCCTCCTCCTGCTCATAATGTACCTATATTCCTATCTGTACCCCTTGCAGGAAATAGCGAAGCACTTTGATGCCAGCCAGGAGGGCTATGAGGTCATTGAAGAAGCGATAGACACCATGACCGGGGTGGCCTGGTACATCAACGATATGAAGAGGAAACATGAACATGCTATTCGGCTACAGGTATCGAAACAGCTCGGCATACGGGCGTCCCTGCAAGCAATCCCAGAGTCCACGCATCCCTCACACTGTCACTCAGTAACCCCTCCCCCAGCATCCTGTATCGCTGATTGTATCTCTACTGATGTTAATCCAGCTCCCTCACACTGTCACTCAGTAACCCCTCCCCCAGCACCCTGTGTTACTGACTGTATCTCTACTGATGTTAATCCAACTCCCTCACACTGTCACTCCATAACCCCTCCCCTAGCACCCTGTGTTACTGACTGTATCTCGACTGATGTTAATCCAGCTCCCTCACAGTCACTTAGTAAGAATATAAGAAATAGGAGTTGGAGTAGGCCCCTCGAGCCTACTCTACCATTTAATAAGATCATGGCTGATCTGATCATGGACTCAGCTCCACTTCCCTTCCCACTCCTCATAACCCTTTATTCCCTTGGCGCTCAAAAATCTGTCTATCTCCGCCTTAAATATATTCAATGACTCAGCCTCCACAGCTCTCTGGGGCAGAGAATTCCACAGATTTACAAACCTCAGAGAAGAAATTCCTCCTCATAGTTTTAAATGGGCGACCCCTTATTCTGAGACTATGCCCTTAGCTTTAGTTTCCCCTATCAGTGGAACTATCCTCTCTTGCATCCACCTTGTCAAGCCCCCTCATTATCTTATATGTTTCGATAAGATCACCTCTCATTCTTCTGAATTCCAATGAGTATAAGCCCAACCTACTCAACCTATCTCCATAAGGCAACCCTCTCATCTCCAGAATCAACCGAGTGAACCTTCTCTGAACTGCCTCCAATTCAAGTATATCCTTCCTTAAATACGGAGACCAAAACTGTACACAGTACTCTAGGTATGCCCTCACCAATACCCTGTACAGTTGTAGCAGGACTGCTCTGCTTTTATACATTATCCCCCTTGCAATAAAGGCCAACATTCCATTTGCCTTCCTGATTACTTGTTGTACCTGCATACTAACTTTTTGTGTTTCATGCACAAGGTCCCCCAGGTCCCTCTGTACTGCAGCATTTTGTAATTTTTCTCCATTTAAATTATAATTTACTTTTCTATTTTTTCTGTCAAAGTGGATACCCTCACATTTTCCAACATTATACTCCATCTGCCAAATTTTTGCCCATCCTCTTAGCCTGTCTATATCTCTTTGCAGATTTTTTGTGTCCTCACAATTTGCTTTCCCACCTATCTTTGTATCATCAGCAAACTTAGCTACATTACACTTGGTCCCTTCATCCAAGTCATTAATATAGTTTGTAAGTAGTTGAGGCCCCAGCACCGATCCCTGCAGCACCCCACGAGTTAATGTTTCCAACTGGAAAATGACCCATTTAACCCGATTCCCTGTTTTCTGTTAGTTAGCCAATCCTCTGTCCATGTTGATATATTCCCCCCACCCCTGTGAACTTTTATCTTGTGCAGTAACCTTTTATGTGGCACCTTACCAAATGCCTCCTGGAAATCTAAATACACCACATCCACTGGTTCCCCCTTTCCACCCTGCTCATTACATCCTCAAAGAACTCCAGCAAATTTGTCAAACATGATTTCCCTTTCATAAAACCGTGCTGACTCTGTTTGATTGAATCATGCTTTTCCAAATGTCCCGGTACTGCTTCCTTAATGATGGACTCCAGCATTTTCCCGGCAGGTGTTAGGCTAACTTGTCTATAGTTTCCTGCTGTCTGTCTGCCTCCTTTTTTAAATAGGGGCGTTACAGCACCCCCTCCCCAGCAACCTGTGCTACTGACTATATCTCTGTTGATGTTAATCCAGCTTCCTTACACTGTCACTCAGTAACCCCTCCCCCAGCACCCTGTGTTACTGACCGTATCTCTACTGATGTTAATCCAGCTCCCTCACACTGTCACTCAGTAACCCCTCCCCCAGCACCCAGTGTTACTGACTGTATCTCGACTGATGTTAATCCAGCTCCCTCACTCTGTCACTCACGATAGGGGAGGGGATGGGGGCTTAGGAGGAGGGGGTGGAGGATAGGAAGAGGAGGGTGTGGCAGGGAAGGGGTGAGGTGTAGACTATGGGGGAGGGATGGGGTGAGGGTATGAGAGAGTGAAGTGGGTGAGGGGTAGACTATGGGGAGGAAGTGTGTGGGAAGCCGATGAAGGGTAGAAGGAATGGGTGAGGAGAGGGTGTGGGGGAGGGAAGTCAGTGAGGGGTAGACGGTATGGGGGAATAGATGAGGGGTAGATGGTGTGGGGGAGCGGGTGTGGGAGGGGAGGGGGTGTGGGGAGGGAAGGGAGTGTGGGGTAGATGGTATGAGGGAGGGAAGGGGGTGTGGGGTAGACTGTTTGGGGAGAGAAGGGGGTTTGGGGTAGACAGTATGGGGGAATAGATGAGGGGTAGATGGTGTGGGGTTGACAGTATGAGGGAGGGAAGGGGGTGTGGGGTTGACGGTATGAGGGAGGGAAGGGGGTGTGGGGTTGACGGTATGGGGAGGGAAGGGGGTGTGGGGTAGACGGTATGAGGGAGGGAAGGGGGTGAGGGGTTGACGGTATGAGGGAGGGAAGGGAGTGAGGGGTTGACGGTATGGGGAGGGAAGGGGGTGAGGGGTTGACAGTATGAGGGAGGGAAGGGGGTGTGGGGTTGACAGTATGGGGAGGGAAGGGGGTGAGGGGTTGACAGTATGAGGGAGGGAAGGGGGTGTGGGGTTGACAGTATGGGGAGGGAAGGGGGTGAGGGGTTGACAGTATGAGGGAGGGAAGGGGGTGTGGGGTTGACGGTATGAGGGAGGGAAGGGGGTGAGTGGTTGACGGTATGGGGAGGGAAGGGGATGAGGGGTTGACGGTATGAGGGAGGGAAGGGGGTGAGGGGTTGACGGTATGGGGAGGGAAGGGGGTGAGGGGTTGACAGTATGGGGAGGGAAGGGGGTGTGGGGTTGACGGTATGAGGGAGGGAAGGGGGTGTGGGGTTGACGGTATGGGGAGGGAAGGGGGTGAGGGGTTGACAGTATGAGGGAGGGAAGGGGGTGAGGGGTTGACAGTATGAGGGAGGGAAGGGGGTGTGGGGTTGACAGTATGGGGAGGGAAGGGGGTGAGGGGTTGACAGTATGAGGGAGGGAAGGGGGTGTGGGGTTGACAGTATGGGGAGGGAAGGGGGTGAGGGGTTGACAGTATGAGGGAGGGAAGGGGGTGTGGGGTTGACGGTATGGGGAGGGTAGGGGGTGAGGGGTTGACGCTATGGGGGAGGCAATGCATACCTCAGGCAGGCCTTGCTATTAGATATGTTCTGTTTGTGTGTTGGAAATTTGAGGAGAGGCTGATATTTGAATTTGGCCTTCCCAGGAGGTGCAGAGCCTGCTGATAAACTGGAACGGGCCGGACCTGACAACGTACGGAGAGCTGGTCCTGGAAGGAACCTTCCGGATTCACCGGGCCAAAAACGAACGCACTTTATTCCTGTTTGACAAGGTTCTGCTGCTGGCCAAGAAAAGAGGGGAACACTTCATCTACAAGACCCACATCATGGTACCTGACGCGAGTCAACCCCTTCACAGATTAATGCATGGAATTAAATACACCTCAAAATACACATAGAGAATAATGGATACCAGGAGTGAGTTACAGGCTGCAATCTAATCAAGGGTTCAGATGGTTTATATGTAGAATAATGAAACTCTTTTTGGAGTTTATCTGCAAAACAAAACACATTAAACTGTGCCACCCGACCTGGGTGACACACCAGACATTTACAAGGCCCTTTTTTTCCTTTTTTTGTTTTTTTTTGTTTTTCTTTCTCTCTTTTTTTTTTTGGTTTTTTTTTTGGGCACTAAAATCACAATTTTTCCCCAGTGCCCCCTATAAAAGGGAAGGGGACACTAAAAACACCGGCAATTAAAACAAATTAAACTTTAAAACATAAAATCAAATTAAAATTTGGTTGCCGGGCGTGATGATGCACTCCAGTCCCTCCGGTGCCCACCTCTCGCGGAAGGCCGCGAGCGTACCGGTGGACACCGCGTGCTCCATCTCCAAGGACACCCTGGACCGGATGTAAGAGCGGAAGAGAGGCAGGCAGTCAGGTTGAACGACTCCCTCGACCGCCCGCTGCCTGGACCGGCTGATGGCACCCTTGGCCGTGCCCAGGAGCAGTCCTACGAGGAGGCCTTCGGACCTACCCGCTCCTGGGAGTGAGTTACAGGCTGGAATCTAATTGCATGGTTGGTATGTGGAATGTTGGATACTCAGGAACTATATATGAAGAATCACTTGCTATTGTTGCTGTGCAGTGCAGCCCAGGGGCCCCAGTATTATACCCTGCTCTAGCTCATGTAGCTACCGACTGTTCGACAGAACGTGGCCTAGACCGGTGCAGGAGTTCAGTAAGGCCAGCTTATGTTATGAAGGAAATTGATTGTCCAGTTTGGAATGTAATGGATTTCTCTCTCTCTCTCTCTCTCTCTCTCTCTCTAACAGTGCTCCGCACTGATGCTCATCGAGAGCACAAGGGACTCTCTCTGCTTCGGACTGTCCCACTACAAGAACCCAAAGCAGCAGCACACTGTCCAGGTACGAGAACAGCATTGCTTTAAAGAACCATGGTACCACACAGAGACTTTCTCCTCCCCCCCACCCGCCCAACACACTGGTGTGATTGTCGTTGAAATTGCCCCCAGTCATTTCCTGTCAATAGATGGTGGAGGTAGTCGTTGCCACTCTGTGCCAGTTCACTGGGTGCCAAGTCTGGTCTGCTTTTTTCCCCTCTTTCTTATAATGTTTCCTCATTATTGGCATCAATAGCCATAAAAAAACATTTTTGAAGCTTCCCCAAGGGCAGAATTTTTTCCAAGAGCTTTAGTTATATTTTGTACACTGTTCTAAAAAATTAAATTCACTATTTGCTTTGGGCCAGCCTCTCTTCCATAGAGGATAGAGCAGGTAATGCAGTGCCAGGCATTAACCAGACCAGGCAGTGCTGGGGCGACAAGGTCAATTATGAGGACAGGTTTGGGTATAAAGATTAAAGGGGGATCTAATTGGGGTGTGAATTTGATACGGTGGATAGGGACAGACTATTTCCTCTGGTGGGGAAGTCCAGAACAAGGGGGGTAATCTTAAAATTAGAGCTAGGCCGTTCAGGGGAGATGTCAGGAAGCACAAAAGAACATAACATAAGAACATAAGAATTAGGAACAGGAGTAGACCATCTAGCCCCTCGAGCCTGCTCCGCCATTCAACAAGATCATGGCTGATCTGGCCGTGGACTCAGCTCCACTTACCCGCCCGCTCCCCGTAACCCTTAATTCCCTTAATTCCCTTATTGGTTAAAAATCTATCTATCTGTGATTTGAATTCAATGAGCTAGCCTCAACTGCTTCCTTGGGCAGAGAATTCCACAGATTCACAACCCTCTGGGAGAAGAAATTCCTTCTCAACTCGGTTTTAAATTGGCTCCCCCGTATTTTGAGGCTGTGCCCCCTAGTTCTAGACTCCCCGACCAGTGGAAACAACCTCTCTGCCTCTATCTTGTCTATCCCTTTCATTATTTTAAATGTTTCTATAAGATCACCCCTCATCCTTCTGAACTCCAACGAGTAAAGATCCAGTCTACTCAATCTATCATCATAAGGTAACCCCCTCATCTCCGGAATCAGCCGAGTGAATCGTCTCTGTACCCCCTCCAAAGCCAGTATATCCTTAAGTAAGGTGACCAAAACTGCACGCAGTACTCCAGGTGTGGCCTTACCAATACCCTATACAGTTGCAGCAGGACCTCCCTGCTTTTGTACTCCATCCCTCTCGCAATGAAGGCCAACATTCCATTCGCCTTCCTGATTACCTGCTGCACCTGCAAACTAACTTTTTGGGATTCATGCACAAGGACTCCCAGGTCCCTTTGCACCTCAGCATGTTGTAATTTCTCCCCATTCAAATAATATTCCCTTTTACTGTTTTTTTTTTCCCCCCCAAGGTGGATGACCTCACACTTTCCGACATTGTATTCCATCTGCCAAACCTTAGCCCATTCGCTTAACCTATCCAAATCTCTTTGCAGCCTCTCTGTGTCCTCTACACAACCCGCTTTCCCACTAATCTTTGTGTCATCTGCAAATTTTGTTACACTACACTCTGTCCCCTCTTCCAGGTCATCTATGTATACTGTAAACAATTGTGGTCCCAGCACCGATCCCTGTGGCACACCACTAAGCACCGATTTCCAACCCGAAAAGGACCCATTTATCCCGACTCTGCTTTCTGCTCGCCAGCCAATTCTCTATCCTTGCTAATACATTTCCTCTGACTCCGCGTACCTCTATCTTCTGCAGTAACCTTTTGTGTGGCACCTTATCGAATGCCTTTTGGAAATCTAAATACACCACATCCATCGGTACACCTCTCTCCACCATGCTCGTTATATCAAAGAATTCCAGTAAATTAGTTAAACATGATTTCTCCTTCATGAATCCATGCTGATTGCACTATTCCTATCTAAATGTTCCGCTATTTCTTCCTTAATGATAGTTTCAAGCATTTTCCCCACTACAGATGTTAAACGAACCGGCCTATAGTTACCTGCCTTTTGTCTGCTCCCTTTTTTAAACAGAGGTGTTACATTAGCTGCTTTCCAATCCGCTGGTACCTCCCCAGAGTCCAGAGACTTTTGGTAGATTATAACAAATGCATCTGCTATAACTTCCGCCATCTCTTTTAATACCCTGGGATGCATTTCATCAGGACCAGGGGACTTGTCTACCTTGAGTCCCATTAGCCTGTCCAGCACTACCCCCCTAGTGATAGTGATTGTCTCAAGGTCCTCCCTTCCCACATTCCTGTGACCAGCAATTTCTGGCATGGTTTTTGTGTCTTCCACTGTGAAGACCGAAGCAAAATAATTGTTTAAGGTCTCAGCCATTTCCACATTTCCCATTATTAAATCCCCCTTCTCATCTTCTAAGGGACCAACATTTACTTTAGTCACTCTTTTCCGTTTTATATATCTGTAAAAGCTTTTACTATCTGTTTTTATGTTTTGTGCAAGTTTACCTTCGTAACCTATCTTTCCTTTCTTTATTGCTTTTTTAGTCATTCTTTGCTGTTGTTTAAAAATTTTCCCAATTTTCTAGTTTCCCACTAACCTTGGCCACCTTATACGCATTGGTCTTTGATTTGATACTCTCCTTTATTTCCTTGGTTATCCACGGCTGGTTATCCCTTCTCTTACCGCCCTTCTTTTTCACGAATATATTTTTGCTGCGCACTATGAAAGAGCTCCTTAAAAGTCCTCCACTGTGCCACCGTTTAGTCCTTGTTTCCAGTCTACTTTAGCCAACTCTGCCCTCATCCCACTGTAGTCCCCTTTGTTTAAGCATAGTATGCTCGTTTCTGACACAACTTCCTCACCCTCAATCTGTATTACAAATTCAACCATACTGTGATCACTCATTCCGAGAGGATCTTTTACCAGGAGATAGTTTATTTTTCCTGTCTCATTACACAGGACCAGATCTAAGATAGCTCGCTCCCTTATAGGTTCTGTAACATACTGTTCTAAGAAACAATCCCATATGCATTCTATGAATTCCTCCTCAAACTTACCCCGTGCGATTTGATTTGACCAATCGATACGTAGGTTAAAATCCCCCATGATTACTGCCGTTCCTTTTTCACATGCCTCCATTATTCCCTTGATTATTGCCCGCCCCACCGTGAAGTTATTATTTGGGGGCCTATAAACTACGCCCACCAGTGACTTTTTCCCCTTACTATGTCTAATCTCCACCCACAATGATTCAACATTTTGTTCATTAGAGCCAATATCGTCTCTCACAACTGCCCTGATATCATCCTTTATTAACAGAGCTCCTTTCCCTTCTTGTCTATCTTTCCGAATCGTCAGATACCCCTGTATGTTTAATTCCCAGTCTTGGCCACCCTACAACCATGTTTCTGTAATGGCCACACAAAGGGCAGTGTAAGTCTGGAACTCTCCCCCAACAGGCTGTCGGTGCTGGGGGTCAATTGCGCTTTCAAGATTGAGATTGAGAAGAGTTCATCATTACTAAACCGATTATCTGGTCACTATCTCATTGTGTGGCCTTACTGTGCGCAAATTGGTAATGCGTTTCCTACATTACAACAGTGACTACACTGCGAAAGGCACTGTATAAATGCAAGTTCTTTTTTTTAAAAAAAAAAAAAGAGTCCAACGAGCTCATCCCTGTTTGAGGGCCATCTCGGCTCACCAGTGCTATCCCCACAGTCGAATAGCTCAAAGGCCTTCTTTGGGTTGAGTTACCAGAAGTGCCCAAGGAACTGTTACCCCAGTAATAGGTCAAATCCTTCAAAACAACAAGGCCAGTGTGAGGGAGGGCGGCAGTTAATTCTGTGTCGGACTCTACCATTATTTACAGATTGTTTTTGACCACGGTCTCAGCATTCATTTTTCGGGATATCATCTTCGAAGTGCTGTTTTCGTAGTGAGAAATACATCACCACTCGAGGTCTTGACATTTACAAACCATCACCTGGGAAGGGGCTGCAGTCCACGTTCATCAGTTATACCGGGGTTTAAAAGGTTAAATCGACTGAGATCAGATGATGTTTCTTGGGTGAGGGTATCAAGGGCCATGGAACCAAGGTGGGTGAACGGAGTTGAGGTACAGGTGAAGCAGGCTGAATGGCCGCCTCCTGTTCCTATGTGCCAAGCTGACCGGGGAGTGCCAACCTAACCCATGCGAGGGTCAATCCTGAAGGTAGCCTAGCGACCTACCCCAAGCCTCGGCTGTAGAGGTGCGAGGTGCTAGGGTCTGTGTAAGAGCAGTGTGGCTCTTTTGAATTTCCCCACTCCCCTACCCCCCATCTATGTGGCCTTGCAACAAGAGCAGGTGAGATTGTGAACTCCTGGATGAGTAAGCACGCTCTCAGGTTCTCATCATACTGTTCTTGTGAGCCACCTTCCTTTCACCTGCTCCTTGGTGTTCCATGTGTCTCTGGACCCCCAATCATGACCTACTTTGCTTAAGATGTTGCCTACTCCAGGGTCTTGAGCACAAAAATATCCACGTTGACACTCCAGTGCAGTGCGGAGGGAGTGCTGCACTGTTGGAGGGGCGGTCTTTTGGATGAGACGTTAAACCGAGGTCCCAACTGCTCTCAAGTGGATGTAAAAGATCCCATGGCACTATTTCAAAGAAGAGCAGGGGAGTTATCCCTGCTGTCCTGGCCAATATTTATCCCTCAATCAACATAATGACCAGATAATCTGTTTTATTTGTTATCACATTGCTGTTTGTGGGAGCTTGCTGTGCGCAAATTGGCTGCCACGTTTCCCACACTCCAAAAGGACTTCATTGGCTGTAAAGCGCTTTGAGATGTCCGGTGGTCGTGAAAGGCGCTATATAAATCCAAGTCTTTCTTTTTTTTTCTTCTTATGTGCAGTTGAGGACCTCCAGCAATAAATAATTGGGACTGTGAGCGTGAACAAATAGTAACACTGCACAGGACAGTCCCGCATGCTGGTTTTCAGAGTGCAATGAGTGAAATAAATAATCTTCATTTATACAGTGCCCTTTACCACCTCAGGACGTCCCAAAACCAATTATGTTATTTACAGCCAATTATATTATTTTTGAAGTATAGTCACTGGTGTAATGTAGGCAGCCAATGTGTGCACAGCAAGCTCCCACAAAGAGCAATGAAATAACTCATAGAATCATAGAAACTTACAGCACAGAAGGAGGCCACTCGGCCCATTGTGTCTGTGCTGGCTCTGTGAAAGAGCAGTCAGGCTTAGTCACACATCCCTGCTTGTTGTCCGTAACCATTATTTATGGAATCTGCTTCCGCCACCTTTTCAGGCAGAGCATTCCAAATCCCGACAGCTCTTTTTTTATATATAAAGAAAACAATTTGCCTCATCTCCCCTCTCGATCTTTTGCCAATGATTTTAAATCTATGATCTCTGGTTATTGACCCACTCGCCAGAGGGAATAGTGTTTCTCTCTCTACTCTTGTCAAATGTGCTCATTATCTTGAAAACCTCTATTAGGTCATCTCATAACCTCCTCTGTTCCAAGGAGAACAGTCCTAACTTTTCCAACTTCTCCTTATAACTGAAATCCCTCATCCCTGGTAACATTCTGGTAAACCTCACCTGTGCCCTTTCTAAGGCCTTTACATCTTTCCTGATGCGGTGCCCCAAATTGTCCACTATACTCCAGTTGAGGCCGAACCAGGGATTTATACAGTTTGAGCATTATTTCTCTGCATTTATATTCTATTTTGCCGCTATTTATAAACCCAAGTAACCTATATGCTTTGTTAACCACCTTATCGACCTGCCCTGCACCTTTAAGGGTGTGTGTATCTGGACACCAGGGTCTCTCTGCTCAACTATACTTTGCAAAATCGTGCCATTTATACTACACTGTCGTTCCATATTAGTCCTCCAAAAGTACATTACTTCACATTTCTCTGCATTGAACTCCAGCTGCCAAGCTTCTGCCCTTTTCACGGTCCTGTCTATGTCATCCTGAAGTCTACAACTATCCTCATCACTATCTATCACGTTGCAACTGCAAACTTTATAATGCTGCTCCCTACTCCCAAGTCTAGGTCGTTGATAAAATTGGAAAGAGTAATGGACCCAAAACTGACCCTTGAGAACACCATTGCAAACCACCTCCAGATAATGTGTTTTTGTTACGTTGATTGAGGGATAAATATTGGCCAGGACACCGGGGATAACTCCCCTGCTCTTCAAAATAGTGCCATGGGATCTTTTACGTCCACCTGAGAGGGCAGACGGGGCCTTCATTGTCAGAGGTGCCGTCTTATCCGGAAGACTCCCTCAGCACTGCACTGGAGTGTCAGCCTGGATTTTGTGCTCAAATCTCTGGATTGAGACTTGGACCCAAGACCTTCTGACACACAGGCTTTGACAAGGGATTGTCAGTTGATTATACCTTGTCTGACTAAGTTTATTTAAACAATGGGCTTATTGTCACTTTTAAGGAAACATTTCATGAAAGCCAATGTAGTGCCTTGTCCTGGAGTGTTCCGTCAGCATTCCTCAATGTCTCTACACCTCAGCGACTCTCTGACTTTCTGATCTTTCACAGGCAAAGACAGTAGAGGAGAAGCGTCTCTGGACTCATCATATAAAGAGGCTGATTCTAGAGAATCATCACGCCATCATTCCACAGAAGGTGAGCTGCTGTTTGAATCTTAACGGACATCATGGTCATTGCAGGGCAGTATTTAATACCAGGTCTATCATGGTCATTACAGGGCAGTATTTAATATCAGGTCTATCACGGTCATTACAGGACAGTATTTAATACCAGGTCTATCACAATCATTGCAGGGCAGTATTTAATACCAATCTATCATGGTCATTATGGGGCAGTATTTAACACCAGGTCTATCATGGTCATTATGGGGCAGTATTTAACACCAGGTCTATCATGGTCATTATGGGGCAATATTTAACACCAGGTCTATCATGGTCATTATGGGGCAGTATTTAGCACCAGGTCTATCATGGTTATTATGGGGCAGTATTTAACACCAGGTCTATCATGGTCATTACAGGGCAGCATCACAGTCATTCATAGAATCATAGAAATTTACAGCACGGAAGGAGGCCATTTCGGCCCATTGTGTCCGAGCTATCCAGTCTCATCCCATTTTCCAGCTCTTGGTCTGTAGCCCTGCAGATTACGGCACTTACTTTCCACATCTAAGTACTTTTTAAATGTCGTGAGGGTTTCTGCCTCTACCACCCTTTCAGGTAGTAAGGTCCTTCCTATCCACTCTATCCAGGCCCCTCTAACTTTATACCCCTCAATAAGGTCTCCCCTCAGCCTCCTCTGTCTCAAAGAAAACAAACCCAACCTATCCAATCTTTCCTCATAGCTAAAATTCTCCAGTCTAGGCAACATCCTTGTAAATCTCCTCTGTATCCTCTAGTGCAATCACTTCTGTCCTGTAATGTGGTGACCAGAACTGCATGCAGTACTCCAGCTATGGCCTAACTAATGTTTTATACAGTTCAAGCATAACCTCCCTGCTCTTGTATTCTATGCCTCAGCCAATAAAGGCAAGTATTCCATATGCCTTCTTAACCACCTTATCTACCTGTCCGACCTTCAGGGATCTGTGGACATGCACTCTATGATCCCTCTGTTCCTCTACACTTCTTAGTGTGCTACCATTTAATGTGTATTACAGAGCAGTATTTAATACCAGGATGTCTATCATGATCATTACAGGGCAGTATTTAATACCAGGTCCATTACAGTCATTACAGGGCAGTATTTAATACCAGGTTTATCATGGTCATTACAGGACAGTATTTAATACCAGGTCTATCATGGTCATTACAGGACCGTATTTAATACCAGGTCTATCATGGTCATTACAGGACAGTATTTAATACCAGGTCCATTACGGTCATTACAGGGCAGTATTTAGTACCAGGTCTATCAAGGTCATTACAGGACAGTATTTAATACCAGGTCCATTACGGTCATTACAGGGCAGTATTTAATACCAGGTCTATCATGGTCATTACAGGACAGTATTTAATACCAGGTCCATTACGGTCATTACAGGGCAGTATTTAGTACCAGGTCTATCATGGTCATTATAGGACAGTATTTAATACCAGGTCCATCGTAGTAGAGCAATATTTGGATGTTTGTCCCGAGAGTTAAATAGGTTTATTTGCATTATTGTGTCTTTAGATGGAGTGGGTCACCTCAATCCTCCTCACTTCTACACTATGGCTCCAAATTCATTTAAGACTGCTAGGCTCTCTTCTGAAGGGAATCAGATGCGACAGTGGGATAGCATGTTGCCCTTTCACCTCTGCAATCTGCATTCCAACCCCACCCAGATGTTTTCAGGATGAAAGTATTCTCTCAGATGGTGGCTGGATGCTGCTGTGGATAACCAAGCTGCCGTTTCACCCAGCGATCATTGGTGCCAATTCCCTCCGACTCGCCTCCCGACCCCGCCCCCCCGACCCCACCCGACTCGCCTCCCTGACCCGACCCCGCCCGACTCGCCCCCCCCCGACCCCGACTTCATCCCACCCCACTCCCACTCGACTCATCCCACCCCCACCCCGACCCAAATTTGATCTCCTCTCCAAATCAATCCAACAGCTCCAACCCAATCCAGACTGTTGGGTGAAGAGCTTCCCTCTGTTGGGGTCTTGCTGGTGCAGTGCCTTCAACCACAGAAGCAACATGGTTCTGGCCACATGACCTGGATTCTGTATTGCCACTTACCTGTGCTTATGTAATATAGTGCTTGGTATAATAAGCAGTTGGCCAAGAAGCCAGCTATCCTTGGTCTGCATTGGGTGGTGGTGGTAGAATATCTTTTTCTTCCTTACCTGTGTGTAGATATTCTCCTCTTGGTTTGAAGTATCTTGACATTTTGTTCTTTCCTTTCAGGCCAAGGAAGCCATCTTGGAAATGGATTCTTACTGTAAGTAATATATTTTCGAACTAACAAAATACCATAATGCTTTGAGATTCCATTGGAAATCTAGATTTTCTTTAAACTATGTTCACCTTATCAAAATAAAAAGCTTGGGAGAGCAGGGCCTGAATGGTTTTGATATCCCTGGGGCGTGAGTTTGAATATATTCCAGACAGGTGTGGTGATAGCTCTTCTCTCTACTGAGTGTCAGTCCGTAATGAGGTTTGGATGCACTCCCAGCAGGTAGAAGTCTCCAGTATAAAACTGCCCAAAATTTGGCACAGCGTGGTCCATTACATTTAGAGCAGCCACAAGGATACCTAGTGGAGGACAGGAGAAGGCCTGCCTCGTGCAGCAGGAGGTGTTGGGGCTGAGGCTAGTTGTTGGGGTAGAGTAGAGAGAGTTTTTGCTCTACAGCTGATGTGGGAACATGTGGCAGAACGATTAAAGAGTGCTCCAATAGAAAGAAGAAATACTTGGATTTCTATAGCGCCTTTCACGACCACCGGACGTCTCAAAGCGCTTTACAGCCAATGAAGTACTTTTGGAGTGTACTCACTGTTGTAATGTAGTAAACACGGCAGCCAATTTGCGCACAGCAAGCTCCCACAAACAGCAATGTGATAATGACCACATAATCTGTTTTTGTTATTTTGATTGAGGGATAAATATTGGCCAGGACACCGGGGATAACTTCCCTGCTCTTCTTTGAAATAGTGGCAGGGGATCTTTTACATCCACCTGAGAGAGCAGGCAGGGCCTCGGTTTAATGTCTCATCTGAAAGACAGCATCTCCGACAGTGCAGCACTCCCTCAGTACTGCACTGGAGCATCAGCCTAGATTTTTTTTTTTGTGCGCAAGTTTCTGGAGTGGGATTTGAACCCACAAGCTTCTGACTCGGGAGGCGCGGGTGCTACCCACTGAGCCACAGCTGACACAATGCCCACCCCTGCCCATGGATGGGCTGCCTGCATGCGACAAGCTCAGGACAACTTCCACCAAGAGCTTGGTCCCTCGGTAGACCCAGCTTCTCTTTAAAAGACGATCCCCACATGAGCCAATTGTTTCCTATTTTTAGGATTCTGAAGGGACTAGATAATGTCGACCATGACAAGCTGTTTCACCTTGTCCAGGACAGTAGATCCAGAGGACAAGGCCTGCACTTGAAGGCGGGTAAATTCAAAACTAATCTGCATAAACAATATTTCAACGAGTGGTTAATTTAATAAACGGACTCCCGAGGGAGATGGTGGAAGCAATTAGCATTGATTCACTCAAGTGCAAATTAGATCGGTTTCTTTCAGAATATAACATTTTGGGATACAGTATGTGAGTAATTTGAGACATGACGTGTGGTAAGTGCAGCAGGCCTGGGAGGAGCAGGTGACTTTGGACCTATGGTTCCCACCACTGGCTTTTCCTCACCTCCTGTCTGGGTCTGTTGTGGACTGATCGATAGAGATTGATTACTGGGATTGGTCAACAACAGCTTTTTTGTTGCATCAGGCGCCTACCAGGATGGTACAAGGTGAACTAGATAGACGTTGGCCGTTTTCGTGCCGAGCAATTCCTATGTTCCTAAATACTGATGGTTCTGCTTGTTCCTCGTCTATGTATCTTGGTTACAACCCGATGACTGATAGGTAATTGATTGCTCTTCCTGCTGTGATCCTTTCTAGATCCTTCCAAGTACCGCTACAGCCCGGAGCGATTGAAAAAGTCTTTGTCCACTCAGTCGACAGAGGAATTTTTGAGCTGCCGCAGGGGCCGCAGGCAGTCTGGTAAGGTCTAGTCTGGAGCCAAACAAGCGAAAGGTGAACACACGGACCAGGAAGAACCCCTCCCACTGACCTTAATTCAACCCCATTTGACCCATAGACTGGGCTAGACTGAGTTCGTTGACCTTAGCGAGAGTGGCGATAGGGGAGGTACAGCTGGGTGAGCGAAAGGGAAATTACCCAGGACAGCAGGGACCAAAGACCACCTGAGGCTGTCGGCCCGCGCGGGTAGGCCTGAGGCTGTCGGCCCGCGCGGGTAGGCCGAGGTGCATGTGCTTCTGAGGAGCAAGGGCCAGACAAGTTCTCAGAATATTTTCCCAGACTAGAAAGGCTGGTGCCTCCGGAGGCAACGCTTCCAATGCTGCCAGAACCCTGCCTTGTCCAAAGGCGTGTGCTGAAAACCCCCTCAGCACCTCAGAAGCAGCAGCATCTCCTCATTTATTTTACAGCCCTGCTGTCAAACTTGGGGGCTGTAACATAACTGGACAGTATTTATAGAATAGTTCCCTTCCTCTTGATTTTCCACGCTGCATGCGAGGAACAGGTGGCACATTCGTATTGCAAAGGGAGCTGCACTCCACAGACTTTGGACAACAATAATTTGCATTTATGTAACGCCTTTAACGTAATAACGCGTCCCAAGATGCTTCACAGGAGCGTAATCAGACAAAATATGACACCGAGCCACATGAGATATTAGGACACATGACCAAAAGCTTAGGTAGGTTTTAAGGAGCGTCTTAAAGGAAGAGAAAGAAGTGAAGTGGGTTAGGGAGGGAATTGCAGAGCTCGGGGCCGCCAAAGATGGGACGAAGGAAGTGGGGGGTGCACAAGAGGCCAGAATTGGGAAGATGCAGATCTGAAAGTGTTGTAGGGCTGGAAGTGTTTTTCTTTTAAGTGAGAGCCCTGCAAACCCATTGTGCTACAAACGTCAGCAATCCTGAGCCAAGGGAACATGAAACAACTGCTAATGCAGCTCGTGAGTGCTCTGACCTGGAGGCTCCACACCAGGCCAGATGAAAGGAATGCAAGGGTCTGGCCCCATTAATTTGTACGGTAATCATCTGCCTTTGACTTCCTCTTTGTTCTTTTTCTCACAGAGCCAGCAAAACAGATCCTGAAATCTCTCGTCCAGAGCGGTGAGTGAATTTGCACCGGAGAAGAATAATTGCCCAGTTTCTCCACGTTACAACACTCCTGCTCCCTGCGGTTCGCTCCCAAAGGTGCCGCCCCTCGAGGAGGAATAGCTCCTCTGATGCGGGCAGTACTTAACCAAGTGGCCATTCTTCATTTCTGAGCACCGCACCGCTCCCCGGCAAGAGTGTGTTGGCAAGGGTATTCAACCACAGGCGTCTTCACGGCCAAACCTGTAATCCACACACACATACAGAGCATAGGAACAGGAGGAGGCCATTCAGCCCCTCGAGACTGTTCCGTCATTCAATTAGATCATGGCTGATCTGTATCTTAACTCTTATCAAAAGTAATCTATAGTGTCTGACACAGAATAGATTTCACCCCTCACACTCCTCTCTGTTCCATGAAGGTGTTGACCCATCACTGTGTAACAGTTCCTTAGTCACTTCTGGTAACTCAACCCACTGGAATCAAAGCCTGTGAATATCAACGGACTATTTGACTGTGAGGGGAGCACAGACAGCCAATGTGGCCCTCAGCGGCATTTATCCGTCGGATGAGCTTGATGGACTCTAAAGAAAGAAAGGCAGCCAATTTGCGCACAGCAAGGTCCCACAAACAGCCATGTGATAATGACCAGATCGTCTGTTTTAGCGATGCTGGTTGAGGGATAAATATTGGACACTGGGGAGAACTTCCCTACTCTTTTTCGAATAGTGCTGTGGGATGGCACCTCTTACAGTGCAGCACTCCCTCAGTACTGCACTGGAGTGTCAGCCTAGACTTTGTGCTCCATTCACAGGAGTGGGGCTTGAACCCATGATCTTCTGAATCATAGGCCTTCACTTCCGTTCCGGAATGTTTTTCTGCCCTTGCCCTGAATTCACGCACCCTCTATTTGAGGCTTGAGGTACTAGATCGGGGTCTGGAATGGGAGGTCTGGCTGAGTCCCTTCAGCTTCCAGTGGGTGCTGATGTTCGTGGTTAGTGCCTGGGCTGAGAGAACACGGACTGGGACTCGAGCCTGGGATCTTCCATTCCGACTGCTTAGTTTCACATTGGGCCATGGCTCGGTGGGTAACACTCTCGCCTCTGAGTCAGAAGGTTGTGGGTTCAAGTCCCACTCCAGAGACCAGGCTGACATTCCCAGTGCAGTACTGAGTGAGTGCTGCACTGTCGATGGTGCCGTCCTTCAAATGAGACATGAAACCACGGACAAAATATTCCCACTGCTCTATTCCAAAGAAGTGCAGGGGAATTCTCTCCAGTGTCTTGGGCAATATTTATCCCTCAACCAACATCACTAAAAAATAGATTAGCTGGTCATTATCGCATGTTTGCTGTTTGTGGGAGCTTGCTGTACGCAAATTGACTGCCACATTCCCTTCATGACAAGTGACTACACTTGAAAAAGTACTTAATTGGCTGTAAAGCACTTTGGAGCATCCTGAGAAAGGCGCAATTTAAATGCAAGTCCGTTCTTTCTTCCTTAACAAGTAATCGTTTACTCCCATCCCTTAGTTCCACGCTTCCCCTCCATCTATTCCATTGCAAGACACACTGTCTTCCAGCTGAGAGAGTGGGCAGCAGTCTCTCCTGGCTGTGCAACTCGAATAGGACACTTGTACCCTCTACAGTTCCCTCTCTCCTTGCTGAGCAAGCCTCACTCCCAGTTTAAGAGTGAGCTGAAATTGCCCCCTGACGGAAACGGGTCGCACCTACCCTGTTTCAGCTGTTTTTACTGGTGTGGTGGATGTGGTGGCCTCTTGAGCGAAAGGGGGGTGCCAGGCTGCCTATTGGTGGCCCAGCTGAACACGGGGGCATAATTGTCGGGCCGACATGGCATTCGACCGACAAAAAAAATAAGATGGCGGCCACGGCAGTGTCGGTGGTACGTACTTAGGATGGATCAGAAGCAGCGGAGCGGTAATGGGGGGGAGCAGATTACCACAGGAGCGGAATTTTCAAAATGGCAGCCATTCCACGAAAAATCGGCGGCCATTCCACTCCGCAGCGTGGTCGCCGATTTTCGATGGTAACAGGCCTTAAGGGAAGGGGCAATTTTGACTCCATGATGTCTAACATTCTCTCTCTCTCTTTTTTCCCGCACTCCTTTCTTTTGACGTGATGGCCCCCTTGAACTCCACAGTTACTCTAAAGGTAAGACCAACATCTCCTTTAATCGAATTGTAACCCTTGTTTTTTTTTTTAAAAACTGAGTCTGTCACATCTAATGGATAATTTCCACAATAATTGAAACCTTCGTCACTCCTCCTCATCTTCTCGCATAGGAGTCAGACGCCTAGCCGGTCCATGACTCCTAAGCTGCCCTTCAGAGTTCAGACCTAGACGGGGGAGTACCTTGGAAGTATTCAACCTTGGAAGTATTCAACCGTGGAATGCATCGTGGACAACCTCTATGTGCCCACAGGCCATCTGACGGTGATGAGGAGCGGGGACACTCGGCTTATGTTCCACGCCCCACCCTCTCCCACTGCCGGCCTTCCTAACTGAGGCACGCCGAGCCCAACGGGAGCACTGCCACATTGGCCTTTGGCTGACGTCGGCCCAACTTAGCGCTGAGTGGAGCTCGACCAGAGCTCGCCCATGCCCTAAATAACTTCACTGAGTTATCAGGGGGCGCCTGGGCCTGAACCACATCCTGACTGTTTGACTGAGGTGATCAGAAAACTGTTTTTGCTGGAAAGATATTGTGGCGTCTTCTACAAGTCTTTTCCCACCCACCCCGTACACTGTTCATTAGTGAGGGAACCAAACTCTCTCCGGTTTTAAGCAACAGACCAAAGAATGGGTCGCACTTGGAGCTAGAGCTGGCACCGTTTGGCCAGGTTACGTGGCACGCCAGTGCCTCTCAATGCCTCCACCCACATGATCATCGGGTGAGCACTTGCCACAAGGGTTCAACCCATTAAGCTCCAGTCTACGGCAGACGTTTGTGTTGGGTTTTTATTAATTTTATGCTAAATCCATGCACAGTCGATGTTGTGGGTGACTAATTGGATCCGCCCAGTTAGCAAAGTCTAAGCGAAACATCCAGCAGATCTCTGCAGGGAAACTTGATAACAGGCCAAAGTTTGACCCTGACTTGGGATAATTCAGCTCCTCTACGAATCCTGTGGGGTGGATGTTGACTCCCCTCGCCAGGTGTTAACGGGGGCAATGGCCTCAAACTGGGGTCAGCGACCTTACAGCCCCGTCGTCACTGGCGATGCGGCCAGCTCCATTTTGAAAAAGGCCTCTCGCCAGGTGTCCAAAGCATCCGCCTGTTTCAGGCTGTAGGCCCCTTTTATTATGGCAATCGGGGTCCGACCACGTAAATGGGACCCCGATCGCCATTTTAGGTATGAACTGCTCAGAGCCTGAATTGTGCTCACACCGACCAGCCCTACGGGCGATGGAACCAAAGATGTAACCAAAGCTAAGTGTCAAATTAGTTTGTGGGCTCTGGAGGAGCTGGAGTAAGAAATATGAGCCTCTGCTGCACTACCTCTGTGATCGTAATCCCCCCCCCCGCCCTCTGCTACTCTCCCCTCTGCCCTCTGCCCTTACCACTTATTATGCTGGCAGCTGGCTCGGCCCAATTTTCAAGCGAGCTGCCCCGGGAGGCCTGTTTGGCTCCCCGCAGCTCGCCTAACGATTGTAAATTCGGCCGGGGTGTTAAAATGGCGGGGGCCCCTTTGCTGCTAGAACAGGCAGCTGACCAGTGCGCACCACTGCTCAATCGCTATGTATCTGAACACGAGAGGGGCTGGTATTTGACAGCACATCAAGCTGGTCATGTCTTTTACCTCGAGTTCTGTATGATGTAGCGTGTGAGCGAGCGATCTATGATTGGCGTTGCCCTGTCCATTTTCGAGCATTTAGAAGCCTAATCCCATCAGCCACTCTGCTGGGATTCTAGTTTGGAACAGCTTGGAAAAGTCCAGGACTTGGATGTGCTGGGCCCCAACCTCAGTTGGGAATTCCTGCTTGGTCGATGGGATGAGATTAGGGGCACAGACCCTATACACCGGGAGTTACTGCTTCCCCAGCCTATGACTGGCCTGGGGTTGGGTTTGAGGCCTTTATTCCCAGTGACACTGACCTCCAGAAAGGCGAAGGTGCGACCTACTCTTTGCGAGGGAAGGAAGTCCAAGCCAGGTAAGCTGCCTGAACCCCTGAAGATTAGATCATTAATTTTCTCAATAAATTTTATGCATCAGCCTTCTTACACAGGGGGCCGGGGGCATTGCATGGGGTCTCTGAGGGAGGGCAGACCTAGCCATCCCACCACTCTCAATAAGGGCCAAGCAAAGGTGTCCAGCAGCAGGAGTCAGCACCAGGGTGTGCCCCTCATGGTGTGTGGCCCACCAGCCCCATGAAAATGAGATACTTTCTCACTAACCCCACAAACTCCAATGGGGTCAATGCTAGAGGGTTCCAGCTAGCAAAATGTTGGTATAACTCCTGCCCATTTACATAGGCAAGCCCTCACTCCTTATGAACCACAGCGTGGCCTTGTGTGAGGAGTAATCTGGGCTAGCTGGCTGAAAGACAAAGAGTGAACACTCAATACGATGTATTGGAAATACATGGGATCTCCAAATACGCTCTCTGACTAATGGGCAAGTAACATCAACAAATCATATATATCAGGCTAAAAATCACAAACAGATTTACTCAAATAAGATTATTGGGTGCTTATTGCTGATAAAAGCTGGTGTAACTCGACCTCTTTTTCAAAACAAAAACAGTCAAGAATCTGTACTACTTTAAGCAACCATGTCTTCGATTATATGCTTTTATGTGAGGCAGACAACTCCTAGATCCTTTATTAACTTCTGCCTGTACATCAATATAGCCAGAAGAGAATTAGTGAACTAGCAAAAGCAGGTCATGCTGCTCGTCCTGTATTTCAGGTAACCTCTGGCAACAGTATTGTCAATGAAGACAGATTTCAAATATACTCTCCCTGTCCCGCAACCCGCAGAAGCCTGAGCCAGCCATTCAACCACTGGCAAAACAGCTGTGAACCTGATATACAAGACCATGTGCTTAGATGGATATCACAGCTCCAGTCTCTTCAGAGCTCTGGTATAAAACAAGGGAAATTTAAGAAGATCACAGGATAACTATGCTTATTATTTGTTTATGTCATCCATGTGGGCCGTAATTATTTATACTTTTTTCAAATATTCGTTCTCGGGCTATGGGCATCGTTGGCAAGGAAATGGTTTGATACAACTGAGCAGCTTGCTATGCCATTTCAGAGGGCAGTTAAGAGTCAACCATATTGGTGTGGGACTGGAGTCACATGTAGGCCAGATGGGATAAGAATGGCATTTATTGCTCATATTTCGTTGCCCTTGAGATAGTGGTCAATATTAATAAATAAATAAAATAAATAAAAGATTTGCATTTATATAGTGCCTTTCACAACCTCAGGCCATCTCAAAATGCTTCACAGCCAATGAAGTACTTTTGAAATGTAGTCACTATTGAAGTGTAGGAAACGTGGCAGCCAATTTGTGCACAGCAAGGTCACAAAAATGTGATGATGACCAGATAATCTCTCTTAGTGATGTTGGTTGTAGGATAAAGATTGACCAGGACACCAAGTCTCTGAGGTGGGACTTGAACCCACAATCTTCTGTTGAGAAGAGAGTGTTACCCACACAGCCACGGCTGACACACAGGATGAGAACACCTCCAACTGCCCATTTTTGGCTCTGTCTTTCACATTTCCTTAAGTGGAATTAAAGACATCTAAGAAAGACAGCAACCCAAAGTCAAACTGTTTATACAGGTGCGAACTCAACGTCTGGGTGATATTCTATCTAGATTGGCTGCTTCCAAGCACCAACCAATTTATGGTGGCCATATTCTGGCCCAACTACCTAAAATATTGCGTAGGCATGCTTATAATATTAAATAGGACTGAGCTATCACAAGCACACATAAGAGAAAAATCTGTCTAAACTTTGCCAATGATTGTCCACAGTAGATGGTCATTTTTGGAAGGAGTCAGTGAGTGTCTATAAGATATAGAATGGCTTGGCACACATTTGTCCTAATGACTAAATCATTTGACCCCTTCAAACAGCACGCAGGCAGTGATGGAGAGCTTCTGGGCAATAAGGACTCCCTGAATAATTCTATATCGGGTGTCAGTACTCTGGGGTCTAGTGCAAGCGAGCCTGAGGGCGAGAGGCATGACAATGAGGATGACCTAACCCATAGCAAAGACTCCTTGGACCTCCTGAATGCAAGTGACTCGGATGAAACGGCGAGAGGTACTGAGCTTGTCCAAGGAGGCGTGGAGCCAGAAGAGGAATTAATGATAGAGGGCGACCAGGTAGCCGATTTTGCCAGTTCACTGCTGGCTGCCATCTCCTGTTGGCACTATAGAGCCAGGGCTTTGCTTTCTGCTAAGTTCTCCATGGTGAGCGCCTCTATTTCTGACTCTCTCTCTCTCTGTTCGCCTTCGCATGGAAAGAGGCTTGGCCGCCTGCTCCGCTGGTTTGAACCAGCTCAAAGTGGCTGCACCACTAACTTTTTAACACCTGCCATTTGTGTTTGCTACCGCTATCCCAGCATGCTCTGGGGCTCTGATTGCTTTGACGAGGAATGCATTGGATCATTCAGCAGAATTGCATGCCTGGATACCTTAATCAGTAGATGCCAATAACCCGTGAACGGATGATAGAAGCTGATTCAGTTGACTGATTATGAATATATGTTGTCATTAGGGCCTGAAACCAGGTCTGGTCATGTGATATTGCTTCTTTGGGTTTGCTGGTTTATTTTTTACTCAATCCAGGTCAATCACAATCAACAGGAAAGGCAAGTATAACTGTATAGGGTATTGGTGAGGCTGCACCTGGAGTACTGCATGCAGTTTTGGTCACCTTACTTAAGAAAGGATATACTAGCTTTGGAGGGGGTACAGAGATGATTCACTAGGCTGATTCCGGAGATGAGGGGGTTACCTTATGATGATAGATTGAATGGACTGGGTCTTTACTCATTAGAGTTCAGAAGGATGAGGGGGGATCTTATAGAAACATTTAAAATAATGAAAGGGATAGACAAGATAGAGGCAGAAAAGTTATTTCCACTGGTCGGGGAGACTAGAACTAGGGGGCACAGCCTCAAAATACGGGGGAGCCAATTTAAAACCGAGTTGAGAAGGAATTTCTTCTCCCAGAGGGTTGTGAATCTGTGGAATTCTCTGCCCAAGGAAGCAGTTGAGGCTAGCTCATTGAATTCAAATCACAGATAGATAGATTTTTAACCAATAAGGGAATTAAGGGTTACGGGGAGCGGGCGGGTAAGTGGAGCTGAGTCCACGGCCAGATCAGCCATGATCTTGTTGAATGGCGGAGCAGGCTCGAGGGGCTAGATGGCCTACTCCTGTTTCTAATTCTTATGTTCTTATATTCTTATGTTCTGATGTCCTCACATTTGGGTATCAATTCAGTGTTTGGTCAGGGGGCTGAATGAATCAGAAAACATTATTTTACTCCTGGTTCAAAGCTAGCCCAGACTCAGATAGTTGGCTCTTCTCTCTGCTGGCTCTGGGTGTTCTATGTGAGGTGAGCATGGGCAGTTTCAACCCAGTTGTCAGTAGGCTTAACTCTGTGGCACCAATCTGACTGTAATTTGGCATATGTTGACACTGATGCATCATTTTAACTCAGAGACCACAAGGGTAGCTACAGTAGAGAATCAAAATGTTAGCCTGTGTAGTAAATCAGCCATTTTAAGGGGTTAAGGCATATTGTTGGGACAATATTGTTGGGACAGGCAGCATTTACTCTGAATATAACTAGTACTGCACCTGACTGGGAAGTGTTTGATGGAACAGTGTATAGGGAGCTTTATCCTGTATCAAACCCATGCTGTACCTGTTCTGGGAGTGTTTGATGGGACAGTGTAGAGGGAGTTTTACCCTGTATCTAACCCATGCTGTACCTGCTCTGGGAGTGTTTGATGGGACAGTGTAGAGGGAGTTTTACCCTGTATCTAACCCATGCTGTACCTGCCCTGGGAGTGTTTGATGGGACAGTGTAGAGGGAACTTTACCGTGTATCTAACCCATGCTGTACCTGCCCTGGGAGTGTTTGATCGGACAGTATAGAGGGAACTTTACCGTGTATCTAACCCGTGTTGTACCTGCCCTGGGAGTGCTTGGTGCAGCAGTGTAAAATTAGCTTTACTCTGCATCTAACTTGGGACGTACTTGTCCTGTGAGTGCTTGATGCTTACACTGGGTACCTAAAATGGTGACACCTTCCAATCCACAGCAGTGGCATTCCTTACATTAGTAAGTACAGTACTCCACCATCAATTGTTGTGCCAATCGGCAGAGGAGTCTGTCTGGACAAGGCTGGGAGAAGTTGTTTGATGGTAAAAAGTTTAGCATTTGAAGTTCTGACTTTTTGGATTTGGATTCCAGTAGAGTTACGCAATGGATTGATATAGATTCTGTGCCTATCTGGGTGAGGAATGGACCACTTTTTGATTCTGAGCACCATGTGTTGGCATCAAACACTTCAGGTCAGGTGTAGCCCAGTTAGGTGAAGAGTAAAGCCCCCCCCACCCCAACCCCATGCTCCAACAAAGAGCTTCCTCCTTCCCCCCCCCCCCCGCAAACCTCAAGCGTCCACCCCAACTCACGGGAGTGACTTCTTCCCATTCGGGCACCAGCTTGTGGCTCGAGATTCCCAAATTGGCGCCAAATTGGAGGTGGCATTGTGCTATGGCCCATACCATAAACAACTTGTATTATATAGCGCCTTTAACGTAGTGAAATGTCCCAAGGCGCTTCACAGGAGTATTATGCAATAAAAATTTGACACCAAGCCGCATTAGTAGAAATTAGCTCAGGTCAAAGAGGTAGGTTTTAAGGAGTGTCTTGCAGGAGGATAGAGAGGTTTAGGGAAGGAATTCCAGAGCTTGGGGCCCAGGCAACAGAAGGCACAGCCACCAATGGTTGAGCGATTACAATCAGGGATGCTCAGGAGGGCAGAATTAGAGGATGTAGACTGCCTAAACTCATTTGGTGTAAGACAGTGTCTTTTATTTCATCAGTGTGGACTAGATATGAAGCCAGGATCCAGAGGTGAGTCTTTAGAGAGGGTACAATGCAGATTGACTGGGTTGCTGACTGGTATGGGGAAATATAAATATGTGCCTTCTGTTGCCTGGACCCCAAGCTCTGGAACTCCCTCCCTAAACCTCTCCACTCTCTACCTCTCTTTCCTCCTTCAAGATGCTCCTTAAAATCTAACCGACTGCACCACCTGGACCCCCAGTAATAAAACCTATTTTCAAATACATAGAAGTCACAACACAGAAACCGACTATTCACCCAATCAGTCCGTGTCAGCGTTTACCCCCATTCAACCAAATAGTCCTAATCACTTTTACCCACCCTGTTCCCATATCCTGTCATTGCCCTAGCCAATCAAATCTTGAATGTTAATGTTGTTTCTGCCTCAATCATTAACCCTGGAAGTGAATTCTGCAGCTACAGAACTCTTTGTGAAGAAGTTTCTCTTGCCCTTCTCTTATATTTAATCTTGTATCAGTGGCTTCTCATTCTCGCCCCATTAACTAATTAAAGCAGTTTGCTTCCATCTACCCTGTCCCATCCTTTCCTAATTGTAATTCTTCTATCGTATCTCCCTGCAATCTGCATTGTTCTAATGAAAAAAGCCCCAATTTTTTGAAGTCTTCTTTCATATTTGTACTTCCCCATACCAGGCAGCATCCCAGTCAATCTGCATTGTACCTCTCTAAAGGTTCAGTATCCTTCCTACAGTGTGGAGCCCAATACTGCACACTGTACTCGAACTGAGATTTATATAGGCTCATCTCGGCTTTTATATTCTATACTTCTTGTGATAAAACCTAGAATTTCATTAGCTTTTTTTTTTTACAGCCTTATCAACCTGAGGCACTGCCTTTAATGTCCTGTCAACCTGAACCCCCAAATCTCTCTCCTGTGCCAGAACACCAAACTTGCTCTCATTCAGGGTACAATTACTGCTGCTATTGTTTTTACCAAATACATCACCTCGCATTTATTGCCGTTGAATTCCATCTGCCACTTTTAAGCATATTCCTCCTTCGTCAAAATTAACCTATTGCAATTTCCTTTGGTCTTCTAAAGAATTAACAAAACCACCTATTTTGATATCATCTGTAAATTTCAACTCTGTTCTGTCTCGGCCTCTATCCAAATCATTGACCTACATAGAGAATAGAACCTTGCAGGACACCACTACCACTTCCAACCACTCTGGATAAACTACCTTATCTCCTACTTTCTATTTACTCCCTTCTAACCAAATTTTAATCCAGTTTGCTATCCTCCCCCCTCATTCCACAACCCTTAAGCTACTCTAATGATCTCCCATTTGGAATGTACTTTCGTAATCTTTTGTTAAAAGCATCCCATTGTTGCGCTACAGTTCGATGTAGCAATTTCTTCTTCCACCTCACTTCAACTGGGTGTTTCCACGCCTAGTTTTTGTACCGGCCTGTTCCCTTTCTATTTAGATCTTAAACCTTGTCATACTGGTTTAGTTAGTTAGGTTTCATTAGTTTGTTTTACATTAAAGTTTAGATTACTTGCATTTAATATTGGCTAGTTTATTTAGCACCTCCTTCCCCTCTGTACTAAATTCCTGCTCTCACCAAGTCTTGGTTTTCTATGTCCTTAATTTGTTACCAGCTCACTCCATACTGGGCTCTAAGTTACAGACATGCAAAATTAATGGTCAGGAAAAAGATTCCAGGGCCAATAAAGGGGAAAAATACTCTGGGAAATTCCTTCCCAACCCCCTCAGGCAATTTGAAACCAGTCCAGGAGATCCCATGGACCAAGTGTTCTCGATAAAGACCTTCGATATGATGCAATCTCTAGCCCAGTCAAGTTACTTGTAGTGTTGCTGTAATCTTGTCGGTATTTGCATGTTTGGAGGTGCTAACTCAGTGCTGTTAATCTCTAACCTGCTTCTAACAAGACAATTGAATCATTGGGTTTAGCTCATCAGCATCGATCGGGGACACAACTAGCATTATAGGAGGGGGCCCAGAGCTAAGACTCACGTCAGAGAGGATGCTGAACCAGTGTTTTGGATTCTGAGGGGGGGTGGGGGGTTTGGGGATGGGTGGAGAGAAGTGAAGGTCCCTGGCAACTTTGGTGTCTTTCTGCCTTGGGTCATTACCCACAACTCCAAGCCTCTTGCTCATCTCTCTATATGGTGTCTTCCACCAGACTGAGGATCCGCTGGAGCTTCAGGATGCCAAGGGTTTCAAGCGGCAAAACAGCCAGCCGTCTGGCAATGCAGAGAAACGCCGCGGCTGGGACTTCGACACCAATGTCTCCGAAGAGGTACGTACGTTAAATTGGAGCGCTAACCCCACTTCTTAAAAAGAAGGAACTCATATTATAGAGCACCCTTCATAACCTAAGCACGCTGACCTCACTGGGGGCAGGTGTAGGCCTGCTAAGTTTGGTCCAGAAGGTTCGAGGCTAGGGGCGGGGAAAGAATGTCAGCCACTGTTGCTATCGTGTGACCTGTGCTGGAGTGTCTTTGGAGGTCCGGTGATGCGACTCCCAGGATCGAATAGCTGGACAGTCCTGAAGTGACTGGGACAGCTGGGCAAGCTGCTGGAAGGTTCCTGATGATGCCCTGGGGCACCGTGCATGAATCACTATCCTCGGGAGAGGAGGAGAGCGAACCATTTTCCAAAAGAAAATGAGAGACTTGCTTTAACATCCTGCATTTCATGACCTCAGGACTTCACAGCCAATGAAGTACTTTTGAAGTGTAGTCACTGTTGTAATGTAGGAAACACAGCAGCCAATTTCTGTATAGCAATATGATAATGACCAGATAATTTGTTTGTGATAAATATTGGCCAGGCAATCCTTATCCGAATGTTGTCATAGGATTTTTTACATGAGAGGGAAGATGTTTAAATGTCTCATCCAAAAGATGGCATCACCAACAGTGCAGCACTCCCTCAGTACTGCACTGGGAGTTTCAGCCAGGATTTTGTGCTCAAGTCTCAGGAGTGGGACTTGAACCCACGACCTTCTGACTCAGAGACAAGAGTGTTACCAAGTGCAATGATTAACTCCTACCTGCTGGGGATCCAAAACAGCCACTCTTTCTTTGAGCCGAGAGACTGAGTGCAAGAACAGGACATCACAGCCAACCTCAACCCTGTCCTTTACCTGATGTTCATTTATGTACTTAACAGCAGGGTCGGTGATTACTGATCAGCAACATTGGCTAATTCAACAATTCCATGTGTTAACTAGATAAGACTTACCTGGAATTAGCAACCACCTGCTGACATTATCACATAGGAACATGAGGAGGCCATTCAGCCCCTAGAGCCTCTTGCACCATTCAATTAGATCATGGTTGATCTGTATTTTAATTCCATCTACACACCTTGGTTCCATAACCCTTAATACCCCTGCCAAACAAAAATTTATCAATGTCAGTTTTTAAAATTTCAATTGACCCCCAACTTCAACAGCTTTTGGGGGACAGAGTTCCAGAATTCCACTACATTTTGTGACATCAGGAACTGAAGGAAATCCTTATTAGTCAGGAAATTGTGTTAGGGAAATTGATGGGATTGAAGGCCGATAAATCCCCAGGGCCTGATGGTCTGCATCCCAGAGTACTTAAGGAAGTGGCCCTAGAAATAGTGGATGCATTGGTGATCATTTTCCAATAGTCTTATAGACTCTGGATCAGTTCCTATGGACTGGAGGGTAGCTAATGTAACACCACTTTTTAAGAAAGGAGGGAGAGAGAAAATGGGGAATTATAGATCGGTTAGCCTGACATAAGTGGTGGGGAAAATGTTGGAATCAATTATTAAAGATGAAATAACAGTGCATTTGGAAAGCAGTGACAGGATCGGTCCAAGTCAGCATGGATTTATGAAAGGGAAATCATGCTTGACAAATCTTCTAGAATTTTTTGAGGATGTAATTAGTAGAGTGGACAGGGGAGAATCATTGGATATGGTGTATTTGGACTTTCAAAAGGCTTTTGACAAGGTCCCACACAAGAGATTGGTGTGCAAAATTAAAGCACATGGTATTGGGGGTAATGTATTGACGTGGATAGAGAACTCGTTGGCAGACAGGAAGCAGAGAGTCGGGATAAACGGGTCCTTTTCAGAATGGCAGGCAGTGACTAGTGGGGTGCCGCAGGGCTCAGTGGTGGGATCCCAGCTATTTACAATATACATTAATGATTTGGATGAAGGAATTGAGTGTAATATCTCCAAGTTTGCAGATTACACTAAACTGGGTGGTGGTGTGAGCTGTGAGGAGGATGCTAAGAGGCTGCAGGGTGACTTGGACAGGTTAGGTGAGTGGACAAATGCATGGCAGATACAGTATAATGTGGATAAATGTGAGGTTATCACTTTGGTGGCAAAAACACGAAGGCAGATTATCATCTGAATGGCGGCAGATTAGGAAAAGGGGAGGTGCAACGAGACCTGGGTGTCATGGTACATCAGTCGTTGAAAGTTGGCATACAGGTACAGCAGGTGGTGAAAAAGGCAAATGGCATGTTGGCCTTCATAGCTAGGGGATTTGAGTTTAGGAGCAAGGAGATCTTACTGCAGTTGTACAGGGCCTTGGTGAGGCCTCACCTGGAATATTGTGTTCAGTTTTGGTCTCCTAATCTGAGGAAGAACGTTCTTGCTATTGAGGGAGTGCAGCGAAGGTTCACCAGACTGATTCCAGGGATGGCAGAACTGACATATGAGGAGAGACTGGATCGACTGGGCCTGTATTCACTGGAGTTCAGAAGAATGAGAGGGGATCTCATAGAAACATATAAAATACTGACGGGACTGGACAGGTTAGATGCAGGAAGAATGTTCCCGATGTTGGGGAAGTCCAGAACCAGGGGACACTGTCTAAGGATAAGGGGTAAGCCATTTAGGACCGAGATGAGGAGAAACTTCTTCACTCAGAGAGTTGTTAACCTGTGGAATCTCTGCCGCAGAGAGTTGTTGATGCCAATTCGTTGGATATATTCAAGAGGGAGTTAGATATGGCCCTAACGGCTAAAGGGATCAAGGGGTATGGAGAGAAAGCAGAGAAGGGGTACTGATGTGATGATCAGCCATAATCTTATTGAATGGTGGTGCAGGCTCGAAGGGCCGAATGGCCTACTCCTGCACCGATTTTTTATGTTTCTATGTTTCTACCCCTGAAAGGCCTGACTCTATTTTTAAGATTATGTCCCCTTGTTGTGGCCTCTCCCACCAGAGGAAATAGTTTCTCCGTACTTATCCTATCAAATCCTTTAATCATCCTAAACACCTCAATTAGATCACCCCTTAATCTATACTCAAGGCAGTTCAGGTAAAGTCTATGCAACCTGTCCTCATAACGTAATCCGTTTAGCCCCGGTATCATTCTGGTCAACCTGTGCTGCACCCCCTCCAAGGCCAATATATCCTTCCTGAGGCGTGGTGCCCAGAACTCGATGCAATAGTTCAGATGGGGTCATAAGAACATAAGAATTAGGAACAGGAGTAGGCCATCTAGCCAGAGCTTTATATAACTGTTACATCATTTTACCTCTTTATATTGCAGCCCCCTTGAGATAAAGGCCAACATTCCATTAACCTTTTACATTATTTTTTGTACCTGTCCACCAGCTTTGAGTGATGTCTGTACTCGGGTCCCTAAATCTCTCTGCTCCTCCACAATTCCAAGCTGCTCACCATTTAGAAAATACTCTGATCTGTCTTTCTTGGGTCCAAAGTAGATGACCTCACACTTCCCCACATTGAACTCCATCTGCCACATTGTTGCCCACTCACTTAATCCATCAGTGTCCCTTTGCAACTTTCTGCTCCCCATCCACTATTCACTGTGCTGCCTAACTTAGAGGACTTGGGTTTATAGTACATGATTCATTGAAAGTCCAGGACCAGTATTATGGGGTTAGTGTGAAAGAAAATAGGGTGTTAGGAAGTATTTCCAGGACAATTAAATATTAAACAGGAAGTGAAATTCTTTCCATGTATGAGACCTTGGTCAGGCTGCATCCAGAAGCTATCTAGAAGTTATTATTACTTCCTGTTTTGGTTCCTTCACATGATTGGGTATATTGAAGCCCTGGATAGGTTCAGAAGAAGGACAGACAATTAATATCTAGTTTAAGGGCTCTTAGTTATTAGGGCAGGCTTAAGAGAGTTGGGTCCTTTTATTTTACTCGAAGTGTGGACTTTGAGTCGATATGATTGAGGTCAGTAACATAATGAAGAGATTAGACTCAGTCCAAGGGGTAGGTAGGCAGGTTGAGCAGGATAGGTTAGATGTCAGGAGTTGCTGCTTTTTTCAGAGAGTCATGGAATTCTAGAACAAGTTTCTAGCTCATTCTGTGTCTCTGCAACCTCCTCCAGCCCAACAACCCTCCAAGATAGAATCATAGAATGATACAGCGTAGAGGGAGGCCATTCAGCCCATCGTGTCTGTGCCGGCTCTTTTACAGAGCTATCCAATTAGTCCCACTCCCCTGGCCCTTTCCTCATAACCCTTCAAATGTTTCCCTTTCAAGTATTTATCCAATCCTCTTGTGAAAATTACTATTGAATCTGTTTCTACCACCCTTTCAGGCAGTGTATTCCAAATCATCAAAACTCACTGAGTAAACAAAATTCTCCTTGTCTCATCTCTGGTGCTTTTGCCAATGATCTTAAATCTGTGTCCTCTGGTTACCGACCCTTCTGTCACTGATTTACGCTATCAAACCCCGACATGATTTCGAACACCTCTTATAGGGTGAACAAGCTCAGCTTCTCCAGTCTCTCCACATAACTGAAGTCCCTCATCCCTGGTACCATTCTAGTAAATTTTCTCTGCACCCTCTCTAAGGCCTTGACATTGTTCCTGAAGGGTGGTGCTCAAAATTGGACACACTATTCCAGCTGGAGCCTAACCAGTGATTTATAAAGGTAACATCCTTGCTTTATACATAGAATTTACAGTGCAGAAACGGGCCATTTGGTCCAACTGGGTCTGTGCCGATGTTTATGCTCCAAATGAGACTCCTCCCACCCTGCCTCTCCCAAGAGATTCTGTTACTGCAGGGCAGGGGATGAATGGGGGCGAGGGGGAGAATTGAGGGGGAGAATAGGGGCGAGGGAGTGATGGTGTGTGTAACTTACACGGTACCGGGACAGGATAGGCTTGATGGTCCAGGAGGACCTTTCCTGTTCTTTTTTCACATGTTTGCATGCTCAGTCCCCATGGCGAATGGCTTTATCAAAGACTGGGGGCTGGATTTTCGGCTTTGCTGATTTCGGGGCGGTAATGGCGGCGGGGCGGTAAAGTCTGTGCCCCAGAACAGTTTGCGCCTCAATCTTCAAAATTGGGCAGCTGGGCCCTGAGCGTGGGGCGGAGCGCTAAGGGAGGCATTACACATCTCTCTTCTCTCTTCGGGTGCTAGGCTGGCTGAGCATGTGAAAATCCTGAGCTTAACAGCCGGCCTGGGAGTGCTCTGGGAGAAGCCTGGGGAAGAAAAGAAACAGAAACCAAAAACATTCCCAATACATAGCCCACGCCACCACAACATAAATCGCAAAAACAATCAGACTTGCCTGAGGTTGCATTACTTACCTCACTGCAGCCGGTATGGTTTGGGCAGCCCGTTTTCAGAGGCAGTCCCAGCAGGGCGCGGTCCCAGCAGGGCACGCTGCGGGGAGTATGGGTCGGGCGGGAGTCCAAAAGTGTGCCGGTGTCGCAACCAGGGGCGTTTGACACCGGCGCTGTTCTTCCGGGCGGTACTGCTCCGCGCCCTCGCAAAACCGTCCCCGAAATCCCCGGCAGGGCGCTGGAAGCTGACTGGCCTCACAGAAGAGCTGACCGCTGTCCCTTTGGGACGAAAACAGAAGCACATATCATCGGAAAATCTGCCCCTGGGTCTTTTTATTTATCACTGGACTGTGCAGGGTATCACACAAAGGCTTCAATGCAGGTTAAGCAACACATTAAATATAGCGCTCTTGCGCCCATGTATGATGTGGAACTCTACACCAAGTGCTCATCTCAATGTCGCATACCTGCTCCCAGAGGCCCAGCATTACGCCCTTTTACCCCGAGCCTCCACAGACTCCTGAAGGCAAGTGTGAATGGTCTCATCCAGTGCACAATCAGAAGTGTGTGTGTAGAAGGATCAGCGCGACAGAGTTGTAGGCCCATCTCCACGCCACACTCCCATTGAGTACTGCACTGCAAACAAGGGGTGGGTGAATTTACCTACAAATACCGATTATGGGTCAGTATCCTGGGAGGGAAAAGAAACTGGAGGAAGGGGAAAATGTTCTCCCCGTTACATATTTTGTTGCCCTAATCACCTTCTACATATTCTTTTAATCCTCAGGTGGCTCCTGATGTGGAACCGATATCTGTTCAACAAATGGTCACTGAGGCCTGCCAGTCTGCCCTTGAGGAGATCCAGTCCGACACGGAGACTGCACACAGCACAGAGGAACCCAAGGGGGCAGGTGAAACCCCGGTGGGCGTTGATGTTGCAATGAGTGGTTCCGGGCGGGCGGCCGTCCAATCTGCCATGGGGTGCTCGTTCACCAAGGCTGGCGACGAACCCAAACACTTCAGCAGTGAAGAGTCATCAGATGAGGAAGAGCAAGAGCGAGATTCCCGCAGCATTCTTCCGCCGTCGGTGCTGGGGCAGGCTAGCCTCATTGCAGAGCGCTTCATGAACAATCGATCGAGGCGCAATAGTTTGGTGGCTGATGACGCCAGGTCTTACGGCTGCCCAACACCAAAGGCAACGAGCAGACAAAGTAGCCTCGAGAGCAGCGACAAACTCTTGCGGAACAGTGGCGCGTTTGACATGAATGCCGACTGCCAAGTGAGTGATCTTTTTCAAGCCAGTAATAGCCAGGAGAACCTCTTTGATGAGCTGAACCCCAGCAGCCCGGAGGACATGGCATCAGAGAGCGATCGGAATATCCCGAGGAGAAGAGATTCCACATTATCCAGGCAGGATCGGCTGCTCATTGAGAAGATTAAGAGTTATTATGATAATGCAGAGCATGAAGATGCCAACTTCAGCATCAGGAGGCGAGAGAGCCTGACCTACATCCCAGCCGGTTTGGTCAGGAACTCTATTTCCAAGTTAAATAGTCAAAACAAGGAAGAAGATTTGCGGGAGGCCACATTGAGGAGACGATTGGCTGCTTCCACTGCTGCTGTTGCCCATAGTAATGGGCCACCATCTCGGGCTTTGCTTGACCTTCCAAATCCAATTCCTCAAAGAGGTTCTCGCTCCTCCTCCCCAGAATCAGACCAGATTTCAGAACCTCAACAGCCAGAGTCTAATAATCCTGTTGAAGAAAGTCCACCTTTGGAATTTTCAAGGGACGCCAGCCCCAATCCCCAGGACCCGATTACAGAGTACGAGTTCCGATCATCTGCGGACATGATTAAGACCTGGCAAGAGATGGAAAACCTGTCTGACACTGCAGCACACTTTCCAAAGAGGACAGAACAGAAACACGACATAACACTAGGGCCTGTGGTCTTTGAACATAAGTCTGAGATGCTGAATAAAAGGGAAATTGAGGACTCTGAACAATGCCAAATAAAACATCTCAGCAATGGCAGAATCATTTTTGGCCTAGATTTCAATGAACCATTGGTTATTCTGGAGGATAGTGATCTAAGTGCCATAATGGAAGAGTTGCCCATTTCTTCTCCAGCGAGGTCCGTTCGTGAAAGTGGACTGCAAGTAAGACTAAGCAGTACGTCGGAAAGCGACAACTGCAGCCATGCTGAAGAACCATTGATTGTCCACAAATCTGCTCCGTTGTCTCAAAGACCATTGTGCATCCAACCGCCCAAGTGCTTGGAACCAGAGAACAAAAGCACATCACCGCCACACGCCAGTTCCCACCTACCCCGCAAGAGGCACGACCAGTCAGCTCCGAGTACGAGACCACCAGCGGCTCAGGCGGGATCAAGGGCCCAGAGTGAAGAGTTGCTGAGAGAGGTGACGGAGAAGATGAAGACCAAGGTCTACCAACTGGCCAGGATATACAGTCAGCGAATCAAGAACAGCAAGCCAGTGGTTAGAAAGAGAGGGCAGCAATTCGAAGAGGAGCTGATGAACGATGAAGAGGAGAGGGGAAGTGAAATGGCCAAATTGCCAACACTGAATGAAGACAAAAAGGAAATAGTCGCTGGTGGGTGCACATTTATTGTTTTACATCCTTGCTGTTTGTGGACAGTTCCACTTGCTGATTTTACTAACAGTTCAACAACTACAATAGGATCTCTATATTAAATAACAACCACTTGCATTTATATAGTGCCTTAAATGTAGTAAAAGGTCCCAAGGAGCTTCACGAGTGCTTTCAGACAAAATTTGACACCGAGCCACATAGGGAGATATTAGGACAAGCTTGGTCAATGAGGTAGATTTTAAGAAGAAATGAGAGGTAAAGAAGTGTATATGTTTAGGGAGAGAATTCCAGATCTTAGGGTCTAGGTAGCTGAAGGCATGGCTGCCATTGGTGGAGTGATATAAATCGGAGGGATGTAGGGCTGGAGGAGGTCAAAGATGGGAAGCCATAGAGAGATTTGACCACAAGAATGAGAATTTTTAAATCGAGGCGTTGCTGAACCAGGAGTCAATGTAGGCCAGCGAACACAGGCATGATGGGTAAACGGGACTTGGTGCGAGTTAGGATACAGACAGCATAGTTTTGGATGAGTTCAGGTTTACAGAGGGTGCAAGGTAGGAAGCTGGCCAGGGGGAGCATTGGTGTGGTCGAGACTAGACAACAGCATGTGTTACACCACATAATGTTTACAATTTGGGAGTCAATGTCCACCAGTTGAATATGGAATGACTCAGTAACCTGCTGAATCTCTGTAACCTCCTGCAGCCCTACAACCAATGTTCCCTCTAATTTTATTTTCCGTGCACGGTCCCTTTAAATTTGCTGCTCTTCCAGCGGCAGGAGCTGATGAGTGGCCTGCGCGGGACCACGCGATTAGTATGCGTCCATGCACCTTCGAGGGAACATTGCTTACAAATCCTCCAAGATCTCTGTGCTCCTCCAATTCTGGCCTCTTGCAGCCGTGCTTTCAGGTGCCTAGATCCTCTGGAATTCCCTCCCTAACTCTTCGCCTCTCTACCTCTCTCTCTCCTGCTTTAAGACACTCCTTAAAACCGAGCTTCTGGTCCCCTGTCTTAATATCTCCTTATGTGACTCGGTGTTAGCATTTTGTTTGATAATGCTCCTGTGAAAAGCCTTGAGACACTTTTTTACTATGTTAAAGATGCTATATGAATGAAACGTTGTTGTTGATCCATCAATGAGAATTCAAACCATTGTATCTGAATAGAGTAACTCATGATTGGGGAGAGGGGGAGAACTGGTGTCATTCCATGAAATAATTGAGAGACATCAGGAAGACGAGAGTCCTGAACTCAATAAATAGGTGCAATGGTCTGCTTCACTGAATTGCTCATCTTCAAGAGGATTGTTCCATTAGTGACTAAAGGTACAAACTTTGTGTCCCAAGGATAGCAATAAGATACTTACCTTGACAAAGGTCACAATTTTGCCATCAGGTTAAGGATGACTTTGCTGGCTGTTGTATGGACATTCAGCTTAATCCCACCCATTCAAGTACATGCCCTACTCTACCAAGCTGCCAAGGATGAGCTATTTATAGTAGAATCACACTGTCCTCTTTTACGAATATACAAAAATGACAGACAGGAAAAGACCAGCTGATCCATCAAGCCTGCTCCACAGCATCATTACCCGACTCCCCTCCTGGGAGAGGCACAAAATAAAAACAGAAAAAGAAATAGCGGGCCGAGGGGGAACATTCCACTCCGAACCCCTCAGGCAATGGAAACCAGTCCACCGAGACCACCTTAATTGTTAAATCACTTACAACAAAAACAACTTTTATTTATATAGCGCCATTTACGTAGTGAAACGTCCCAAGACGCTTCACGAGTATTATGCGATAGAAATTTGACACTGAGCCGCATAAGTAGAAATTAGCGCAGGTGACCAAAAGCTTGGACAAAGAGACAGGTTTTAAGGAGCGTCTTGAAGGAAGCAGAGAGGTTTAGGCAGGGAGTTTCAGAGCTTGGGGCCCAGGCAACAGAAGGCATGGCCACCAATGGTTGAGTGATTACAATCAGGGATGCTCAGCAGGATAGAATTCGAGGAGCGCAGACATCTCGGGATGGGGGGTAAAAGGGGTTGTGGGGCTGGAGGAGATTACAGAGATAGGGAGAGGCTGGGGTGGGGGGGTGGGTTGTGGGGCTGGAGGAAATTACCGAGATAGGGAGAGGCTGGGGGGGTGGTTGTGGGGCTGGAGGAGATTACAGAGATAGGGAGAGGCTGGGGGGGGTGGTTGTGGGGCTGGAGGAGATTATAGAGATAGAGATAGGGAGGGGTGAGGCTATGGAGGGATTTGAAAATAAGGATGAGAATTTTGAAATTGAGGCGTTGCTTAACTGGAAGCCAATGTAGGTCAGCGAGCACAGGGGTGATGAGTGAGTGGGACAAATAATTAAAAAGGAATAATTCTTGGTCACTAACAAGTTAGGACATGGGCAGCCGAGTTTTGGATCCCCTCTAGTTTACGTGGGGTAGAATGTGGGAGGCCAGCCAGGAGTGCGATGGAATAGTCAAATCTAGAGGTAACAAAGGCATGGATGAGGGCTTCAGCAACGGATGAGCTGAGGCAAGGGCGGAGATGGGGGTGGAAATAGGCGGTCTTGGTTATGCTGCGGATATGTGGTTGGAAGCTCATTTCAGGGTCAAATATGACACCAAGGTTACGAACAGTGTGGTTCAGCCTCAGACAGAAGTTGGGGAGAGGGATGGAGTCAGTTGTTACAGAACGGAGTTTGTGGCGGGGACTGAAAACAATGGCTTCGGTCTTCCCAATATTCAATTGGAGAAAATTTCTGCTCATCGAGAACTGGATGTTGGACAAGCAGTCTGACAATTTAGAGACCGTACCTTTTATAAGATGCCATCTCTGCCCCAGCCAAGAATGTTCCAGCTCCCTCCAGGCGTGCAACGAGTCAGCACCACACAAACTGCCAACGCATTCCAGAGATTCGCTACTCTCTGGGGGGGAAAAAAGTGCCACCCAACATCCAGTCTGTTCCTGCTCTTGAGTAGTTTCAATGTATGACCCCTGATCTGGCCCAATTTGTCAAACTGAAATAATCTACCAATGGGTACACAATCCAACCCTTTCATTATTTTATAGAACTCTGTCTAGTTGCCTCTAAGTCTATACTGCTCTAAAGTAAATGGGCCCAGTTCTTAAACCTATGGGAGTAACTAAATGATCTAGTTGATGGTGGCTATAGAAAATCAATAGAGTATACTTCTGTTCGCTCCTCACTCACTGGCATTGCTGACAATATTCTAACTGAATCTCAGCTCCTTCTTCTCAATTGGAGAAGCTGTGTAGAAATGGCCATGGGAGAAAAGTGAAGTTGGGTGTGATTTGGCCTGAAACCAGAACATTGTGAGCTCTAGAACATCGAGACCACATCAGGGTCTTGCTTGATTGAGCGTTGGTGGTGTCTCACCTTGCCAAGAGGTCAATGGCATTGACTAGTCCAGGCTGTTTGAATTGAGTCTCTCACTGGCTGATTGCTGGTGAAATTGGTGGCATTGTTTGTAGAGAAGATGGACCTAGACTGTTTCAGGTTTCGAGCCCGAAGCACAGTGATCTTACAACACAGAAGGAGGCCATTCAGTCCGTCGTGCCACTGATAACTCTTTGAAAGAGCTATCCATTTAGTCCCAATCCTCTACTCATTTCCCATAGCCCTGCAAATGTTTCCTTTTCAAGTATTTATCCAAATCTCTTTTGAAAGTTGCTATTGAATCTCTGTCACCAACCTTTCAGGCAGTGTGTTCCAGATTATACTAACGCACTGCGTTAAAAAATTCTCATCACCCCTTTGCTTCTTTGGCTAGTTATCTTAAATCTGTGCTCTGGTTATCAACGCTACTGTCAGTAGTAGCAGTTTCTCCTTATTTAGTTTAACACTTTTACACCTCTATTAAATCTCCCCATGATCTTCTCTGGTCTAAGGAGAACAATCCACGTGCCCTATCAGCTGCACGCCGCTCAGCTCTCTGCCAATCCCACATAGTCCAGGACCGGCTTTTCCAATGTTTAGGTTTGTGCATGCACGCAACTGTGAAGATGGGAACTGTAGCATAGTGGTTATGTTGGTGGGCTAGCAATCCAGAAGCCTGGACTAATGATCCAGAGGACTTGAGTTCAAATCCCACCTCCGCAGCTGGAATTTAAATTCAGTTAAAGATCTGTGTCCGTAACTACTGGATTTTCATAAAAACCCATCTGGTTCACTAATGTCCTTTTAGGGAAGGATATCTGCCATCCTTAATCGGCCTAGCCTATGTGTGACTCCAGACTCACAGCAATGTGATTGACTCTTCACTTTCCTCTGAAATGGCCAAGCAAGTCATTCAGTTGTAACAAACCGCTACGAAAAACAAATGGGTCAAGAAGCCAGCTCACCACCACCTTCTCAAGGGCAATTAGGGGATGGGCAATAAATGCCGGCCTTGCCAGCAATGCCCACATCCCATGAATGAATACAAAAGAAAGGGCCACGCAGCCCTTAAAGGGACCATGCTCCCCCCCCCCCCCCCAAAAGAATTAGGGGAAAATTGAGAACAACCCCAGCTTCTCCAGGTAACTGAAGTCCTTCATCCCTGGTACCAATCCGGTAAATCTCCTCCGCACCTTCTAAAAGACCTTGAAGGATTGAACTTTTTTGTTAAATGCTAGTATTATAGTTGTTAGTGACCAAGAATTATTCCTTTTTAATTATTTGTCTCTCTTTGATCTCCAGCAGATAAGCCAAAGGTGACAATGTCTTTGCCTCTCTATGAGCATGTCATTATTCAAGAACAGGTGCCATTGCCGCCATTGATGGAGGAACTCGGCACTCAGTCTCCAACCAAGGATTTGCAAGCACTCTTTCCATCTTCCACCAGGCTCACTTCCCCTCGACGTTCTGTCATCAGCCCAAAGTTAGCGTCTCCGGTGAGGTCCTTTTCCAGGAGCCTCCTGAGCCCGACTGAAGTGGAAACCTTTCTCTGGCCCGACGTTCGGGAGCTCCGCTCCAAGTACGCCTCCGTGCGCGGCCATGTTGCGAGGGATTCTATGCTGAGGGCGGCCGGGTCAAACCTCTTGAGGCCGACTGATGTTGGCCACTTGAAACTGGGCCGAGTCGCCAAGAGCATGTCCATGCCGAATGGGATGATGGAAGGCAGACTGTCCCATTCCAGTTCTCCGGAGCAAGACGATAAGTCTAAACCTGGCAGTTGTCCTTCCAGCGCAAACATTCAGTTTTCTAAGGGGGACAGGGCGGCTTACGGCCCTGGGTTCAGGAAACAGTTACAGTCCGACTCTTCCATCCAGTACCTTCTGCAGGGGATACCCGAGAGTTCCCCGCAAAACTACGCGACTTGCTCGAGGACTACTTCCTCGGATTGTCGGTGCACTGAACACAGTTCCAGTTCAGACTGCGAGCACTGCCACTTTACTAAGGATGCTGAAACCACTCACTACGTTTCGTCAAAGTTCACCCTGCAAGACGATCAGAAAGTCATAATCATGGAGAAGTTGCCGTGTGACGGGGATGGTTTGAGCAGTCATAGGAACGAGCAGACCACCAGGGACAGTGGCAGTGGTGCTGAGGGCTACGTCCAGATCAGGTCTCCCATGTTGCACGAGAAGATTTCCATTCGGGCGTCTGTGGAACGGTTCAGGGCCTACCAAGATTCGGAGGAGTACAAGTTAAGACAAGAGGGCGAGGCCAAGAGCAAGTGGCCAGGAACTTCCAACCCAACAGCCAAGCTCCGCACTGCCAAAGGAGCTGAGAAGGAGGTCTCCTCAACCAAGCAGCAGCCGGAGTCGAGGAAGGAGACGGGCCAGCTCAGCAGGAGGACAGACCTGGGCCAGCAAGGCCTGGTGAAGAATCTGAGAGACAAGTTTCAAAGCCTGAGTTCGGCCAGCTAAAGCTGGGTTCGTTTTCAGATGGCTATTACATATCAAACCACTGTACCTGGTCAAATGGGTGTAAAATATTGTTCGAGATGTGGTATTTTTTGGACATGAGGCCTAGAATATTAACCAGACTTTTACTGAAATGTCTAGCAACTGAAACTAGTAAATGACGATGCGATGCTTAGCCAGTTTATTTATCATTCCTCAATAAATTTGTAATTGAACAGATTTTCATTTTGTGCACCCTCATGTTAATTTATAAGTTAAATGTTCTCCTTAAATTGCTATGGTCGCTGTATCCCGGCAATGACCAGGTCCACACTAGGTAGCCATCTATTCAAATTTACCAAGTCAGTGGTGCCTCCATTGATGTTGGATGCTCCAACTACATACTTATCAGCTTCTTCCCTTCCAAGAAGGGGTTTCCCTTTGCCCCCTTCTTGTTTATGTGAATTATGTTTTCAAATCCCTCCATGGCCTTGCCTCTCACTATCTCTGTAACCTGCTCCAGCTCTACAACTCAGTCTCAGGAGAACTCGGCGCCCTCCAATTCTGGCCTCTTGCACATCTCCCATTTTCATTGCTCTACCTTCAGCCATCTTGGCCCTCAGCTCTGGAATTCCCTCCTTAAACTTCTCTGGCTCTCCAGCTCTTCTCCTTTCAAGATGCTCTTTAAAACCTAGCTCTGTGACCAAGCCTTCCTAATATCACCTCCGTTGCTTGGTGTCAAATTTTTGTTTGATAATCGCTCCTGTAAAGTGCCTTAGGATGTTTTACTATGTTAAAGGTGCTATATAAATGCAAGTTGTTTTGTAGTTTTCATTGATTATAGGCTGCTTGAGTAGCTCCATGGTCAAATTCTCTGTGTGTGATATAAAATGTCCAGGTTCACTGCGTGGGTCTGTATTGGTTAGCCGATCTCAATTGAGGCAGAAAGTATGGATGTGACATAAGAACATAAAAACATAAGAATTAGGAGCAGGAGTAGGCCATTTGGCCCCTTGAGCCTGTTTCTGCCATTCAATAAGATCATGGCTGATCTTCTACCTCAACTCCACTTTCCTGCACTGTCCCCATATCCCTTGATTCCCTTAATATTCAAAAATCTATCAATCGCTGTCTTGAATGTACTCAGCGACTGAGCCTCCACAGCCCTCTGGGGTAGACAGTTCCAAAGATTCACCACCCTCTGAGTGAAGAAATTTCTCCTCATCTCAGTCCTAAATGGCCAACCCTTATTCCGAGACTGTGAATCCTGGTTCAAGACTCCCTAGCCAAAGGAAACATCCTCCCTGCATCTACCCTGTCAAGCCCTGTTACAATTGGTTTCAGTGAGCCCAGTCTTTGGATGGTACAAATTAGCCTGGGATTCCTGCCCCTGATCACTAATCCAGTGAGCCAGATTGTAAAGTGAATATAGGTTAGCAGCTGAAGACAAGGTTGGCTCTACTGCTGAACAGCCAGAACTCACTACATCTCTTTCCCAGGTTCCAGTAGTAGCCTGAAGGGTGAGGGGAGAAAGGGGGCAGAAAATATTTAATTAGGCATTTGCCATTGTTCATTTAAAAATGGTGGTCCAGGTAACTTGACAAAGATGGAGGAAAAAAAGAAAAGACTTGCATTTATATCACCCCTTTCATGATCTCAGGACATCCCAAAGCATTTCACAGCCAATGAAGTACTTTTTTTCAAAGTGTAGTCACTTTTGTAATGTAGGAAGCACGGCAGCCAATTTGTACACAGCAAGGTTCCACAAACAGCAATGTGACAATGACCAGTTAATCTGTTTTAAGTGAGTGATGTTGGTTGAGGGATAAATATTGACCAGTTCACCGGGAAGAAGCGCTCTGCTCTTCTTTGAAATAGTGTCATGGGAGCTTTTACATCCATCTGAGCGGGCAGACAAGTCTCAGTTAAACATCTCATCTGAAAGCCTGCACTCCCTCAGTACTGCACTGGGATTGTCAGCCTGGATTATGTGCTCAAGGCCCTTGAGTGGGACTTCAACCCCATGACCTTCTGACTCAGGCGAGAGTGTTACCACTGACACCTACAAAGATTTGGAAGCACAGGTTTTTCAATCAGGTTGAAAATCTGATGATTTGGTGGGACCATGGTGAGACTTTCAGGTGAATATCGGAGGTTGGTTTACATCATCATGTCAACATATGTAGACTGTGTGGGACTACCAGCTTCAGTCTCGCTGCCAATACTGTATGTTGGTCTCCACCCGTCACCCATTGTCCCATAAAATCTCTGCTAGAGATTCAGATATTTAATTGTCGCTCGATACTGCCGCAAAGTGACCTCTCAAAAAGACTGTTGAAACTAAGCCATTTTGTGTTGAGGCCTGGAGTTCACTGCAGGCCTTGCCACAGCTACTTAATTTGTGACAAAAATTAAATCATCCTCGCATTCCTGAGCCTCTCCATAATGGTCACAATAGCTGCTGCAATTAATTGTGTTTCTATAGATATATAATCTGTAGTTAACTTTTTAATGACCACTTTGAACTGTCACTTGTAAATAAGCAAAAAACTATGACTGCAGATTAATTGTTTGCATTCTGTTGCATTTGAAGGGGGTGGGGATCGTTTTGTAGATGAATTAGTTGTCTTTGAAGTCTCTGTGGAGGGAAATCCAGAAGCTCAAGTGGTTGGGAAGTTGATCCCTTCCATCTCTCCTCCCCTGCCCTAGAAGTCATGATTTGATGTTGGAAGGGTTTGGGTTTCATGCCTCTCTCTCAAGAAAGTGTACTGTGGTGGGGTGGGTGAACAGTGTGTGAATTTGTACCATTAATTGGATGGGATTGAGTATGAAGGTCTTTCCTTGTCACGTGTATGTTCCTATCATTTTCTGAGGTGAATTGTTGCATTATAAGAAAATAAGTCCTTGGGACGTCCCAAAACGCTTCACAGACAGCACTTTTTCAAATGTAGTTATTGTTGTAATGTAGGGAAGCATGGCAGCCAATTTGTGCACAGCAAGCTGCCACAAACAGCAATGTGATAATGACCAGGTCATCTGATGTTGGTTGAGGAATAAATATTGGCCAAGACACCAGGGAGAACTCCCGTGCTCTTCAAAATAGTACCATAGGGCCTCGGTTTAACATCTCATCTGAAGGATGGCACCTCCAACAGTGCAGCACTCCCCTCAATACTGCACTGAAGTGTCAGCCTAGATTATGTGCTCTGGTCACTGGAGCGGGACTTGAACCCACAACATTCTGACTCGGGCGAGTGTGCTACCCACTGAGCCACGGCAGGTGCCATTATGGAAGATGTTCATCGATAAACAAAAACTGACTCCTCCAGCACTCCCAATTGCTCACTTGGTAGAGACATTGGGCAACTGAGCAACTCGGACCAGACGGTTCTGTTTCCAATCTGTGCTGAGTTAGCCAATCTCAATTGGGTGGGGTGGCAGTCGTCCTTGCTGCAACCGTCCTCGAGGCTGCAGGGCTGGGTGAGGGCAAATATCAGGTGGGGTTGCCACTCCTGATGCCAGTGGCAATGACTTGGAAAGTGAGAGCGTGTGGACATTGGGTGAGGACAAGATTGTTGCAGCTGTGATGCCCTCCATGTTCAAATATCCTGCCAACACTGGGCACACTCATGAGGAATGGAAATGTGAGCAAGATGTAGGAGAGCAACTGATGCCTAGCAGAAGTCGATGTGCGCAGGAGAGGAAAACAGAGACAAATTGGTTGTTTTTTGTTGGGATGGGTGGGGAAGTGGAGGACATACTGTGGACTAGACTGGCTTTCCTTTTTGTACCAGCAGTGTTATCGCACACTCCTTATAGCCAGGCAATTCTTGTTAACACCAGCTATAAGTGGTGGGCAGTTCAAATCTCTTGGGCCTATCCTCGATTGGGAGCTGGCCTTGGGTTGCCGAGATTGAACAGTAAAATAATGGCAATTGTAGCAGAGTTCCTGGCACTAAATACCTGCAGTGCGTTTCACAAATGCAATGTATAAGACTAGAGTTGCCAACCCTCCAGGATTGCCCTAGAGTCTCCAGGAATTAAAAACTAATCTCCAGGAAAATGCTGCGAGCAAACCCGAGAAAAAAATCATAAGGGCATGTGGTTTTTAAAAATTCTTTGAACGCTTTTGTTTATTAGTTATATTGGAAATGGTGGGGGGGGGGGGGGAGAGAAAGAGAGAAAGACTGTTTGACAGTCCAAAATGATCCAATTGGGTAATGAAGAGTCTATTTGCTTTCCAATTGGCCATGGGAAGGTGAGGCACCGTGACAATGGATGTGCCAGCTGACCAATCGTGGGACAGGGTGGTTAGAGGTGAGAGGTCATCATGTGATCAAAGCTCCAGGAATACACATCAGCAGTGTAGGCAGCCCTATATAGGACAAAAGACAACTGGGAATGAGTTGCAAGTCAGTAATTCAGCCAAGTAGTGGAGGTGAGGCTTATATAGTTTAGAAACTTGAGTTGAACAGTAACATTGAAGTACTGCCTTATTGCTCAGTCTCGAGCATTTCACATCCTTTACAATATAGAATGTGCAGGTTTTTTTTCATAAACATCTGTGATAACCGTGATGAACATAATGGGGTACAGGTGACAGGTTAATATGCACAGTGAACATATTGGGGTACAGGTGAAAGGGTAATATGCATAAACAAAAGCCAAGTGACTGCTACTCTTGTTTTCCAACAGAACACGGGTTTACGGTCTATACTGTAGTACTTATAAAGCACTCGAGACATTTAGTGACCATGAGACTCTTCGACAAACTAGTGGTTGCCCGACTAGGGATTTTGATGGTGACATGCACAGCCTGGACAGGTCACACCTGAATATCGCTAATGTTTAGGTGAGTGGAAGTGTAGACCAAATGTAGAAGATGGAAATCTCCTTGTGCTACTAGATTCAGGATCAAGCACAAGCCTCGACCATTCCACTGCTCTCCTGCCTGTCCCCCACCTTTCACCATCCGTAAACTTGAGCTCATCCAAAATTCTTCTGCTTGTATCCTAACTCGCACCCATTGTCCCTGTGCTCGCTGACCTAAATTGGCTCCCAGTCCGGCAATGCCACGATTTAGAAATTCTCATCCTTGTTTTTAAATCCCTCCAAGACCTCGCCCTTTCATATATCTCTGTAGCCTCCACTAGCCCTACAACTCTCCAAGATCACTGGGTTCCTCCAAATCTGGCCTCTTGCGCATCCTTACTTTTCTTCACTCCACTATTGGTGACTGTGCCTTCAGTTGCCTCGGCCCTAAGCTCTCAAATTCCCTCCCTAAACATCTCCACCTCTCGCTCCTAGAAGTTGTTCCTTAAAACCTACCTCTTCCCTGTCCTAATATCTCGTGGTCAGTGTCAAACTTTGTTCGATAATCACTCCTGAGAAGTGTCTTGGGACGTTTTACCATGTTAAAGGTGCTATATAAATGCAAGTTGTTGTTAACCACCATTCCCCACTTTAGCAAACCACAACAACATTATTGCTAGTTTCATGAGAAGATCGACTGTGGAAAGTTCTTTTTCACACAGAGTGATCAACAATTAGACCTCTGAGCAGTGAAGGAAAAACCAAAACTCAAATCATTTTAGAAACAGTTGGGTGTTGTGATCCTGGGACTTTTAGTATTTTATTCTGGTTGAATGCATTCGGATGAACTGATTTGGTTTACTAACAGTGTGATCTTGTGACTTTGGCTCATGGCCATCCTCCAATGAACACATGGGGTTGTCCACAAGTATAATCCAATAACCAATTGCTGCCTTGGGTCAGGGAGCGGGACAAAACACTAGTGAAGCATCAGAATGAAAGAAATAACTTGCATTTATGTTGCCCCTTATCAAGCACAGGACATCCCAAGTGCTTCAGGACCAATGAGGTACTTTTTGAAGTGTAACTATTGTAATGTAGGAAATTCAGCAGCCAATTTGCACAGTAAGGTCCCTCGAATAGCAATGTGATAATGGCCAAATCTTTATTTTTAGTGATGTTGGTTGAGGGATAATTATTGATCAGGACACCGGGGAGAACTCCCCTGCTCTTCTTTGAAATAGTGTAATGGAATCTTTTATGTCCACCTGAGAGGGCAGATGGTTTAATAATCTGAAACACCGCCCCTGTACTGCACTGGGAGTTTCAGCATGGAGTGTGCTCAAGTCTCTGGATTGAGGCATAAACCCACAGCCTTCTGATTAAGGGGGAAGAGAGAGTGCTACCACTGAGCCATGGCTGATACTAATTACAGGTGATAAAATTTAGGTTCAGTGCCTCTGCATGACAAAGGGGTAACTCAGTTGGCATTCCTGTTACTGCTCACTTCAGTTAACCCTGCTGTAAAGTGAGCGTGTGTGGGCTGGACAGGGCTTGGGTGTGATGCCCTCTGATTAAATAGCATTCTCCCAAATGTAAAGAATGGCCATTTAGAGAGGAGGGGGAGATAACTGCCAAAAGAACTGCACCCCAACAAAAGTCAGTGCCTTCAGGGGAAGGGAAAATTGAAATGGCAGTGAACACAATAACCGGCTTTTGAGATGTGAAGCTATCTCTTTAAAGCTTTACCAGACTGTTGCTGACCTGTTCTTAAGCGCACAAGGTGGTGGTGGAGTCAGCTTATTTGACTATGTGTCAGTACACAATGTATATCGGTGACATTTGTATACAGAATAACCTACTCTTGTACCTTCACTACTTACTTTACAATCCCAGATGTAACTAATCTGTAATGTCCTGAGATTGACTGCTCAAGCACAAAGTCCTCATTAAACTAAAATGGTGGAAATGTTTCTCAATTACGTGTGTTCTTGTGTTCAACCACCACGTTTCTGAACCTGTTAAAGGAGACGGGGACAAATTTTCAAGTGTCACCCGTGTAAAAAAAACTAGTGGCAGATTAACTGTCCATTGTAGAAACCAATTGATTTTCTGCTCCATTATATTCTGCTAGCTCAATGGGTAAGAAAAAACTGGCACTTTATACACTACTACCTCAGACGTCCCAAAGCACTTTACAGTCAATTAAGTTCATAGTTGTTGTTGTCATGAACACAGCAAGGTCCCACAAACAGCAATGAGATAATCTGCTCTTTTAGTGATGTTGATGAGGGATAAATATTGGCCAGGACACCCCTGCTCTTTTTTAGAATTAGTGCCATGGGATCTTTTACGGCCTCGCTTTAACATCTTATCCGAAAGACAGAACCACCATCAGTATAGCTCTCCCTCAGTACTGTACTGGGAGTGACAGTCTGGATTGTGTTCAAGTCTCTGGAGGCTGTCTTGAACCTACAACCTTGTGACTCAGGCGAGAGCGCTACCCAAAGCCATGGCTGGAACACATGCAGGCGCTTACCAGCATAGTTTAAAAAAAAATATACAAATAACCTTGATGCAATAGAACAGTTCCGAGAAAGCCCTGTCGTGCACTTTAATGTAGTTAATATACAGATCCGCAATGATCATCAATATATAAGAGTTTGAAAACAAAACCAGCCCCAGCAATAAAACCGCTTGATATCCCACTGCTGCGACTTATTTCACTCAAAGAAAACCCAACCACACGCTAGTCGACCACAGAGACTGAACCACTATGGGAGAGTAGATCAAAACTCCACTCAGCGAGAGATCAAAGTTTGGTGCCCCCCTTTTTACATTCAACTAGAAGCTTGGAGTTTCCTTCTGCCTGATTTCTGCTAATGCTCTATGGAGAATAATCAGTGGGGGGGGGGGCTACTGTATTTAACTTAAGGACAGTGACACTCCCTGCAATCTATTCCACAAATTACACAGAGGGTTTGGTCTCATTAGTGGCGAGCATGTCTCAGCTCCTCGGATTGTAAGGAGCTGTAGGGTCACATCTAAATGCAGCAATAGAGAGGGGGCAACTTTATCAATTGAAAATCAGTCAAATCATCAACTGAAATCTATACAGGTCAGATACCCACAGACACAACTTTAACATTTGGAAATGGCAGGGATCAAGGCTTAAACAAAACGATCTTTGCACAGAGGGGATAACTTGCATCATGGTGCCCTGGTGTAAAAGAGAAGCAAATGGAGCTCCTTGTTTTTTGTCCTCCAATGCCTCGTAATAAATATTTCCACAGCATGGATAATTGCAGAAAGATGCTGTGCGAGTAGGGGAATTGTTATCTGCGCACTGCAGAGCGTGGTGCCTTTCCAATAGATGTCCCACTGAAACAAGTTCCTTCCCCACCGATTCCCCATAGCTCCCATGTGATCATTTGCAGCTCGCAAGGTTCTGCATTTGCAAGTGCTTTTTGCAAATGGTTCGAAGACATGGAGCACAGGAATCGACAACCCCGCTCCCTCCCCCAGAGGCAGGAAGCTAGCCCCGCGCCTCCCCGACAGCAGTCACTGCGTGGCCTTGGTCTTCTTGCTCTTGCTCTTCTTGTCCTTCTTCTTCAAGCCGTCAATGTGCGCCCGGAGCAGATTAGAGTACGCCTGAAAACCCAGAGCAAGGGAAACAGAACCGTAAAACAAGTTACGCTGAACAATATCAACTTAAAGCAGAAGTTAGTTCCTAATCAGTCTATCTTCATAAAAACAAAATCACAGGAGAAGGAAGAAATAACAAATCAAAGTGCATTTAACTCAAAAGCCACCATTGACAGATCTGGTCTGATTGCTCATCGAGCCTCATGTGTAGAATTCTCTCTATTTATGGATCAATTTCTGTGCTGCATTAATACTGTTTATTAATAACATGGAATTAAAAATGTGCATTTCTATAGCACCTTTCATAACCTCATGACGTCCCAAAGCGCTTTACAGCCAATTAAGTACTTTTGATGTATATTCACTGTCAATGTTCTCCCTCATTTTTCCTTTCAGGCGACCGCGCAGCTTAGAGGGAATGTTGGTCTCTGTTGTAATGTAAGACATCAGGCAGCGAATTTGTGCACAGCAAGGTCCCACAAACAGCAAGGTGATAATGACCAGATCTCTGCTTTAGCGATGCTGGTTGAGGGATAAATATATGTGCAGGATACCGAGAAGTACTCTCTGTGGGATCTTTCATGTTCACCTGAGGGGGCAGATGGGCGTCTCAGTTTAACATCTCATCCGAAAGGTGGCACCTCCGACAGTGCAACACCCCCTCAGTACTGCACTGGAAGTGTCAGCCTAGATTTTGTGCTCAAGTCTCGGAAATGGGGCTTGAATCCACGACCTGACTCAAACAATAGTGCCACCCACTGAGCCATGGCTGACACTGCAATCAATCAATGGAATTCAAAGTCAAATCCCCAATTATTCCCGGCAAGGTGACCCGCCCAGCAATGGAAGGTGGGAAGCAAGTTGACCCTCGTGACAGACATGCCAATTCCAGCCAGGTAGTTCAGCTATACCTTGGGGTGCTGATAGCCCCACTATTGCAAGAGATTGGTTGGACAAAGGGCCCCCTCCCATGGAGATTGTTGCTGTACTGGTTTATATGATCTCACTGACTATGTTCAAAATTCAAATGCTTTGAATGAAGCCAATGATAATTGTTTAAAATGTAATTAATGGATCCCCCAACACTATTCCAACACTTTCCTGGCCGGCCTCCCATCTTCCACCGTATCTTCATCGCAATCAAAACTCGGCTGCCCGTGTCCTAACTCGCACCAAGTCCTGATCACCCATCAACCGTGCTCGCCGACCTACATTGGCTTTCGGTCCAGCAACTCAACTTTAAAATTCTCATCCTCGGATTTAAATCCCTTCATGGCCTTGCCTCTCCCTCTCTAACCTCTCTAGCCCTACAAACTCCTCCAATTCCGGCCTCTTGTCCATCCTCCACCCCACCACTGCTGGCCGTGCCTTCAGCTACCCGGAATACCCTTCCTAAACCCCTCTGCCTCTCTTCCTTTAAGCCACTCCTTAAAATCCACCTCTGTGATCAAGCTTTGGGTCACCTGTCCTAATGTCTCCTTCTTTGGCTTGGTGTCAATTTTGTCCTGTGAAGCACCTTGGGACGTTTTATTACATTAAAGGTGCTATAAGAAATGCAAGTTGGTGCTGTTGGGTTACATTAACATTAAACTTATCACCTCATACCCAAAAGGTGAAGTGCTTGACTGAGGACTGGAGGGTACCAGCTTATGCTCTTGAATTATTCTAAATGACTAGAAATCAATCAAAAAGAGACAAGGGTTCATGGAAAAATAAACAGGCCAAAGAAACCAATCAGTTCCAGGTGAATAGTGCCCGTGTCAGAGAGGGCAAGGAGACATCTAGTGGTGTGCAACAGTACTGCACACTGCTTCTCCTGTTCCAGCATTGTTCAAGAAAACCAACATGGGAGGAGAAAATAAAACACCCATCACAGCTACACCTGATTGCCCTCGCTAGATATCCATACGTGTACTTTGCAACTTATCAGGAGCAGGCAGCTTGGCCGATACTCCTCTCCCAAACCCGAGGTACCCCAGCCTGGGTGAGTGTCAACTAATTCAACAGACTAGGGGGAAATCAATCTGGGGCCGTTCAGGTCTGCAAGCGGCCACCAAGGCCCACCAGTGCCAGCTGAGCAGGTCGTTTTAAAGCAGATGTAGGTACTGAGGCACCACACCCAAAGGATGTATTGGCCTTTGAGCTGCAGCGCAGATTCACCAGAATTATACTAATGGTTGAATTCCGAGGACATGTTGAATAAATTAGAGTTGTATTTCCTCAAGTTTAGATGGTTGAGGTATTTAAAATGATGAAAGGATTCGATAGGGTAGTTACAGAACAACTGTTTCCAGAACAAGGGGGCACGATAAAATTAGACTAGGCCATTCCGGAGTGAAATCAGGAAGCACTTTACACACAAGGGTAGTGGAAATCTGGAGCTCTCCCTCAAAAGGCTATGGATGCTAGGGGACAATTGGAGCTTTCAAGACTGAGATCGATGGATTTTTGTTGGGTAAGGGTATCAAGGGATATGGAGCAACGGCGGGTAAATAGGGTTGAGGGACAGATCAGCCATGATCTAATTGAATGGCAGAAGATGTTCAATGGGCCAAATGGGCACCCCCTATTCCTATTAAAAATTTACCAAAGGTTGATGGTCGTCTTAACTACTGAGTGCTCATTACATAGAGACAGCAGAGCAGTGCGTGCAAAAGGATTCATTGGGTCGATCGCACCAAAGTGGTACACATCAAGTTGTAATGGACTGTAAATGTCTGTCTCATTTCAGAAACACCATTTCCACTATTGAGGTCTTCTGCTGTTGCTATGATCCTGGCAGCATTATAGCAGACTGTTCCAAGAATTGATTCTACCTCATTCTTTCTCCCCACCAACCCCGCACCTCACACCCACACCCCACACCCCCTCTGAAGTTTAACTACAGCCCTTGTAAGACTGGGGCTGGCGAGAAGGGGAGAGGCAACTTGCCATCAATTGTTAAAGAGTGTGTATGTTTGTTGCGTTAGCCAGTAAAGTCAGGCATATTCAGGATTCACATCAATAATGATGCACTACGCATTGCGAATTTACAGACTTACCATCTGAAACCTGTTCACTTCCTTGGAGCTTATCTAAAAGTAAAAAGAAATAATTTAAATGCATGAACAGACGGTACTGGAAACACTTACCACCTACTGGCTTCTTAATGCAGGCTGAAAAGTTCAATCTGGTTAACCAGCTATACATTCACCACACATACACGAATGGATCTCCCCCTACATTGCTCAAAGCAAGTCGGTGGGGGAATAGGCTCGGGAACTCTCCCCAAAAGCCTGGGGATCAACTGAAATATTAAAGACCGAACTCGACAGATTTGTTGGGTAAGGATATCAAGGGATATGGAGCAATGATAGGTAGATGGAGTCAAGATACAGATTAGCCATGATCTAACTGAATGGGGGAAACAAGCTCGAGGAGCTGAATGGCCTTATACTGTTCCTATTTAGAGATTAAGGTCCTTCAAGCCTGCTCTGCCATTCAATAAGACCATGGCTGATCTTTGACCACAACTCCACTTTACCACCTGATCCCCCAGATTTCTTGATTTCCCCTAGAGTCCAAAAAGCTATCCCTCTCAGCCTTGAATATACTCAACGCCTGAGTATCCGCAGCACTTTGGGGCAGAGAATTCCAAAGATTCACAACCCTCAGTGAAGAAATTCCTCATCTCAGTCCTAAATGGCTGACCCCTTATCCTGAGACTATGTCCTCTAGTTCTAGACTCTCCATCCAGGGGAAACAACCTCTCAGCATCTATCCTGTCAATCCTCCTCAGAGTCTGGATTGTTTTAATTAGATAATTCCTCATTCATCTAAACTTAATCTCTCCTCAGAGGGCAACCCTCTCATCCCAGGAATCATTCTAGTGAACCTTCATTGCACCGCCTCCAAGTATTATTCTTCCTCAGATAAGGGGACAAAACTGTGCACAGTACTGCAGGTGTGGTCTCACCAAAGCCCCGTACAATTGTAGTAAGAGTTCCTTACTCATGTACTCCAATGGCTAACATGCCATTTGCCTTCCGAATTGCTTGTTGTACGTGCATGCGAACTTTGTATTTCCCGTACGAGGACACCCAAATCCCTCAGAACACCAACATTTAATAATTTCTCATCAGTTACAAAATATTCTGCTTTTCTATTCTTCCTACCAAAGTGAATAACCTCACGTTTCCCCACATTATATTCCATCTGCCACCTTACTGCCCACTCACATAACCTGCCTACATTCCTTTGCAGGATTCAACATCCTCCGCATGTCACTTACCACTGTGCTGATCTTCTTCTTCCCGTCAGTCGCCCGCAGGAGACACTTATTGTCGGCGGGCTCAAAAGTGTCAGGGTTCCCCTTCCGCGGAACAGGCTTTGTCCGACCGTCATCTACAGAAAGATAAAGGTTAAATTCTGCTCCGTCTCTCCAATTCACACACTCTTTAGTTTATGCCTACTTCCAATCTCTAACCTCTTCCAGCCCTACAACCCTCCGAGATCTGAGCTCCTCCTATCAGGCTCAAATGTGTCAGCTGTGGCTCAGTAGGTAGCACACTCGCCTCAGTCTGAAGGTTGTGGGTTCAAGTCCCACTCCAGGGACTTGAGCACAAAAAAAAAATCCAGGCTGACACTCCAGTGTAGTGCTGAGGGAGGGTTGCACTGTCAGAGGGGCCATCTTTCGGATGAGACATTAAACCGAGGCCCCTTCTGCTCTCTCAAGTGGACATAAAAGAACCCATAGCACTATTTTGAAGAAGAGCAGGGGAGATATCCCCGGTGTCCTGGCCAATATTTATCCCTCAATCAGCATAACAAAAATAACATATCACATTGCTGTTTGTAGGAGCTTGATTGTGCACAAAATTGGCTGCCGTGTTTCCTACATTACATAAGAAATAGGAACAGGAGTAGGCCATACGGCCCCTCGAACCTGCTCCGCCATTCAATATTATGGCTGATCTGATCATGGACTCAGCTCCACTTCCCTGCCCGCTCCCCATAACCCCTTATTGTTTAAGAAACTGTCTATTTCTGTCTTAAATTTATTCAATGTCCCAGCTTCCATAGCTCGCTGAGGCAGCGAATTCCAGATTTACAACCCCGAGAAGAAATTTCTCATCGGTTTTAAATGGGCGGCCCCTTATTCTAAGATCATGGCCTCTAGTTCTAGTCTCCCCCATCAGTGGAAACATCCTCTCTGTATCCACTTTGTCAAGCCCCCTCATAATCTTATACATTTCGATAAGATCACCTCTCATTCTTCTGAACTCCAATGAGCAGAGGCCCAACCTACTCAACCTTTCCTCATAAGTCAATCCCCTCATCTCCGGAATCAACCAAGTGAACCTTCTTTGAACTGCCTCCAAAGCAAGTATATCCTTTCGTAAATATGGAAACCAAAACTGCACGCGGTATTCCAGGTGTGGCCTCACCAATACCTTATATAGCTGTAGCAAGATTTCCCTGCTTTTATTCTCCATCCCCGTTGCAATAAATGGCAAGATACCATTGGCCTTCCTGATCACTTACTGTACCTGCATACTATCCTTTTGTGTTTCATACACAAGTACCCCCAGGTCCCACTGTACTGCGGCACTTTGCAACCTTTCTCCATTTAAATAATAACTTAAATAATTACAACAGCGACTACTCCAAAAATACTTCATTAGCTGTAAAGCTCTTTGAGACGTCCGGTGGTCATGAAAGGCTCTATATATATCCAAGTCTGTCTTTTTTTTCTTCCTATTCCGGCCTCATGCACACCCCGATTTCCTTCGCTCCACCATCAGCGACAGTACCTTCAGCTGCCCAAACCCCAAGCTCTGGAATTCCCTCCCTAAACCTCTCGACCTCTCTCTCCTCCTTTAAAACACTCCTTAAAACCTATCTCTTTGACCAATCTTTTAGTCACCTGTCCCAATATCTCTCTGGTGCTCAGTATCAAATAGTTTCTGATTATGCTCCCGTAAAGTGCCTTGGGATATTTTTATTACATTAAAAGTTCTCGCATAGTTCCATAAAGATGAAGCTTCTGGCTGTCCCTCTCTGACCTCTGAGCTCCTCCCATCAGGCTCAAATGTGTCAGCTGTGGCTCAGTGGGTAGCACACTCACCTCAGTCTGAAGGTTGTGGGTTCAAGACCCACTCCAGGGACTTGAGCACAAAAAAAAATCTAGGCTGACACTGATGAGGAAAGGTTGAGTAGGTTGGGCCTCTACTCATTGGAATTCAGAAGAATGAGAGGTGATCTTATCGAAACGTACAAGATTGTGAGGGGGCTTGACAAGGTGGATGCAGAAAGGATGTTTCCACTGATGGGGGAGACTAGAACTAGAGGGCATGATCTTAGAATAAGGGGCCGCCCATTTAAAACACTAGGGCGCTGGCTGGGAAGGAACACAAGAATTGTTAGACCACGATCTACCCAATTGACCTGCTACCATCCTGGTTGTCGCCTGATACAACACTGATGCTGGAGTTGTTGACTAATCACAGCAATCAGTCTCCATCAATCTGTCTACAACAGAGCCAGACATGAGGCGAGGAACCCAGTGGTGGAGAGCTTGGAGAAGCATGGGTCTAAAGCCACCTGTTCCTCCCAAGCCTGCTACACTCAGGTCTCAAATTACTCAGACAGTATCCCAAAATGTTAGTTTCTGAAAGAAATATAACTCATTTGCATTTGATTGCGGGGTTACTGAGTCTTGCAGAGCAACAGGACTGATTAACATGAAGTAAAGACAGCTGCAGATTCTGGCCTTGACCATCTCTCCCATTTTATCTCTGACTGCAGGTGCTGGTAATGTAGGATGGGCACACCAGAGTCACTTGGATTCGGGGGAATGACATCAAATTTACAGCACGGAAACAGTCTGTTCAGCCCAAATGGTCCACACGAGCCTCCTCCCAACCCTCTTCATCTAACCCGATCACAGCATACAGGAACATAAGAAATAGGAGCAGGAGGAGGCCATTTGGCCCCTCGAGCCTGCTCCGCCATTCAAAAAGATCCTGGCTGATCTGATCTTGGAATCAACTTCATTTCTCTGCCCACTCCCCTTATCTTTCTATTCTTTTCTCCCTCATGTGTTTATCTTACTTACCCTTAAATGCATCTCTGTTTTTGCCTCAACTATTCCCTGTGGTAATGAGTTCCACATTCTAATCACTGAGTAAAGAAGTTCCTCCTGAATTCCTTACTGTATTTATGAGTGACTCTCATATTTATGGCCCCTAGTTTTGGACTCCCCAAGTGGAAAATTATTCTCTACATCTATCCTCGCAAACACTTTCATAATTTTGAAGACCTCCATTGGATCACATCTCAGTCTTCTCTCTTCTACAGAAAAGAGCCCCACCAGCTCAGTACTCATGACATGTAAGCACTGTTGTAATGTAGGAAACGGGGCAGTAAATTTGGACACAATTACCACCCACAATGTGATAATGACCAAATAATCTGTCTTAGTGATAGAGAAAATATGATTGAGACAGAGAGAGAGAAGATGGGAAGTTGTGGGTTAATGCTTTGGGTGGAGACCCCTATCGGTACATAGCCAACAGGGTGGTCCGCACCTCCGGCATCTCCCACCACATTCTCAGCCCATGGGAGGAGCTTCTCTGCCAGATTTTCCATCCTTCCCTCCCACACATGCCGAATCAGCTGTGGCTCAGTGGGTAGCACACTTAAGGTTGTGGGTTCAAGTCCCACTCCAGGAACTTGAGCACGTAAAAAAAAAAAAAATCTAGGCTGACACTCCACTGAGGGAGCGCTGCACTGTCGGGGGTGCTGTCTTTCGGATGAGACATTAAACCGAGATCCCATCTGCCCCTCAGGTGGACCTAAAAAATCCCATGGCACTATTTCAAAGAAGAGCAGAGGAGTTATCCCCGGTGTCTTGGCTCATATTGTTCCCTCAATCAACATAACACTAAACAAATTCTCTGGTTATTTATCACATTGCTGTTTGTGGGAACTTGCTGTGTGCAAATTGGCTGCCTAGTTTCCTACATTACACAGTGACTACACTCCAAAAGTACTTTATTGGCTAAAAAGCGCTTTGAGACGTCCATTGGTCATAAAAAGACGCTATATAAATGCAAGTCTTTCTTTCTTTTAATATTCTGCTGTAACCATTCATAGATTTTCTTCGCCAGCATCTCCCAAACCCGCGACCTCTACCACCGAGAAGGACAAGGGCGGCAGGTGTATGGGAACACTTTCACCTCCAAGTTCCCCTCCAACTAACACCGTCCTGAGTTGGAAATATATTGTTGTTCCTTCATAATCTGAGTCAAAATCTTGGAACTCCCTCCCCAACGGCACTGTGGGAGAACTTTCACCACACGGACTGCAGCGATTCAAGGCAGCAGCTCACTGCCACCTTCTCAAGGGCAACTAAGGAAGTCCAATAAATGCTGACCTCAACACCACCCACATCCCGAGAATGAATTACAAACATAATCTGCTTACATCCTTTTGTTTCTCTTAATTTCTCTCATCACCTCCTTTTACGTCCACTTGAGGGGCAGACAGGCCTCGGTTTAATGTCTAATCCAAAAGACGGCACCTCCAACAGTGCAGCACTCCCTCAGCACTGCACTGGAGTGTTAGCCTGGATTGTGTGCCACTGTGGCACTTAAATAAAAACCTTCTGACTCACAGTCGACCGCACTACCACTGAATCTTGGTCAATTGAAATGTTCAAGACTGAGATCGATAAGATATTGGCTAGGTAAGGGTAAACCTTAACCTCAGGAGCAGCGTGGAGACCCCGACCTGTGTGAACACCAGCAGCAGGTCGGGGCCATAAAAGGATAGGCGAGCGGCCTCGGGAGCAGCGTGGAGGCATAGCACTTCAAGGAGCAGCGCGAGCTGGTGCAGGAGGGCAACAGCAGTGAAGACTGACGTCATCAAGGTCCAGGCCGTTGATTGGAGCGTGGGCAGATACAGCAGGAGCGGCGAGGTTGGGGCGAAGGAGTGGCGAGATTGTAGAGAGACGTGATCGGGGCCCAGGAGAGGCGCGAGTTCAGAGCCAGGGGCAGCCCACACTGCGATATGTGTGCGCACTAGGTCTGTGCAGCAGAGCAGGTCTCCAGTCATCTTGGTAATCCTTGCCACTGAACCAAGACCTAGCTCTGTCAAGCCCGTGTGGTGGCTGGTGTGCAACGGCCACCACACGTTAAAAAAATCCACACACAGGCATCTTCCACCCTTCAGGATTTAGTTCAGGATCTGGAATATTAGGTCCTTCATTGAAACACCTGTGAACTCATCCCTTTTTGGCGAGGAAGCAAGTCATCCTCACTTCGAGGGACCACCTATGATGAAGGGTATCAAGGGATATGCAGCTAAGGCCGGTAAGTGGAGCTGAGGTAGATTAGGCTTGATCTAGTTGCATGGTGGAGCAGGCTAGAGGGGCTGACTGGCCGATTCCTGTTGTTCTCAATACAAAGCAAACCGTGTGTGTACTGTACTCACATTTCTTCATGGTGAGGTAAATGCTTCCAGAGGAGCGGCATTTCTGGAAAAGCCGTGTCAGCTCAGTCAGAAACTACAAGGGGGAGAAAACGATCACAGTCACCACACCGCACAAGTAGATGGCACCAGTGCTGTCAGCGCGAGACAAATAAAAAGATTTGGACTACAAACATGTAGATACCAAGGTAGCACCACCACCACCAGATCGTTTTGTTACTATTGCTACACCGCCCAACACTCACTGCCCATATCAACCCACCCCCAACACACTGCCCCAGCTCCACCAACCAATCACACTGCCACACACACACACAGCCCCAGTGTTGCCCCCCCCACAGGTTACATATAAACCTATGAACAATGGCAGAAAGGTAAAGAGCACCCAGCCCAACCAGTCCGCCCCATACAACACCCCTTGCACCGCAACATTCTACACTCCACCCCAACCGGAGCCATGTGATCCCCTGGGAGAGATAAAAACCCAGGCCAACTGGGGAAAAATTTCTCTGACCCATCCAAGCGATCGAAACTAGTCCAGGCGATATTAGATTCCCTGCAGTACATACTATCGTATCTGCAACAGCCAACAAGAGGTTAACCAGTTTAATCCCACTTACCAGCTCTAGGTCCGTAACCCTGCAGGTTACAGCTTCCCCTCAAATCCCTTCTAAACCTTCCACCACCCACCTTAAACCTATGTCCCCTCGTAATTGACCCCTCCACCAAGGGACCTAGGCCCTTGCTATCCACTATATCCAGGCCCCTCAAAATGTTATACACCTCAATGAGGTCTCCTCTCAATCTCCTCTGTTCCAAGGAGAACAAACCCAGCCTATCCAATCTCTCCTCATAGCTACGATTCTCCATTCCAGGCAACATCCTAGTAAATCTCCTCTGCATCCTCTCCAGTGCAATCACGTCCTTCCTATAATACGGCAACCACAACTGCATGCAGTACTCCAACTGTGGCCTAACCAAAGTATTATACAATTTAAGCATAACCTCCCTCTTATATTCTATGTCTCGGCCAATAAAGGCAAGCATTCCATGTGCCTTCTTAACCACCTTATCCACCTGGCCTGCTACTTTCAGGGATGTGTGGACAAGCACTCCAAGGTCCCTTTGTTCATCTACATTATTAAGTGGCCTACTACTTAATGTGTATACCCTTTCCTTATTAGCCCTCCCAAAGTGCATCACCTCACACTTCTCGGAATTAAATTCCATTTGTCACTGCTCTGCCCACTTGACCAGTAGATTGATATCCTCCTGCAGTCCATGACTTTCCTCTTCATTATCAACCGCACAGCCAATTTTTGTGTCATCTGCAAACTTCTTAATCATATCCCCCATATTCAAATCTAGATCACTGATGTATACCACAAAAAGCAAGGGTCCCAGTACTGAGCCCTGTGGAACCCCACAGGAAACATCCTTCCAGTCACAAAAACAGCCATCAACCATTACTTTTTGCTTCCTACCTCCAAGCCAATTTTGGATCCAACTTGCCACTTTGTTCCGGATCCCATGGGCTTTAACCTTCATGACCAGTCTACCATGTGGGACCTTATCAAAAGCTTTGCTAAAGTCCATATTTACTACATTGTATGCACTACCATCATCGACCCTCCTGGTTACCTCCTCAAAAAATTCAATCAGGTTAGTCAAACACGATCTTCCCTTAACAAATCCATGCTAACTATCCCTGATTAATCCCTGCCTTTCTAAATGTAGATTTATCCTGTCCTTCAGGATTTTTTCCAATAATTTTCCCACCACAAAGGTTAGGCTGACAGGCCTGTAATTACCCGGCCTATCCCTTTCTCCCTTCTTAAACAAGGGTAGCACAATAGCAGTCCTCCAGCACCATGCCTAAATCCAAAGAGGACTGGAAAATGATGGTCAAAGCCTCTGCTATTTCCTCTTTTGCTGCGCTCAACAGACTGGGGTGCATTTCATCCAGGTCTGGGGACTTATTCACTTTCAAAGCTGCTAAAACCGTTAATACCTCCTCTCTCATTATATTTATTTCATCCAGAATTTCACACTCCTCCTCGATAGCAGTATCTGCATTGTCCCTTTCTTTTGTGAAAACAGACGTAAAGTATTCATTAAGAACCATACCAACATCTTCCACCTCCACACACAGATTACCCTCATGGCCTCGAATAGGCCCTACCCTTTCTTTAAGTTATCCTCTTACTCTTAATTTTTCATGTTTTCTTTTAGCATTCCTAATACACGGTATCCTTTTTAATTTTAACTCTGAACTTTCTATATTCCTCCAGAGATTCTACAGTATTTAGCCGTCGGTATAGGACATAAGCTTCCTTTTTTTCCCCTTTATCCTCCTCTGTAAGTCCCTAGACATCCAGAGGGCATTAAAATTATTCCCAGCCTTTTTCTTTAACGGCACATGTTTGGCCTGAGCCTTCCGGATCTCTTCCTTGAAATCCTCCCACTGCTCCGACACTGATTTACTCACAAGTAGCTGTTTCCAGTCCACTGTGGCCAAATCACTTTTCAACTTAGCAAAATTAGCTTTTTCCAAATTTCAAACTTTTATTCCTGGTCTATCCTTGTCCTTATCCATAACTAACTTGAATCTGACTGAATTATGGTCACTGGCACCCAAGTGTTCTCCCACTGATATCCTTTCCACCTGCCCAGCTTCATTTCCCAAAACTAAATCCAGAACCACTCCTTCCAGTGTTGGGCTAGCTACATACTGACTAAAAAGGTTGTCTTGAATACATTTTAGGAATTCCACACCCTCTATACCCTTCACACTATATTTGTCCCAATCAATATTAGGATAGTTGAAATCCCCTACGGTTTTTGGACTTCACAGAAATGTGCCTACATATTTGCTCTTCTATCTCCCTCCCACTGTTTGGGGGTCTATAGCACACGCCCAGCAGTGTGATCGCCCCTTTTTTATTTTTCAGTTTGACCCACATAGCCTCATTTGATGATCCCTCTAACATATCATCCCTCCTCACCACTGTAATAGTTTCTTTCACCAATACCGCAACCCCCAACCCACCTTTTTACCCCCCTCTCTGTCCTGTCTAAAAATCATGTAACCAGGAATATTGAGCTGCGAAACTTGCCTTTCTTTCAGTCGCTGAATGGCTATAATGTCATACCCCCATGTCTACTTGTGCTCTCAGCTCATCCGCCATATTCGCGCTACTCCTTGCATTGAAGTATATACCATTTAGCACAGGAGGACCTCCTTGATTACTACTTACTAACCCTTGTTTCCTGTGTCTTACAGATTTCACTTTCCCACACACACACTGCCCCAGTGTCGCGCCCCCCCCCCAGACACACACACAGCGCCTATACACACACTGCCCCAGAGTCGCGCCCCCCCCAGACACACACACAGCGCCTATACACACACTGCCCCAGTGTCGTCCCTCCCCCGCTACACCACACACACAGCGCCAGTGTCGCGCCCCACACACACAGAGCCTATACACAGGGCTTGTCCTAGTCTAGTAACAGTCCTAGTCCGAGCTCCACTGGGTCCGGGTAGCAGCCTCTCACCGAGTCGCTCTCCAGCAGCACCATGTCCAGCTCAGCCTCGCCACCGGAAACAGCCAGCGCACGGGAAGCGCGTCATCCCTAGCCCGCCGCGTGCTCTGGTTGGCGCGTTCCACTCACTCACGTCAAAGGGTCACGTGTTCAGGTTGGGTGGGTTAGAGTCACAGTGTGCAGGGCTGGGTGGGTTAGGGTTGCAGTGTTCACGGCTGGGTGGTTAAGGGTCACGGTGTTAAGGGCTGGCTGGGTTCGGGTCACAGTGTTCATGTCTAGGTGGTGTAAGGATCACAGTGTTCAGGGCTGGGTGTGTTAGGGTTACAGTGTTCAGGGCTGGATGGGTGGGTTAGGGTTACAGTGTTCAGGGCTGTTGTGTTAGGGTCACAGTGTTCAGGGCTTTTGGGTAAGGTCACAGTGTTCAGGGCTGGATGGGTTCAGGTCACAGTGTTCAGGGCTGGATGTATTCTGGTCACAGTGTTCAGGGCTGTTGTGTTAGGGTCACAGTGTTCAGGGCTTTTGGGTAAGGTCACAGTGTTCAGGGCTGGATGGGTTCAGGTCACAGTGTTCAGGGCTGGATGTATTCTGGTCACAGTGTTCAGGGCTGTTAGGTTAGGGTCACCGTGTTCAGGGCTGGGTGTGTTAGGTTCACAGTGTTCAGGGCTTTTGGGTAAGCTCACAGTGTTCAGGGCTGGATGGGTTCGGGTCACAGTGTTCAGGGCTGTGTTGGTGAGGGTCACAGTGTTCTGGGTGGGTTGGGTCACAGTGTTCATGGCTGAGTGTGTTTGGGTCACAGTGTTCATGGCTGGGTGGGTTAGGGTCACAGTGTTCAGCGCTGGGTGAGTTAGGGTCACAGTGTTCATGGCTGGGTGTGTTTGGGTCACGGTGTTCATGGCTGGTGTTGTTTGGGGTCACATTGTTCAGGGCTGGGTGAGATAGGGTCACAGTGTTCAGGGCTAGGTATGTTAGGGTCACAGTGTTCAGGGCTGGGTGGTTAAGGGTCACAGTGTTCAGGGCTGGATGGGTTCGGGGGTCACAGTGTTCAGGGCTGGCTGGGTTAGGGTCACAGTGTTCAGGGCTGGGTGGGTTAGGGTCTAAGTGTTCAAGGCTGGATGGGTTAGGGTTACAGTGTTCAGGGCTGTTGTGTTCGGGTCACACTGTTCAGGGCTTTTGGGTAAGGTCACAGGGTTCAGCGCTGGGTGGGTTAGGGTCAAAGTGTTCAGGGCTGGGTGGGTTAGGGTCACAGTGTTCAGGGCTGGGTGGGTTTGGGTCACAGTGTTCAGGGCTGGCTGGGTTAGGGTCACAGTGTTCAGGGCTGGGTGGGTTAGGGTCTAAGTGTTCAAGGCTGGATGGGTTAGGGTTACAGTGTTCAGGGCTGTTGTGTTCGGGTCACACTGTTCAGGGCTTTTGGGTAAGGTCACAGGGTTCAGCGCTGGGTGGGTTAGGGTCAAAGTGTTCAGGGCTGGGTGGGTTAGGGTCACAGTGTTCAGGGCTGGGTGGGTTTGGGTCAAAGTGTTCAGGGCTGGGTGGGTTAGGGTCACAGTGTTCAGGGCTGTTAGAGGTTATGGTCAAAGTGTTCAGGGCTGGGTCGGTTAGGGTCACAGTGTTCAGGGCTGTGTTAGGTCATGATCACAGTGTTCAGTGCTGGGTGGGTTAGGGTCACAGTGTTCAGCGCTGGGTGAGTTAGGGTCACAGTGTTCATGGCTGGGTGTGTTTGGGTCACGGTGTTCAGGGCTGGATGGTTTGGGGTCCCATTGTTCAGGTCTAGATGGTGTTAGGATCACAGTGTTCCGGGCTCGGTGGGTTAGGGTCACAGTGTGCAGGGCTGGGTGGGTTAGGGTCACAGTGTTCAGGGCTGTTGGGTAAGGGTCAAGGTGTTCAGGGCTGGGTTAGGTTAACGTCACAGTGTTCATGGCTGGGTGCGTTAGGGCCACTGTGTTCAGGGCTGGGTGTATTTGGGTCACTGTGTTCAGGTCTGTGTGGGTTAGTGTCACAGTGTTCAGGGATGATTGGTTAGGGTCACAGTGTTCAGGGCTGTGGTGTTGGGTCACAGTGTTCAGGGATGATTGGTTAGGGTCACAGTGTTCAGGGCTGTGGTGTTGGGGTCACAGTGTTCAGGGCTGTTAGGTTAGGGTCACCGTGTTCAGGGCTGTGGTGTTAGGGTCACAGTGTTCAGGGCTGTTAGGTTAGGGTCACCTGTTCAGGGCTGGATGGGTTAGGATCACAGTGTTCAGGGCTGTTGTGTTAGGGTCACCGTGTTTAGGGCTGGGTGGGTTAGGGTCACAGTGTTCAGGTCTCGATGGTGTTAGGATCACAGTGTTCCGAGTTCGGTGGGTTAGGGCCACAGTGTGCAGGGCTGGGTGGGTTAGGGTCACAGTGTTCAGGGCTGCTGAGTTAAGGTCACAGTGTTCAGGGCTGTTGAGTTAAGGTCACAGTGTTCAGGGCTGGATGTGTTAGGGTCACAGTATTCAGGGCTGTTGGGTTAGGGTCACAGTGTTCAGGGCTGTTGAGTTAAGGTCACAGTGTTCAGGGCTGGGTGTGTTAAGGTCACAGTGTTCAGGGCTGTTGGGTAAGGGTCAAGGTGTTCAGGGCTGGGTTAGGTTAAGGTCACAGTGTTCATGGCTGGGTGCGTTAGGGCCACTGTGTTCAGGGCTGGGTGTATTTGGGTCACTGTGTTCAGGTCTGTGTGGGTTAGTGTCACAGTGTTCAGGGATGATTGGTTAGGGTCACAGTGTTCAGGGCTGTGGTGTTAGGGTCACAGTGTTCAGGGCTGTTAGGTTAGGGTCACCGTGTTCAGGGCTGTGGTGTTAGGGTCACAGTGTTCAGGGCTGTTAGGTTAGGGTCACCTGTTCAGGGCTGAATGGGTTAGGGTCACAGTGTTCAGGGCTGTTGTGTTAGGGTCACCGTGTTCAGGGCTGGGTGGGTTAGGGTCACAGTGTTCAGGGCTGGGTGTGTTAGGGTCACAGTGTTCAGGTCTCGATGGTGTTAGGATCACAGTGTTCCGAGCTCGGTGGGTTAGGGTCACAGTGTGCAGGGCTGGGTGGGTTAGGGTCACAGTGTTCAGGGCTGCTGAGTTAAGGTCACAGTGTTCAGGGCTGTTGAGTTAAGGTCACAGTGTTCAGGGCTGGATGTGTTAGGGTCACAGTGTTCAGGGCTGTTGGGTTAGGGTCACAGTGTTCAGGGCTGTTGGGTAAGGGTCAAGGCGTTCAGGGCTGTGTTAGGTTAACGTCACAGTGTTCAGTGCTAGGTGGGTTAGGGACACACTGTTCAGGACTGTTGGGTTACGGTCACAGTGTTCAGGGCAAGGTGGGTTAGGGTCACAGTGTGCAGGACTGTTGGGTTAGGGTCACAGTGTTCAGGGCTGGGTGGGTTAGGGTCACAGTGTTCAGGGCTTTTGGGTTAGGGTCACAGTGTTCAGGGCTGTGTGGGTTAGGGTCACAGTGTTCAGGGCTTTTGGGTTAGGGTCGCAGGGTTCAGGGCTGGGTTAGGTTAGGGTCACAGTGTTCATGGCTGGGTGTGTTAAGGTCACAGTGTTCAGGGCTGTTGCGTTAGGGCCACTGTGTTCAGGGCTGAGTGTATTTGGGTCACTGTGTTCAGGTCTGTGTGGGTTAGTGTCACAGTGTTCAGGGATGATCGGTTAGGGTCACAGTGTTCAGGGCTGTGGTGTTAGGGTCACAGTGTTCAGGGCTGTTATTTTAGGGTCACCGTGTTCAGGGCTGTGGTGTTAGGGTCACAGTGTTCAGGGCTGTTAGGTTAGGGTCACCGTGTTCAGGGCTGGATGGGTTAGGGTCACAGTGTTCAGGGCTGTTGTGTTAGGGTCACCGTGTTCAGGGCTGTTGTGTTAGGGTCACCGTGTTCAGGGCTGGCTGGGTTAGGGTCACAGTGTTCATGGCTGGGTGTGTTAGGGTCACAGTGTTCTGGGCTGGGTGGGTTAAGGTCACAGTGTTCAGGGCTGGGTGGGTTAGGGTCACAGTGTTCAGGGCTGTTGGGTTAGGGTCACAGTGTTCAGGGCTGTTGGGTAAGCGTCACAGTGTTCAGGGCTGAGTTAGGTTAGGATCACCATGTTCAGGGCTGGAAGGTTTCGGGTCACTGTGTTCAGGGCTGGATGGCTTAGGGTCACAGTGTTCGGGGCTGTGTGGGTTCGGGTCACAGTGTTCAGGGCTGGGTGGGTTCGGGTCACAGTGTTCAGAGCTGTTGGGTTATGGTCACAGTGTTCAGGGCTGTTGGGTTAGGGTCACAGTGTTCAGGACTGTTGGGTTAGGGTCACAGTGTTCAGGGCTGGAAGGTTTCGGGTCACCGTGTTCAGGGCTGGGTGGGTTAGGGTCACAGTGTTCAGGGCTGGGTGGGTTAGGGTGTCAGTGTTCAGGGCTGGGTGGGTTAGGGTCACAATGTTCAGGGCTGGGTGGGTTAGGGTCACAGTGTTCAGGACTGTTGGGTTAGGGTCACAGTGTTCAGGGCTGGGTGGGTTAGGGTCACAGTGTTCAGGGCTGGGTGGATTATGGTCATAGTGTTCAGGGCAGTTGAATTAAGGTCACTGCTCTTGGCTGGGTGGGTTGGCGTCACAGTGTTCAGGGCTGCATGGATTAGGGTCATAGTGTTCAGGGCTTGGTGAGATTAGGGTCACAGGATTCAGGGCTGGGTGAGTTAGGTTCACAGGGTTCAGGGCTGGGTGGGTTAGGGTCACAGGGTTCAGAGCTGGGTGGGTTAGGGTCACAGTGTTCTGGGCTAAGTGGGTTAGGCTCACAGTGTTCAGGGCTGGGAGAGTTAGGGTCACAGTTAGGGCTGGGTTAGGTTAGGGTCACAGGGTTCAGGGCCGTGTGGGTTCGGGTCACAGTGTTCTGGCTAGGTGGGTTCGGGTCACAGTGTTCAGGGCTGGGTGCGTTAGGGTCACAGTGTTCAGGGCTGGGTGGGTAAGGGTCACAGCGTTCAGGGCTGTTGTGTAAGGGTCAGAGTGTTCAGGGCTGGGTGGATTAGGGTCACAGTGTTCAGGGCTTGGTGGGTTTGGGTCACAGTGTTCAGGGCTGGGTTCGGTTCGGGTCACAGGGTTTCGGGCTGTGTGGGTTAGGGTCAGAGTGTTCTGGGCTAGGTGGGTTAGGGTCACAGTGTGCAGGGCTGGGTGGTTTAAGGTCACAATGTTCAGGGCTGTTGGGTTAGGCTCACAATGTTTAGGGCTGTTGGGTTAGGGCCAGGTGTTCAGGGCTGGTTGTATTTGGGTCACTGTGTTCAGGGCTGTGTGGCTTAGTGTCACAGTGTTCAGGGCTAGGTGGGTTAGGGTCACAGTGTTCAGGGCTTGGTGAGTTAGGGTCACAGTGTTCAGGGTTAGGTGGGTTAGGGTCACAGTGTTCAGGGCTGGTTGGGTTAGGGTTACAGTGTTCAGGGCTGTTGTGTAAGCGTCACAGTGTTCAGGGCTGGGTTAGGTTAGGATCACCGTGTTCAGGGCTGTTGGGTTCGGGTCACAGTGTTCAGGGCTGCGTGGATTAGGGTCACAGTGTTCAGGGCTGGGTTAGGTTCAGGCCACAGGGTTCAGGGCTGGGTGGGTTATCGTCACAGTATTCAGGGCTGGGGGGGTTCGGATCACAGTGTTCAGGGCTGGGTTAGGTTAGGGTCACAGGATTCAGGGCTGGGTGGGTTAGGTTCACAGTGTTCAGGGCTGTGTGTGTTAGGGTCACAGTGTTCAGTGCTGTTGGGTTATGGTCACAGTGTACAGGGCTGGGTGGGTTAGGGTCACACTGTTCAGGGCTGTTGGGTTAGGGTCACAGTGTTCAGGGCTGGGTGTGTTAAGGTCACAGTGTTCAGGACTGTTGGCTTAGGGTCACAGTGTTCGGGGCTGGGTGTGTTAGGGTCACAGTGTTCAGGGTTGTTGTGTTAGGGTCACAGATTTCAGGGGTGGGTGGGTTTGGGTCACAGTGTTCAGGGCTGGGTGGGTTAGGGTCACAGTGTTCAGGGCTGGGTGGGTTTGGGTCACAGTGTTCAGGGCTGGGTGGGTTAGGGTCACTGTTCAGGGCTGGGTGGGTTAGGGTCACAATGTTCAGGGCTGGGTGGGTTTGGGTCACAGTGTTCAGGGCTTTTGTGTTCGGGTCGCAGTGTTCAGGGTTGGAAGGATTCCGGTCACCGTGTTCAGGGCTGGGTGCGTTAGGGCCACAGTGTTCAGGGCTGTGTGGGTTAGGGTCACAGTGTTGAGGGCTGGGTGGGTTAAGGTCACAGTGTTCAGGGCTGGGTGGTTTTGGGACACAGTGTTCTGGGCTCGGTGGGGTAGGGTCAAAGTGTGCAGTGCTGATGGGTTAGAGTCACAGTTTTCAGGGCTTCGTGGGTTCGGGTCACAGTGTTCAGGGCTGTTGGGTTAGGGTCGCAGTGTTCAAGGCTGGGTGGGTTAGGGTAACAGTGTTCAGGGCTGGGCATGGTTAGGGTCACAATGCTCCAGGCTGGGTGGGTTAGGGTCACATTCTTCAGAGCTGTGTGGATAAGAGGCACAGTGTTCAGAGTCGTTGAGTTAGGGTTGCGGTGTTCAGGGCTGGGTGGATTAGGATCACGGTGTTCAGGGCTGTTGGGTTAGGGTCACAATGTTCAGGGCTGTTGGGTTTGGGTCACAGTGTTGAGGGCTGGGTGGGTTAGGGTCACGGTGTTCAGGGCTGGGCGGGTTATGGTCACGGTATTCAGGGCTGTGTGGGTTCGGGTCACTGTGTTCAGCGCTGCGTGGGTTAGGGTCACAGTGTTTAGGGCTGGGTGTGATAGGGTGGCAGTGTTCAGGGCCGTTGGGTTAGGGTCACGGTGTTCAGGGCTTGTGGGTTAGGGTCACGACGTACAGGGCTGTGTGGGTTAGGGTCACAGTGTTGAGAGCTGGGTGGGTTAGGGTCACAGTGTTAATGGCTGGGTGGATTAGGGTCACAGTGTTCAGGGCTGGGTGGGTTAGGGTCACAATGTTCGGGTCTGTGTGGGTTAGGATCACAGTGTTCAGGGCTAGGTGTGTTTGGGTCACAGTGTTTATGCCTGGGTGTGTTGGGGTCACAGTGTTCAGGGCTTCGTGGCTTAGGGTCACAGTGTTCAGGGCTGTTGGGTTAGGTTCACAGTGTTCAGGGCTGGGTGGGTTAGGTTCACAGTGTTCAGGGCCGGGTGGGTTAGGGTCACAGTGCTCCAGGCTGGGTGGGTTGGGGTCACATTCTTCAGAGCTGTGTGGATTCGGGTCATGGTGTTCAGAGCCGTTGAGTTAGGGTTTCGGTGTTCAGGGCTGGGTGTGATCGGGTGACAGTGTTCAGGGCCGTTGGGTTAGGGTCACGGAGTTCGGGGCTTTTGAGTTGGGGTCACAACGTTCAGGGCTGTTGGGTGAGGGTCACAGTGTTCTGGGATGTTGGTTTTGCGCTACGGTGTTCAGGGCTGGGTGGGTTAGCGTCACGGTGTTCAGTGCTGTGTGTGTTAGGGTCACAGTGTTCAAGGCTGTTGGGTTAGGGTCACAGTGTTCAGGACTGTTGTGTAAGGGTCACAGTGTTCAGGGCTGCGTGGATTAGGGTCACAGTGTTCAGGGCTGGGTGGGTTAGGGTCACAGTGTTCAGGGCTGGGTTAGGTTAGGGTCACAGGATTCAGGGCTGGCTGTGTTAGGTTCACAGGGTTCAGGGCTGGGTGGGTTCGGGTCACAGTGTTCTGGGCTAGGTGGGTTAGGGTCACAGTGTTCTGGGCTAGGTGTGTTAGTGTCACAGTGTTCAGGGCTGGGTGAGTTCGGGTCACAGTGTTCAGGGCTGCGTGTGTTAGGGTCTCGGTGGTCAGGGCTGGGTGGGTTAGGGTCACAGTGTTCAGGGCTGGGTGGGTTAAGGTCACAGTGTTCAGGGCTGGGTGGGTTCGGGTCACAGTGTTCAGAGCTGGGTGGGTTATCGTCACAGTATTTAGGGGTGGGTGGGTTAGGTTCACAGTGTTGTGGGCTAGGTGGGTTAGGGTCACAGTGTTCAGGGCCGTGTGAGTTTGGGTCACAGTGTTCTGGGCTAGGTGGGTTAGGGTCACAGGGTTCAGGGCTGGGTGGGTTAGGGTCACAGTGTTCAGTGCTGGGTGAGTTAGGGTCACCAGTGTTCAGGGCTGGGTGGGTTAGGGTCACAGTGTTCAGGGCTTTTGGGTTAGGGTCACCCTGTTCAGGGCTGTTGGGTTATGGTCACAGTGTTCAGGGCTGTTGTGTTAGGGCCACAGTGTTCAGGGCTGTGTGGGTTAGGGTCACAGTGTTGAGGGCTGGGTGGGTTAGGGTCTCAGTGTTCAGGGCTGGGTGTGATAGGGTCACAGTGTTCAGGGCCGTTGGGTTAGGGTCACGGAGTGCAGGGCTTTTGAGTTGGGGTCACAATGTTCAGGGCTGTTGGGTGAGGGTCACAGTGTTCTGGGATGTTGGGTTTGGGCCACGGTGTTCAGGGCTGTGTGGGTTATGGTCACAGTATTCAGGGCTGGGTGGGTTAGGGTCACAGTGTTCAGGGCTGGGTGGGTTAGGGTCATAGAGTTCAGTGCTGGGTGGGTTAGGGTCACAGTGTTCTGGGCTAGGTGGGTTAGTGTCACAGTGTTCAGGGCTGGGTGAGTTCGGGTCACAGTGTTCAGGGCTGCGTGTGTTAGGGTCTCGGTGGTCAGGGCTGGGTGGGTTAGGGTCACAGTGTTCAGGGCTGGGTGGGTTAGGTTCACAGTGTTGTGGGCTAGGTGGGTTAGGGTCACAGTGTTCAGGGCTGGGTGGGTTAGGGTCACTGTGTTCAGGGCTGTGTGGGTTAGTGTCACAGTGTTCAGGGCTGGGTGAGTTCGGGTCACACTGTTCAGGGCTGGGTGTGTTAGGGTCACAGTGTTCAGGGCTGTGTGGGTTAGTGTCACTGTGTTCAGGGCTGTGTGTGTTAGGGTCACAGTGTTCAGGGCTGGGTGGTTTTGGGACACAGTGTTCAGGGCTGGGTGGGTTAGGGTCACATTCTTCAGAACTGTGTGGATTAGAGGCACAGTGTTCAGAGTCGTTGAGTTAGTGTTGAGGTGTTCAGGGCTGGGTGGATTAGGGTCACGGTGTTCAGGGCTGTTGGGTTATGTCACAATGTTCAGGGCTGTTGGGTTCGGGTCACAGTGTTGAGGGCTGGGTGGGTTAGGGTCACGGTGTTCAGGGCTGGACGGGTTATGGTCACGGTATTCAGAGCTGTGTGGGTTCGGGTCACTGTGTTCAGGGCTGCGTGGGTTAGGGTCACAGTGTTCAGGGCTGGGTGTGATAGGGTCGCAGTATTCAGGGCCGTTGGGTTAGGGTCACGGTGTTCAGGGCTGTTGGGTTAGGGTCACGATGTACAGGGCTGTGTGGGTTAGGGTCACAGTGTTGAGGGCTGGGTGGGTTAGGGTCACAGTGTTAATGGCTGGGTGGTTTCGGGTCACAGTGTTCAGGGCTGGGTGGGTTAGGGTCACAGTGTTCGGGGCTGTGTCGGTTAGGGTCACAGTGTACAAGGCTAGGTGGGTTAGGTTCACCATGTTCAGGGCTGGGTGGTTTAGCGTCATAGTGTACAGGGCTGGGTGTGTTAGGGTCACAGTGTTCAGGGCTAGGTGTGTTTGAGTCACAGTGTTTATGCCTGGGTGTGTTGGGGTCACAGTGTTCAGGGCTGGGTGGGTTAGGGTCACAGTGTTCAGGACTGGGTGGGTTAGGGTCACAGTGTTCTGGGCTGTTGGGTTAGGGTCACAGTGTTCAGGGCTTCGTGGCTTAGGGTCACAGTGTTCAGGGCTGGGTGGGTTAGGGTCACAGTGTTCAGGGCTGGGTTAGTTTAGGGTCTCAGGGTTCAGGGCTGTGTGAGTTAGGGTCACAGTGTTGATGGCTGGGTGGGTTAGGGTCACAGTGTTCGGGACTGGGTGAGTTAGGGTCACAGTGTTCAGGGCCGGGTGGGTTAGGGTCACAGTGCTCCAGGCTGGATGGGTTGGGGTCACATTCTTCAGAGCTGTGTGGATTCGGGTCATGGTGTTCAGTGCCGTTGAGTTAGGGTTTCGGTGTTCAGCGCTGGGTGTGATAGGGTGACAGTGTTCAGGGCCGTTGGGTTAGGGTCACGGAGTTCGGGGCTTTTGAGTTGGGGTCACAACGTTCAGGGCTGTTGGGTGAGGGTCACAGTGTTCTGGGATGTTGGTTTTGGGCTACGGTGTTCAGGGCTGGGTGGGTTAGCGTCATGGTGTTCAGGGCTGTGTGTGTTAGGGTCACAGTGTTCAGGGCTGACTGGGTTAGGTTCACAGGGTTCACGGCTGGGTGGGTTAGGGTCACAGTGTTCTGGGCTAGGTGGGTTAGGGTCACAGTGTTCAGGGCTGGGTGAGTTCGGGTCACAGTGTTCAGGGCTGCGTGTGTTAGGGTCACAGTGTTTATGCCTGGGTGTGTTGGGGTCACAGTGTTCAGGGCTTCGTGGCTTAGGGTCACAGTGTTCAGGGCTGGGTGGGTTAGGGTCACAGTGTTCAGGACTGGGTGGGTTAGGGTCACAGTGTTCAGGGCTGGGTGGATTAGGGTCACAGTCTTTAAGGCTGGGTGGGTTAAGTCACAGTTTTCAGGGATGGGTTAGTTTAGGGTCTCAGGGTTCAGAGCTGTGTGGGTTAGGGTCACATTGTTGATGGCTGGGTGGGTTAGGGTCACGGTGTTCAGGGCTGGGCGGGTTAGGGTCACGGTGTTCAGGGCTGGGTGGGTTAGGTTCACGGTGCTCCAGGCTGGGTGGGTTGGGGTCACATTCGTCAGAGCTGTGTGGATTCGGGTCATGGTGTTCAGAGCCGTTGAGTTCGGGTTTCGGTGTTCAGGGCTGGGTGTGATAGGGTGACAGTGTTCAGGGCCGTTGGGTTAGGGACACGGAATTTGGGGCTTTTGAGTTGGGGTCACAACGTTCAGGGCTGTTGGGTGAGGGTCACAGTGTTCTGGGATGTTGGTTTTGGGCTATGGTGTTCAGGGCTGTGGGTTAGCGTCACGGTGTTCAGGGCTGTTGGGTTAGGGTCACGATGTACAGGGCTGTGTGGGTTAGGGTCACCGTGTTGAGGGCTGGGTGGGTTAGGGTCACAGTGTTAATGGCTGGGTGGGTTAGGGTCACAGTGTTCAGGGCTGGGTGGGTTCGGGTCACTGTGTTCAGGGCTGTTGGGATTGTGTCACAGTGTTCAGGGCTGTTGGGTTCGGGTCACAGTGTTCAGGGCTTAGTGGGTTTGGGTCATAGTGTTCAGGGCTGGGTGGATTAGGGTCACAGTGTTCAGGGCTGTTGGGTAGGGTCACAGTGTTCAGGGCTGTTGGGTTAGGGTCACAGTGTTCAGGGCTGCGTGGATTAGGGTCAGAATCTTTAAGGCAGGGTGGGTTAGGGTCACCGTGTTCAGGGCTGGGTTAGTTTAGGGTCTCAGGGTTCAGGGCTGTGTGGGTTCGGGTCACAGTGTTCAAGGCTGGGTGCGCTAGGGTCACAGTGTTCAGGGCTGGGTGGGTTAGTTTCACAGTGTTCAGGGCTGGGTGGGTTAGGGTCACAGTGTTCTGGGCTAGGTGGGTTAGGGTCACAGTGTTCTGGGCTAGGTGGGTTAGTGTCACAGTGTTCAGGGCTGGGTGAGTTCGGGTCACAGTGTTCAGGGCTGCGTGTGTTAGGGTCTCGGTGGTCAGGGCTGGGTGGGTTAGGGTCACAGTGTTCAGGGCTGGGTGGGTTAAGGTCACAGGGTTCAGGGCTGGGTGGGTTCGGGTCACAGTGTTCAGTGCTGGGTGGGTTATCGTCACAGTATTTAGGGGTGGGTGGGTTAGGTTCACAGTATTGTGGGCTAGGTGGGTTAGGTATTACAGTGTTCAGGGCTGTGTGAGTTAGGGTCACAGTGTTCTGGGCTAGGTGGGTTAGGGTCACAGTGTTCAGGGCTTTTGGGTTAGGGTCACCCTGTTCAGGGCTGTGTGGGTTAGGGTCACAGTGTTGAGGGCTGGGTGGGTTAGGGTCTCAGTGTTCAGGGCTGGGTGTGATAGGGTCACAGTGCTCAGGGCCGTTGGGTTAGGGTCACGGAGTGCAGGGCTTTTGAGTTGGGGTCACAATGTTCAGAGCTGTTGGGTGAGGGTCACAGTGTTCTGGGATGTTGGGTTTGGGCCACGGTGTTCAGGGCTGGGTGGGTTAGGGTCACACTGTTCAGGGCTGGGTGGGTTAGGGTCACAGTGTTGAGGACTGGGTTAGGTTAGGGTCACAGTGTTCAGTGCTGGGTGGGTTAGGGTCACACTGTTCAGGGCTGCGTTCGGTTAGGGTCACAGGGTTCAGGGCTGTTGGGTTAGGGCCACAGTGTTCAGGGCTGGGTGTATTTGGGTCACTGTGTTCAGGGCTGTGTGGGTTAGTGTCACAGTGTTCAGGGCTGTGTGGGTTAGGGTCACAGTGTTGAGGGCTGGGTGGGTTAGGGTCACAGTGTTAATGGCTGGGTGGGTTCGGGTCACAGTGTTCAGGGCTGGGTGGGTTAGGGTCACAATGTTCGTGTCTGTGTGGGTTAGGATCACAGTGTTCGGGGCTGTGTCGGTTCGGGTCACAGTGTACAGGGCTAGGTGGGTTAGGTTTACCATGTTCAGGGCTGGGTGGTTTAGCGTCACAGTGTACAGGGCTGGGTGTGTTAGGGTCACAGTGTTCAGGGCTAGGTGTGTTTGGGTCACAGTGTTTATGCCTGGGTGTGTTGGGGTCACAGTGTTCAGGGCTTCGTGGCTTAGGGTCACAGTGTTCAGGGCTGTTGGGTTAGGGTCACAGTGTTCAGGGCTGGGTGGATTAGGGTCACAGTGTTGATGGCTGGGTGGGTTAGGGTCACGGTGTTCAGGGCTGGGTGGGTTAGGGTCACGGTGTTCAGGGCTGTGTGGGTTCGGGTCACTGTATGCAGGGCTGGGTGGGTTAGGGTCACAGTGTTCGGGACTGGGTGGGTTAGGGTCACAGTGTTCAGGGCCGGGTGGGTTAGGGTCACAGTGCTCCAGGCTGGGTGGGTTGGGGTCACATTCTTCAGAGCTGTGTGGATTCGGGTCATGGTGTTCAGAGCCGTTGAGTTAGGGTTTCGGTGTTCAGGGCTGGGTGTGATAGGGTGACAGTGTTCAGTGCCGTTGGGTTAGGGTCATGGAGTTCGGGGCTTTTGAGTTGGGGTCACAACGTTCAGGGCTGTTGGGTGAGGGTCACAGTGTTCTGGGATGTTGGTTTTGCGCTACGGTGTTCAGGGCTGGGTGGGTTAGCGTCACGGTGTTCAGGGCTGTTGGGTTAGGGTCACAGTGTTCAGGACTGTTGTGTAAGGGTCACAGTGTTCAGGGCTGCGTGGATTAGGGTCACAGTGTTCAGGGCTGGGTGGGTTAGGGTCACAGTGTTCAGGGCTGGGTTAGGTTAGGGTCACAGGATTCAGGGCTGGCTGTGTTATGTTCACAGGGTTCAGGGCTGGGTGGGTTCGGGTCACAGTGTTCTGGGCTAGGTGGGTTAGGGTCACAGTGTTCTGGGCTAGGTGTGTTAGTGTCACAGTGTTCAGGGCTGGGTGAGTTCGGGTCACAGTGCTCAGGGCTGCGTGTGTTAGGGTCTCGGTGGTCAGGGCTGGGTGGGTTAGGGTCACAGTGTTCAGGGCTGGGTGGGTTCGGGTCACAGTATTCAGGGCTGGGTGGGTTATCGTCACAGTATTTAGGGGTGGGTGGGTTAGGTTAAAAGTGTTGTGGGCTAGGTGTGTTAGGGTCACAGTGTTCAGGGCTGGGTGGGTTAGGGTCACAGTGTTCAGTGCTGGGTGAGTTAGGGTCACCAGTGTTCAGGGCTGGGTGGGTTAGGGTCACAGTGTTCAGGGCTTTTGGGTTAGGGTCACCCTGTTCAGGGCTGTTGGGTTATGGTCACAGTGTTCAGGGCTGTTGTGTTAGGGCCACACTGTTCAGGGCTGTGTGGATTAGGGTCACAGTGTTGAGGGCTGGGTGGGTTAGGGTCTCAGTGTACAGGGCTGGGTGTGATAGGGTCACAGTGTTCAGGGCCGTTGGGTTAGGGTCATGGAGTGCAGGGCTTTTGAGTTGGGGTCACAATGTTCAGGGCTGTTGGGTGAGGGTCACAGTGTTCTGGGATGTTGGGTTTGGGCCACGGTGTTCAGGGCTGTGTGGGTTATGGTCACAGTATTCAGGGCTGGGTGGGTTAGGGTCACAGTGTTCAGGGCTGGGTGGGTTAGGGTCATAGAGTTCAGTGCTGGTTGGTTAGGGTCACAGTGTTCTGGGCTAGGTGGGTTAGTGTCACAGTGTTCAGGGCTGGGTGAGTTCAGGTCACAGTGTTCAGGGCTGCGTGTGTTCAGGTCTCGGTGGTCAGGGCTGGGTGGGTTAGGGTCACAGTGTTCAGGGCTGGGTGGGTTAAGGTCACAGTGTTCAGGGCTGGGTGGGTTCGGGTCACAGTGTTCAGAGCTGGGTGGGTTAGGGTCACAGTGTTCAGGGCTGGGTGGGTTAAGGTCACAGTGTTCAGGGCTGGGTGGGTTCGGGTCACAGTGTTCAGGGCTAGGTGTGTTATCGTCACAGTATTTAGGGGTGGGTGGGTTAGGTTCACAGTGTTGTGGGCTAGGTGGGTTAGGGTCACAGTGTTCAGGGCTGTGTGAGTTAGGGTCACAGTGTTCTGGGCTAGGTGGGTTAGGGTCACAGGGTTCAGGGCTGGGTGGGTTAGGTTCACAGTGTTCAGGGCCGGGTGGGTTAGGGTCACAGTGCTCCAGGCTGGGTGGGTTGGGGTCACATTCTTCAGAGCTGTGTGGATTCTGGTCATGGTGTTCAGAGCCGTTGAGTTAGGTTTTCGGTGTTCAGGGCTGGGTGTGATAGGGTGACAGTGTTCAGGGCCGTTGGGTTAGGGTCACGGAGTTCGGGGCTTTTGAGTTGGGGTCACAACGTTCAGGGCTGTTGGGTGAGGGTCACAGTGTTCTGGGATGTTGGTTTTGCGCTACGGTGTTCAGGGCTGTGTGGGTTAGCGTCACGGTGTTCAGGGCTGTGTGTGTTAGGGTCACAGTGTTCAGGGCTGTTGTGTAAGGGTCACAGTGTTCAGGGCTGCGTGGATTAGGGTCACAGTGTTCAGGGCTGGGTGGGTTAGGGTCACAGTGTTCAGGGCTGGGTTAGGTTAGGGTCACAGAATTCAGGGCTGGGTTAGGTTAGGGTCACAGGATTCAGGGCTGGCTGTGTTAGGTTCACAGTGTTCAGGGCTGGTGAGTTCGGGTCACAGTGCTCAGGGCTGCGTGTGTTAGGGTCTCGGTGGTCAGGGCTGGGTGGGTTAGGTCACAGTGTTCAGGGCTGGGTGGGTTCGGGTCACAGTATTCAGGGCTGGGTGGGTTATCGTCACAGTATTTAGGGGTGGGTGGGTTAGGTTAAAAGTGTTGTGGGCTAGGTGTGTTAGGGTCACAGTGTTCAGGGCTGTGTGAGTTTGGGTCACAGTGTTCTGGGCTAGGTGGGTTAGGGTCACAGGGTTCAGGGCTGGGTGGGTTAGGGTCACAGTGTTCAGGGCTGGGTGAGTTAGGGTCACCAGTGTTCAGGGCTGGGTGGGTTAGGGTCACAGTGTTCAGGGCTTTTGGGTTAGGGTCACCCTGTTCAGGGCTGTTGGGTTATGGTCACAGTGTTCAGGGCTGTTGTGTTAGGGCCACACTGTTCAGGGCTGTGTGGGTTAGCGTCACAGTGTTGAGGGCTGGGTGGGTTAGGGTCTCAGTGTACAGGGCTGGGTGTAATAGGGTCACAGTGTTCAGGGCCGTTGGGTTAGGGTCACAGAGTGCAGGGCTTTTGAGTTGGGGTCACAATGTTCAGGGCTGTTGGGTGAGGGTCACAGTGTTCTGGGATGTTGGGTTTGGGCCACGGTGTTCAGGGCTGTGTGGGTTATGGTCACAGTATTCAGGGCTGGGTGGGTTAGGGTCACAGTGTTCAGGGCTGGGTGGGTTAGGGTCACAGTGTCCAGGGCTGCGTGTGTTAGGGCCTCGGTGGTCAGGGCTGGGTGGGTTAGGGTCACAGTGTTCAGGGCTGGGTGGGTTAAGGTCACAGTGTTCAGGGCTGGGTGGGTTCGGGTCACAGTGTTCAGAGCTGGGTGGGTTAGGGTCACAGTGTTCAGGGCTGGGTGGGTTAAGGTCACAGTGTTCAGGGCTGGGTGGGTTCGGGTCACAGTGTTCAGGGCTGGGTGTATTATCGTCACAGTATTTAGGGGTGGGTGGGTTAGGTTCACAGTGTTGTGGGCTAGGTGGGTTAGGGTCACAGTGTTCAGGGCTGTGTGAGTTAGGGTCACAGTGTTCTGGGCTAGGTGGGTTAGGGTCACAGGGTTCAGGGCTGGGTGGGTTAGGGTCACAGTGTTCAGGGCTGGGTGAGTTAGGGTCACCAGTGTTCAGGGCTGGGTGGGTTAGGGTCACAGTGTTCAGGGCTTTTGAGTTAGGGTCACCCTGTTCAGGGCTGTTGGGTTATAGTCACAGTGTTCAGGGCTGTTGTGTTAGGGTCACAGTGTTGAGGGCTGGGTGGTTTAGGGTCTCAGTGTTCAGGGCTGGCTGTGATAGGGTCACAGTGTTCAGGGCCGTTGGGTTCGGGTCACGGAGTGCAGGGCTTTTGAGTTGGGGTCACAATGTTCAGGGCTGTTGGGTGAGGGTCACAGTGTTCTGGGATGTTGGGTTTGGGCCACGGTGTTCAGGGCTGGGTGGGTTATGGTCACAGTATTCAGGGCTGGGTGGGTTAGGGTCACAGTGTTGAGGACTGGGTTAGGTTAGGGTCACAGTGTTCAGTGCTGGGTGGGTTAAGGTCACAGTGTTCTGGGCTAGGTGGGTTAGTGTCACAGTGTTCAGGGCTGGGCGAGTTAGGGTCACACTGTTCCGGGCTGCGTTCGGTTAGGGTCACAGGGTTCAGGGCTGTTGGGTTAGGGCCACTGTGTTCAGGGCTGGGTGTATTTGGGTCACTGTGTTCAGGGCTGTGTGGGTTAGTGTCACAGTGTTCAGGGCTGTGTGGGTTAGGGTCACAGTGTTGAGGGCTGGGTTGGTTAGGGTCACAGTGTTAATGGCTGGGTGGGTTCGGGTCACAGTGTTCAGGGCTGGGTGGGTTAGGGTCACAATGTTCGTGTCTGTGTGGGTTAGGATCACAGTGTTCGGGGCTGTGTCGGTTCGGGTCACAGTGTACAGGGCTAGGTGGGTTAGGTTTACCATGTTCAGGGCTGGGTGGTTTAGCGTCACAGTGTACAGGGCTGGGTGTGTTAGGGTCACAGTATTCAGGGCTAGGTGTGTTTGGGTCACAGTGTTTATGCCTGGGTGTGTTGGGGTCACAGTGTTCAGGGCTTCGTGGCTTAGGGTCACAGTGTTCAGGGCTGTTGGGTTAGGGTCACAGTGTTCAGTGCTGGGTGGATTAGGGTCACAGTGTTGATGGCTGGGTGGGTTAGGGTCACGGTTTTCAGGGCTGGGTGGGTTAGGGTCACGGTGTTCAGGGCTGTGTGGGTTCGGGTCACTGTATTCAGGGCTGGGTGGGTTAGGGTCACAGTGTTCGGGACTGGGTGGGTTAGGGTCACAGTGTTCAGGGCTGGGTGGGTTAGGTTCACAGTGTTCAGGGCCGGGTGGGTTAGGGTCACAGTGCTCCAGGCTGGGTGGGTTGGGGTCACATTCTTCAGAGCTGTGTGGATTCGGGTCATGGTGTTCAGAGCCGTTGAGTTAGGGTTTCGGTGTTCAGGGCTGGGTGTGATAGGGTGACAGTGTTCAGTGCCGTTGGGTTAGGGTCATGGAGTTCGGGGCTTTTGAGTTGGGGTCACAACGTTCAGGGCTGTTGGGTGAGGGTCACAGTGTTCTGGGATGTTGGTTTTGCGCTACGGTGTTCAGGGCTGGGTGGGTTAGCGTCACGGTGTTCAGGGCTGTGTGTGTTAGGGTCACAGTGTTCAGGGCTGTTGGGTTAGGGTCACAGTGTTGAGGACTGGGTTAGGTTAGGGTCACAGTGTTCAGTGCTGGGTGGGTTAAGGTCACAGTGTTCTGGGCTAGGTGGGTTAGTGTCACAGTGTTCAGGGCTGGGCGAGTTAGGGTCACACTGTTCTGGGCTGCGTTCGGTTAGGGTCACAGGGTTCAGGGCTGTTGGGTTAGGGTCTCAGTGTTCAGGGCTGGGTGTGATAGGGTCACAGTGTTCAGGGCCGTTGGGTTAGGGTCACGGAGTGCAGGGCTTTTGAGTTGGGGTCACAATGTTCAGGGCTGTTGGGTGAGGGTCACAGTGTTCTGGGATGTTGGGTTTGGGCCACGGTGTTCAGGGCTGTGTGGGTTATGGTCACAGTATTCAGGGCTGGGTGGGTTAGGGTCACAGTGTTCAGGGCTGGGTGGGTTAGGGTCATAGAGTTCAGTGCTGGGTGGGTTAGGGTCACAGTGTTCTGGGCTAGGTGGGTTAGTGTCACAGTGTTCAGGGCTGGGTGAGTTCGGGTCACAGTGTTCAGGGCTGCGTGTGTTAGGGTCTCGGTGGTCAGGGCTGGGTGGGTTAGGGTCACAGTGTTCAGGGCTGGGTGGGTTAGGTTCACAGTGTTGTGGGCTAGGTGGGTTAGGGTCACAGTGTTCAGGGCTGGGTGGGTTAGGGTCACTGTGTTCAGGGCTGTGTGGGTTAGTGTCACAGTGTTCAGGGCTGGGTGAGTTCGGGTCACACTGTTCAGGGCTGGGTGTGTTAGGGTCACAGTGTTCAGGGCTGTGTGGGTTAGTGTCACTGTGTTCAGGGCTGTGTGTGTTAGGGTCACAGTGTTCAGGGCTGGGTGGTTTTGGGACACAGTGTTCAGGGCTGGGTGGGTTAGGGTCACATTCTTCAGAACTGTGTGGATTAGAGGCACAGTGTTCAGAGTCGTTGAGTTAGTGTTGAGGTGTTCAGGGCTGGGTGGATTAGGGTCACGGTGTTCAGGGCTGTTGGGTTATGTCACAATGTTCAGGGCTGTTGGGTTCGGGTCACAGTGTTGAGGGCTGGGTGGGTTAGGGTCACGGTGTTCAGGGCTGGACGGGTTATGGTCACGGTATTCAGAGCTGTGTGGGTTCGGGTCACTGTGTTCAGGGCTGCGTGGGTTAGGGTCACAGTGTTCAGGGCTGGGTGTGATAGGGTCGCAGTATTCAGGGCCGTTGGGTTAGGGTCACGGTGTTCAGGGCTGTTGGGTTAGGGTCACGATGTACAGGGCTGTGTGGGTTAGGGTCACAGTGTTGAGGGCTGGGTGGGTTAGGGTCACAGTGTTAATGGCTGGGTGGTTTCGGGTCACAGTGTTCAGGGCTGGGTGGGTTAGGGTCACAGTGTTCGGGGCTGTGTCGGTTAGGGTCACAGTGTACAAGGCTAGGTGGGTTAGGTTCACCATGTTCAGGGCTGGGTGGTTTAGCGTCATAGTGTACAGGGCTGGGTGTGTTAGGGTCACAGTGTTCAGGGCTAGGTGTGTTTGAGTCACAGTGTTTATGCCTGGGTGTGTTGGGGTCACAGTGTTCAGGGCTGGGTGGATTAGGGTCACAGTCTTTAAGGCTGGGTGGGTTAAGTCACAGTTTTCAGGGATGGGTTAGTTTAGGGTCTCAGGGTTCAGAGCTGTGTGGGTTAGGGTCACATTGTTGATGGCTGGGTGGGTTAGGGTCACGGTGTTCAGGGCTGGGCGGGTTAGGGTCACGGTGTTCAGGGCTGGGTGGGTTAGGTTCACGGTGCTCCAGGCTGGGTGGGTTGGGGTCACATTCGTCAGAGCTGTGTGGATTCGGGTCATGGTGTTCAGAGCCGTTGAGTTCGGGTTTCGGTGTTCAGGGCTGGGTGTGATAGGGTGACAGTGTTCAGGGCCGTTGGGTTAGGGACACGGAATTTGGGGCTTTTGAGTTGGGGTCACAACGTTCAGGGCTGTTGGGTGAGGGTCACAGTGTTCTGGGATGTTGGTTTTGGGCTATGGTGTTCAGGGCTGTGGGTTAGCGTCACGGTGTTCAGGGCTGTTGGGTTAGGGTCACGATGTACAGGGCTGTGTGGGTTAGGGTCACCGTGTTGAGGGCTGGGTGGGTTAGGGTCACAGTGTTAATGGCTGGGTGGGTTAGGGTCACAGTGTTCAGGGCTGGGTGGGTTCGGGTCACTGTGTTCAGGGCTGTTGGGATTGTGTCACAGTGTTCAGGGCTGTTGGGTTCGGGTCACAGTGTTCAGGGCTTAGTGGGTTTGGGTCATAGTGTTCAGGGCTGGGTGGATTAGGGTCACAGTGTTCAGGGCTGTTGGGTAGGGTCACAGTGTTCAGGGCTGTTGGGTTAGGGTCACAGTGTTCAGGGCTGCGTGGATTAGGGTCAGAATCTTTAAGGCAGGGTGGGTTAGGGTCACCGTGTTCAGGGCTGGGTTAGTTTAGGGTCTCAGGGTTCAGGGCTGTGTGGGTTCGGGTCACAGTGTTCAAGGCTGGGTGCGCTAGGGTCACAGTGTTCAGGGCTGGGTGGGTTAGTTTCACAGTGTTCAGGGCTGGGTGGGTTAGGGTCACAGTGTTCTGGGCTAGGTGGGTTAGGGTCACAGTGTTCTGGGCTAGGTGGGTTAGTGTCACAGTGTTCAGGGCTGGGTGAGTTCGGGTCACAGTGTTCAGGGCTGCGTGTGTTAGGGTCTCGGTGGTCAGGGCTGGGTGGGTTAGGGTCACAGTGTTCAGGGCTGGGTGGGTTAAGGTCACAGGGTTCAGGGCTGGGTGGGTTCGGGTCACAGTGTTCAGTGCTGGGTGGGTTATCGTCACAGTATTTAGGGGTGGGTGGGTTAGGTTCACAGTATTGTGGGCTAGGTGGGTTAGGTATTACAGTGTTCAGGGCTGTGTGAGTTAGGGTCACAGTGTTCTGGGCTAGGTGGGTTAGGGTCACAGTGTTCAGGGCTTTTGGGTTAGGGTCACCCTGTTCAGGGCTGTGTGGGTTAGGGTCACAGTGTTGAGGGCTGGGTGGGTTAGGGTCTCAGTGTTCAGGGCTGGGTGTGATAGGGTCACAGTGTTCAGGGCCGTTGGGTTAGGGTCACGGAGTGCAGGGCTTTTGAGTTGGGGTCACAATGTTCAGAGCTGTTGGGTGAGGGTCACAGTGTTCTGGGATGTTGGGTTTGGGCCACGGTGTTCAGGGCTGGGTGGGTTAGGGTCACACTGTTCAGGGCTGGGTGGGTTAGGGTCACAGTGTTGAGGACTGGGTTAGGTTAGGGTCACAGTGTTCAGTGCTGGGTGGGTTAGGGTCACACTGTTCAGGGCTGCGTTCGGTTAGGGTCACAGGGTTCAGGGCTGTTGGGTTAGGGCCACTGTGTTCAGGGCTGGGTGTATTTGGGTCACTGTGTTCAGGGCTGTGTGGGTTAGTGTCACAGTGTTCAGGGCTGTGTGGGTTAGGGTCACAGTGTTGAGGGCTGGGTGGGTTAGGGTCACAGTGTTAATGGCTGGGTGGGTTCGGGTCACAGTGTTCAGGGCTGGGTGGGTTAGGGTCACAATGTTCGTGTCTGTGTGGGTTAGGATCACAGTGTTCGGGGCTGTGTCGGTTCGGGTCACAGTGTACAGGGCTAGGTGGGTTAGGTTTACCATGTTCAGGGCTGGGTGGTTTAGCGTCACAGTGTACAGGGCTGGGTGTGTTAGGGTCACAGTGTTCAGGGCTAGGTGTGTTTGGGTCACAGTGTTTATGCCTGGGTGTGTTGGGGTCACAGTGTTCAGGGCTTCGTGGCTTAGGGTCACAGTGTTCAGGGCTGTTGGGTTAGGGTCACAGTGTTCAGGGCTGGGTGGATTAGGGTCACAGTGTTGATGGCTGGGTGGGTTAGGGTCACGGTGTTCAGGGCTGGGTGGGTTAGGGTCACGGTGTTCAGGGCTGTGTGGGTTCGGGTCACTGTATGCAGGGCTGGGTGGGTTAGGGTCACAGTGTTCGGGACTGGGTGGGTTAGGGTCACAGTGTTCAGGGCCGGGTGGGTTAGGGTCACAGTGCTCCAGGCTGGGTGGGTTGGGGTCACATTCTTCAGAGCTGTGTGGATTCGGGTCATGGTGTTCAGAGCCGTTGAGTTAGGGTTTCGGTGTTCAGGGCTGGGTGTGATAGGGTGACAGTGTTCAGTGCCGTTGGGTTAGGGTCATGGAGTTCGGGGCTTTTGAGTTGGGGTCACAACGTTCAGGGCTGTTGGGTGAGGGTCACAGTGTTCTGGGATGTTGGTTTTGCGCTACGGTGTTCAGGGCTGGGTGGGTTAGCGTCACGGTGTTCAGGGCTGTTGGGTTAGGGTCACAGTGTTCAGGACTGTTGTGTAAGGGTCACAGTGTTCAGGGCTGCGTGGATTAGGGTCACAGTGTTCAGGGCTGGGTGGGTTAGGGTCACAGTGTTCAGGGCTGGGTTAGGTTAGGGTCACAGGATTCAGGGCTGGCTGTGTTATGTTCACAGGGTTCAGGGCTGGGTGGGTTCGGGTCACAGTGTTCTGGGCTAGGTGGGTTAGGGTCACAGTGTTCTGGGCTAGGTGTGTTAGTGTCACAGTGTTCAGGGCTGGGTGAGTTCGGGTCACAGTGCTCAGGGCTGCGTGTGTTAGGGTCTCGGTGGTCAGGGCTGGGTGGGTTAGGGTCACAGTGTTCAGGGCTGGGTGGGTTCGGGTCACAGTATTCAGGGCTGGGTGGGTTATCGTCACAGTATTTAGGGGTGGGTGGGTTAGGTTAAAAGTGTTGTGGGCTAGGTGTGTTAGGGTCACAGTGTTCAGGGCTGGGTGGGTTAGGGTCACAGTGTTCAGTGCTGGGTGAGTTAGGGTCACCAGTGTTCAGGGCTGGGTGGGTTAGGGTCACAGTGTTCAGGGCTTTTGGGTTAGGGTCACCCTGTTCAGGGCTGTTGGGTTATGGTCACAGTGTTCAGGGCTGTTGTGTTAGGGCCACACTGTTCAGGGCTGTGTGGATTAGGGTCACAGTGTTGAGGGCTGGGTGGGTTAGGGTCTCAGTGTACAGGGCTGGGTGTGATAGGGTCACAGTGTTCAGGGCCGTTGGGTTAGGGTCATGGAGTGCAGGGCTTTTGAGTTGGGGTCACAATGTTCAGGGCTGTTGGGTGAGGGTCACAGTGTTCTGGGATGTTGGGTTTGGGCCACGGTGTTCAGGGCTGTGTGGGTTATGGTCACAGTATTCAGGGCTGGGTGGGTTAGGGTCACAGTGTTCAGGGCTGGGTGGGTTAGGGTCATAGAGTTCAGTGCTGGTTGGTTAGGGTCACAGTGTTCTGGGCTAGGTGGGTTAGTGTCACAGTGTTCAGGGCTGGGTGAGTTCAGGTCACAGTGTTCAGGGCTGCGTGTGTTCAGGTCTCGGTGGTCAGGGCTGGGTGGGTTAGGGTCACAGTGTTCAGGGCTGGGTGGGTTAAGGTCACAGTGTTCAGGGCTGGGTGGGTTCGGGTCACAGTGTTCAGAGCTGGGTGGGTTAGGGTCACAGTGTTCAGGGCTGGGTGGGTTAAGGTCACAGTGTTCAGGGCTGGGTGGGTTCGGGTCACAGTGTTCAGGGCTAGGTGTGTTATCGTCACAGTATTTAGGGGTGGGTGGGTTAGGTTCACAGTGTTGTGGGCTAGGTGGGTTAGGGTCACAGTGTTCAGGGCTGTGTGAGTTAGGGTCACAGTGTTCTGGGCTAGGTGGGTTAGGGTCACAGGGTTCAGGGCTGGGTGGGTTAGGTTCACAGTGTTCAGGGCCGGGTGGGTTAGGGTCACAGTGCTCCAGGCTGGGTGGGTTGGGGTCACATTCTTCAGAGCTGTGTGGATTCTGGTCATGGTGTTCAGAGCCGTTGAGTTAGGTTTTCGGTGTTCAGGGCTGGGTGTGATAGGGTGACAGTGTTCAGGGCCGTTGGGTTAGGGTCACGGAGTTCGGGGCTTTTGAGTTGGGGTCACAACGTTCAGGGCTGTTGGGTGAGGGTCACAGTGTTCTGGGATGTTGGTTTTGCGCTACGGTGTTCAGGGCTGTGTGGGTTAGCGTCACGGTGTTCAGGGCTGTGTGTGTTAGGGTCACAGTGTTCAGGGCTGTTGTGTAAGGGTCACAGTGTTCAGGGCTGCGTGGATTAGGGTCACAGTGTTCAGGGCTGGGTGGGTTAGGGTCACAGTGTTCAGGGCTGGGTTAGGTTAGGGTCACAGAATTCAGGGCTGGGTTAGGTTAGGGTCACAGGATTCAGGGCTGGCTGTGTTAGGTTCACAGTGTTCAGGGCTGGTGAGTTCGGGTCACAGTGCTCAGGGCTGCGTGTGTTAGGGTCTCGGTGGTCAGGGCTGGGTGGGTTAGGTCACAGTGTTCAGGGCTGGGTGGGTTCGGGTCACAGTATTCAGGGCTGGGTGGGTTATCGTCACAGTATTTAGGGGTGGGTGGGTTAGGTTAAAAGTGTTGTGGGCTAGGTGTGTTAGGGTCACAGTGTTCAGGGCTGTGTGAGTTTGGGTCACAGTGTTCTGGGCTAGGTGGGTTAGGGTCACAGGGTTCAGGGCTGGGTGGGTTAGGGTCACAGTGTTCAGGGCTGGGTGAGTTAGGGTCACCAGTGTTCAGGGCTGGGTGGGTTAGGGTCACAGTGTTCAGGGCTTTTGGGTTAGGGTCACCCTGTTCAGGGCTGTTGGGTTATGGTCACAGTGTTCAGGGCTGTTGTGTTAGGGCCACACTGTTCAGGGCTGTGTGGGTTAGCGTCACAGTGTTGAGGGCTGGGTGGGTTAGGGTCTCAGTGTACAGGGCTGGGTGTAATAGGGTCACAGTGTTCAGGGCCGTTGGGTTAGGGTCACAGAGTGCAGGGCTTTTGAGTTGGGGTCACAATGTTCAGGGCTGTTGGGTGAGGGTCACAGTGTTCTGGGATGTTGGGTTTGGGCCACGGTGTTCAGGGCTGTGTGGGTTATGGTCACAGTATTCAGGGCTGGGTGGGTTAGGGTCACAGTGTTCAGGGCTGGGTGGGTTAGGGTCACAGTGTCCAGGGCTGCGTGTGTTAGGGCCTCGGTGGTCAGGGCTGGGTGGGTTAGGGTCACAGTGTTCAGGGCTGGGTGGGTTAAGGTCACAGTGTTCAGGGCTGGGTGGGTTCGGGTCACAGTGTTCAGAGCTGGGTGGGTTAGGGTCACAGTGTTCAGGGCTGGGTGGGTTAAGGTCACAGTGTTCAGGGCTGGGTGGGTTCGGGTCACAGTGTTCAGGGCTGGGTGTATTATCGTCACAGTATTTAGGGGTGGGTGGGTTAGGTTCACAGTGTTGTGGGCTAGGTGGGTTAGGGTCACAGTGTTCAGGGCTGTGTGAGTTAGGGTCACAGTGTTCTGGGCTAGGTGGGTTAGGGTCACAGGGTTCAGGGCTGGGTGGGTTAGGGTCACAGTGTTCAGGGCTGGGTGAGTTAGGGTCACCAGTGTTCAGGGCTGGGTGGGTTAGGGTCACAGTGTTCAGGGCTTTTGAGTTAGGGTCACCCTGTTCAGGGCTGTTGGGTTATAGTCACAGTGTTCAGGGCTGTTGTGTTAGGGTCACAGTGTTGAGGGCTGGGTGGTTTAGGGTCTCAGTGTTCAGGGCTGGCTGTGATAGGGTCACAGTGTTCAGGGCCGTTGGGTTCGGGTCACGGAGTGCAGGGCTTTTGAGTTGGGGTCACAATGTTCAGGGCTGTTGGGTGAGGGTCACAGTGTTCTGGGATGTTGGGTTTGGGCCACGGTGTTCAGGGCTGGGTGGGTTATGGTCACAGTATTCAGGGCTGGGTGGGTTAGGGTCACAGTGTTGAGGACTGGGTTAGGTTAGGGTCACAGTGTTCAGTGCTGGGTGGGTTAAGGTCACAGTGTTCTGGGCTAGGTGGGTTAGTGTCACAGTGTTCAGGGCTGGGCGAGTTAGGGTCACACTGTTCCGGGCTGCGTTCGGTTAGGGTCACAGGGTTCAGGGCTGTTGGGTTAGGGCCACTGTGTTCAGGGCTGGGTGTATTTGGGTCACTGTGTTCAGGGCTGTGTGGGTTAGTGTCACAGTGTTCAGGGCTGTGTGGGTTAGGGTCACAGTGTTGAGGGCTGGGTTGGTTAGGGTCACAGTGTTAATGGCTGGGTGGGTTCGGGTCACAGTGTTCAGGGCTGGGTGGGTTAGGGTCACAATGTTCGTGTCTGTGTGGGTTAGGATCACAGTGTTCGGGGCTGTGTCGGTTCGGGTCACAGTGTACAGGGCTAGGTGGGTTAGGTTTACCATGTTCAGGGCTGGGTGGTTTAGCGTCACAGTGTACAGGGCTGGGTGTGTTAGGGTCACAGTATTCAGGGCTAGGTGTGTTTGGGTCACAGTGTTTATGCCTGGGTGTGTTGGGGTCACAGTGTTCAGGGCTTCGTGGCTTAGGGTCACAGTGTTCAGGGCTGTTGGGTTAGGGTCACAGTGTTCAGTGCTGGGTGGATTAGGGTCACAGTGTTGATGGCTGGGTGGGTTAGGGTCACGGTTTTCAGGGCTGGGTGGGTTAGGGTCACGGTGTTCAGGGCTGTGTGGGTTCGGGTCACTGTATTCAGGGCTGGGTGGGTTAGGGTCACAGTGTTCGGGACTGGGTGGGTTAGGGTCACAGTGTTCAGGGCTGGGTGGGTTAGGTTCACAGTGTTCAGGGCCGGGTGGGTTAGGGTCACAGTGCTCCAGGCTGGGTGGGTTGGGGTCACATTCTTCAGAGCTGTGTGGATTCGGGTCATGGTGTTCAGAGCCGTTGAGTTAGGGTTTCGGTGTTCAGGGCTGGGTGTGATAGGGTGACAGTGTTCAGTGCCGTTGGGTTAGGGTCATGGAGTTCGGGGCTTTTGAGTTGGGGTCACAACGTTCAGGGCTGTTGGGTGAGGGTCACAGTGTTCTGGGATGTTGGTTTTGCGCTACGGTGTTCAGGGCTGGGTGGGTTAGCGTCACGGTGTTCAGGGCTGTGTGTGTTAGGGTCACAGTGTTCAGGGCTGTTGGGTTAGGGTCACAGTGTTGAGGACTGGGTTAGGTTAGGGTCACAGTGTTCAGTGCTGGGTGGGTTAAGGTCACAGTGTTCTGGGCTAGGTGGGTTAGTGTCACAGTGTTCAGGGCTGGGCGAGTTAGGGTCACACTGTTCTGGGCTGCGTTCGGTTAGGGTCACAGGGTTCAGGGCTGTTGGGTTAGGGTCTCAGTGTTCAGGGCTGGGTGTGATAGGGTCACAGTGTTCAGGGCCGTTGGGTTAGGGTCACGGAGTGCAGGGCTTTTGAGTTGGGGTCACAATGTTCAGGGCTGTTGGGTGAGGGTCACAGTGTTCTGGGATGTTGGGTTTGGGCCACGGTGTTCAGGGCTGTGTGGGTTATGGTCACAGTATTCAGGGCTGGGTGGGTTAGGGTCACAGTGTTCAGGGCTGGGTGGGTTAGGGTCATAGAGTTCAGTGCTGGGTGGGTTAGGGTCACAGTGTTCTGGGCTAGGTGGGTTAGTGTCACAGTGTTCAGGGCTGGGTGAGTTCGGGTCACAGTGTTCAGGGCTGCGTGTGTTAGGGTCTCGGTGGTCAGGGCTGGGTGGGTTAGGGTCACAGTGTTCAGGGCTGGGTGGGTTAGGTTCACAGTGTTGTGGGCTAGGTGGGTTAGGGTCACAGTGTTCAGGGCTGGGTGGGTTAGGGTCACTGTGTTCAGGGCTGTGTGGGTTAGTGTCACAGTGTTCAGGGCTGGGTGAGTTCGGGTCACACTGTTCAGGGCTGGGTGTGTTAGGGTCACAGTGTTCAGGGCTGTGTGGGTTAGTGTCACTGTGTTCAGGGCTGTGTGTGTTAGGGTCACAGTGTTCAGGGCTGGGTGGTTTTGGGACACAGTGTTCAGGGCTGGGTGGGTTAGGGTCACATTCTTCAGAACTGTGTGGATTAGAGGCACAGTGTTCAGAGTCGTTGAGTTAGTGTTGAGGTGTTCAGGGCTGGGTGGATTAGGGTCACGGTGTTCAGGGCTGTTGGGTTATGTCACAATGTTCAGGGCTGTTGGGTTCGGGTCACAGTGTTGAGGGCTGGGTGGGTTAGGGTCACGGTGTTCAGGGCTGGACGGGTTATGGTCACGGTATTCAGAGCTGTGTGGGTTCGGGTCACTGTGTTCAGGGCTGCGTGGGTTAGGGTCACAGTGTTCAGGGCTGGGTGTGATAGGGTCGCAGTATTCAGGGCCGTTGGGTTAGGGTCACGGTGTTCAGGGCTGTTGGGTTAGGGTCACGATGTACAGGGCTGTGTGGGTTAGGGTCACAGTGTTGAGGGCTGGGTGGGTTAGGGTCACAGTGTTAATGGCTGGGTGGTTTCGGGTCACAGTGTTCAGGGCTGGGTGGGTTAGGGTCACAGTGTTCGGGGCTGTGTCGGTTAGGGTCACAGTGTACAAGGCTAGGTGGGTTAGGTTCACCATGTTCAGGGCTGGGTGGTTTAGCGTCATAGTGTACAGGGCTGGGTGTGTTAGGGTCACAGTGTTCAGGGCTAGGTGTGTTTGAGTCACAGTGTTTATGCCTGGGTGTGTTGGGGTCACAGTGTTCAGGGCTGGGTGGGTTAGGGTCACAGTGTTCAGGACTGGGTGGGTTAGGGTCACAGTGTTCTGGGCTGTTGGGTTAGGGTCACAGTGTTCAGGGCTTCGTGGCTTAGGGTCACAGTGTTCAGGGCTGGGTGGGTTAGGGTCACAGTGTTCAGGGCTGGGTTAGTTTAGGGTCTCAGGGTTCAGGGCTGTGTGAGTTAGGGTCACAGTGTTGATGGCTGGGTGGGTTAGGGTCACAGTGTTCGGGACTGGGTGAGTTAGGGTCACAGTGTTCAGGGCCGGGTGGGTTAGGGTCACAGTGCTCCAGGCTGGATGGGTTGGGGTCACATTCTTCAGAGCTGTGTGGATTCGGGTCATGGTGTTCAGTGCCGTTGAGTTAGGGTTTCGGTGTTCAGCGCTGGGTGTGATAGGGTGACAGTGTTCAGGGCCGTTGGGTTAGGGTCACGGAGTTCGGGGCTTTTGAGTTGGGGTCACAACGTTCAGGGCTGTTGGGTGAGGGTCACAGTGTTCTGGGATGTTGGTTTTGGGCTACGGTGTTCAGGGCTGGGTGGGTTAGCGTCATGGTGTTCAGGGCTGTGTGTGTTAGGGTCACAGTGTTCAGGGCTGACTGGGTTAGGTTCACAGGGTTCACGGCTGGGTGGGTTAGGGTCACAGTGTTCTGGGCTAGGTGGGTTAGGGTCACAGTGTTCAGGGCTGGGTGAGTTCGGGTCACAGTGTTCAGGGCTGCGTGTGTTAGGGTCACAGTGTTTATGCCTGGGTGTGTTGGGGTCACAGTGTTCAGGGCTTCGTGGCTTAGGGTCACAGTGTTCAGGGCTGGGTGGGTTAGGGTCACAGTGTTCAGGACTGGGTGGGTTAGGGTCACAGTGTTCAGGGCTGGGTGGATTAGGGTCACAGTCTTTAAGGCTGGGTGGGTTAAGTCACAGTTTTCAGGGATGGGTTAGTTTAGGGTCTCAGGGTTCAGAGCTGTGTGGGTTAGGGTCACATTGTTGATGGCTGGGTGGGTTAGGGTCACGGTGTTCAGGGCTGGGCGGGTTAGGGTCACGGTGTTCAGGGCTGGGTGGGTTAGGTTCACGGTGCTCCAGGCTGGGTGGGTTGGGGTCACATTCGTCAGAGCTGTGTGGATTCGGGTCATGGTGTTCAGAGCCGTTGAGTTCGGGTTTCGGTGTTCAGGGCTGGGTGTGATAGGGTGACAGTGTTCAGGGCCGTTGGGTTAGGGACACGGAATTTGGGGCTTTTGAGTTGGGGTCACAACGTTCAGGGCTGTTGGGTGAGGGTCACAGTGTTCTGGGATGTTGGTTTTGGGCTATGGTGTTCAGGGCTGTGGGTTAGCGTCACGGTGTTCAGGGCTGTTGGGTTAGGGTCACGATGTACAGGGCTGTGTGGGTTAGGGTCACCGTGTTGAGGGCTGGGTGGGTTAGGGTCACAGTGTTAATGGCTGGGTGGGTTAGGGTCACAGTGTTCAGGGCTGGGTGGGTTCGGGTCACTGTGTTCAGGGCTGTTGGGATTGTGTCACAGTGTTCAGGGCTGTTGGGTTCGGGTCACAGTGTTCAGGGCTTAGTGGGTTTGGGTCATAGTGTTCAGGGCTGGGTGGATTAGGGTCACAGTGTTCAGGGCTGTTGGGTAGGGTCACAGTGTTCAGGGCTGTTGGGTTAGGGTCACAGTGTTCAGGGCTGCGTGGATTAGGGTCAGAATCTTTAAGGCAGGGTGGGTTAGGGTCACCGTGTTCAGGGCTGGGTTAGTTTAGGGTCTCAGGGTTCAGGGCTGTGTGGGTTCGGGTCACAGTGTTCAAGGCTGGGTGCGCTAGGGTCACAGTGTTCAGGGCTGGGTGGGTTAGTTTCACAGTGTTCAGGGCTGGGTGGGTTAGGGTCACAGTGTTCTGGGCTAGGTGGGTTAGGGTCACAGTGTTCTGGGCTAGGTGGGTTAGTGTCACAGTGTTCAGGGCTGGGTGAGTTCGGGTCACAGTGTTCAGGGCTGCGTGTGTTAGGGTCTCGGTGGTCAGGGCTGGGTGGGTTAGGGTCACAGTGTTCAGGGCTGGGTGGGTTAAGGTCACAGGGTTCAGGGCTGGGTGGGTTCGGGTCACAGTGTTCAGTGCTGGGTGGGTTATCGTCACAGTATTTAGGGGTGGGTGGGTTAGGTTCACAGTATTGTGGGCTAGGTGGGTTAGGTATTACAGTGTTCAGGGCTGTGTGAGTTAGGGTCACAGTGTTCTGGGCTAGGTGGGTTAGGGTCACAGTGTTCAGGGCTTTTGGGTTAGGGTCACCCTGTTCAGGGCTGTGTGGGTTAGGGTCACAGTGTTGAGGGCTGGGTGGGTTAGGGTCTCAGTGTTCAGGGCTGGGTGTGATAGGGTCACAGTGTTCAGGGCCGTTGGGTTAGGGTCACGGAGTGCAGGGCTTTTGAGTTGGGGTCACAATGTTCAGAGCTGTTGGGTGAGGGTCACAGTGTTCTGGGATGTTGGGTTTGGGCCACGGTGTTCAGGGCTGGGTGGGTTAGGGTCACACTGTTCAGGGCTGGGTGGGTTAGGGTCACAGTGTTGAGGACTGGGTTAGGTTAGGGTCACAGTGTTCAGTGCTGGGTGGGTTAGGGTCACACTGTTCAGGGCTGCGTTCGGTTAGGGTCACAGGGTTCAGGGCTGTTGGGTTAGGGCCACTGTGTTCAGGGCTGGGTGTATTTGGGTCACTGTGTTCAGGGCTGTGTGGGTTAGTGTCACAGTGTTCAGGGCTGTGTGGGTTAGGGTCACAGTGTTGAGGGCTGGGTGGGTTAGGGTCACAGTGTTAATGGCTGGGTGGGTTCGGGTCACAGTGTTCAGGGCTGGGTGGGTTAGGGTCACAATGTTCGTGTCTGTGTGGGTTAGGATCACAGTGTTCGGGGCTGTGTCGGTTCGGGTCACAGTGTACAGGGCTAGGTGGGTTAGGTTTACCATGTTCAGGGCTGGGTGGTTTAGCGTCACAGTGTACAGGGCTGGGTGTGTTAGGGTCACAGTGTTCAGGGCTAGGTGTGTTTGGGTCACAGTGTTTATGCCTGGGTGTGTTGGGGTCACAGTGTTCAGGGCTTCGTGGCTTAGGGTCACAGTGTTCAGGGCTGTTGGGTTAGGGTCACAGTGTTCAGGGCTGGGTGGATTAGGGTCACAGTGTTGATGGCTGGGTGGGTTAGGGTCACGGTGTTCAGGGCTGGGTGGGTTAGGGTCACGGTGTTCAGGGCTGTGTGGGTTCGGGTCACTGTATGCAGGGCTGGGTGGGTTAGGGTCACAGTGTTCGGGACTGGGTGGGTTAGGGTCACAGTGTTCAGGGCCGGGTGGGTTAGGGTCACAGTGCTCCAGGCTGGGTGGGTTGGGGTCACATTCTTCAGAGCTGTGTGGATTCGGGTCATGGTGTTCAGAGCCGTTGAGTTAGGGTTTCGGTGTTCAGGGCTGGGTGTGATAGGGTGACAGTGTTCAGTGCCGTTGGGTTAGGGTCATGGAGTTCGGGGCTTTTGAGTTGGGGTCACAACGTTCAGGGCTGTTGGGTGAGGGTCACAGTGTTCTGGGATGTTGGTTTTGCGCTACGGTGTTCAGGGCTGGGTGGGTTAGCGTCACGGTGTTCAGGGCTGTTGGGTTAGGGTCACAGTGTTCAGGGCTGTTGGGTTAGGGTCACAGTGTTCAGGACTGTTGTGTAAGGGTCACAGTGTTCAGGGCCGGGTGGGTTAGGGTCACAGTGCTCCAGGCTGGGTGGGTTGGGGTCACATTCTTCAGAGCTGTGTGGATTCGGGTCATGGTGTTCAGAGCCGTTGAGTTAGGGTTTCGGTGTTCAGGGCTGGGTGTGATAGGGTGACAGTGTTCAGTGCCGTTGGGTTAGGGTCATGGAGTTCGGGGCTTTTGAGTTGGGGTCACAACGTTCAGGGCTGTTGGGTGAGGGTCACAGTGTTCTGGGATGTTGGTTTTGCGCTACGGTGTTCAGGGCTGGGTGGGTTAGCGTCACGGTGTTCAGGGCTGTGTGTGTTAGGGTCACAGTGTTCAGGGCTGTTGGGTTAGGGTCACAGTGTTCAGGACTGTTGTGTAAGGGTCACAGTGTTCAGGGCTGCGTGGATTAGGGTCACAGTGTTCAGGGCTGGGTGGGTTAGGGTCACAGTGTTCAGGGCTGGGTTAGGTTAGGGTCACAGGATTCAGGGCTGGCTGTGTTATGTTCACAGGGTTCAGGGCTGGGTGGGTTCGGGTCACAGTGTTCTGGGCTAGGTGGGTTAGGGTCACAGTGTTCTGGGCTAGGTGTGTTAGTGTCACAGTGTTCAGGGCTGGGTGAGTTCGGGTCACAGTGCTCAGGGCTGCGTGTGTTAGGGTCTCGGTGGTCAGGGCTGGGTGGGTTAGGGTCACAGTGTTCAGGGCTGGGTGGGTTCGGGTCACAGTATTCAGGGCTGGGTGGGTTATCGTCACAGTATTTAGGGGTGGGTGGGTTAGGTTAAAAGTGTTGTGGGCTAGGTGTGTTAGGGTCACAGTGTTCAGGGCTGGGTGGGTTAGGGTCACAGTGTTCAGTGCTGGGTGAGTTAGGGTCACCAGTGTTCAGGGCTGGGTGGGTTAGGGTCACAGTGTTCAGGGCTTTTGGGTTAGGGTCACCCTGTTCAGGGCTGTTGGGTTATGGTCACAGTGTTCAGGGCTGTTGTGTTAGGGCCACACTGTTCAGGGCTGTGTGGATTAGGGTCACAGTGTTGAGGGCTGGGTGGGTTAGGGTCTCAGTGTACAGGGCTGGGTGTGATAGGGTCACAGTGTTCAGGGCCGTTGGGTTAGGGTCATGGAGTGCAGGGCTTTTGAGTTGGGGTCACAATGTTCAGGGCTGTTGGGTGAGGGTCACAGTGTTCTGGGATGTTGGGTTTGGGCCACGGTGTTCAGGGCTGTGTGGGTTATGGTCACAGTATTCAGGGCTGGGTGGGTTAGGGTCACAGTGTTCAGGGCTGGGTGGGTTAGGGTCATAGAGTTCAGTGCTGGTTGGTTAGGGTCACAGTGTTCTGGGCTAGGTGGGTTAGTGTCACAGTGTTCAGGGCTGGGTGAGTTCAGGTCACAGTGTTCAGGGCTGCGTGTGTTCAGGTCTCGGTGGTCAGGGCTGGGTGGGTTAGGGTCACAGTGTTCAGGGCTGGGTGGGTTAAGGTCACAGTGTTCAGGGCTGGGTGGGTTCGGGTCACAGTGTTCAGAGCTGGGTGGGTTAGGGTCACAGTGTTCAGGGCTGGGTGGGTTAAGGTCACAGTGTTCAGGGCTGGGTGGGTTCGGGTCACAGTGTTCAGGGCTAGGTGTGTTATCGTCACAGTATTTAGGGGTGGGTGGGTTAGGTTCACAGTGTTGTGGGCTAGGTGGGTTAGGGTCACAGTGTTCAGGGCTGTGTGAGTTAGGGTCACAGTGTTCTGGGCTAGGTGGGTTAGGGTCACAGGGTTCAGGGCTGGGTGGGTTAGGTTCACAGTGTTCAGGGCCGGGTGGGTTAGGGTCACAGTGCTCCAGGCTGGGTGGGTTGGGGTCACATTCTTCAGAGCTGTGTGGATTCTGGTCATGGTGTTCAGAGCCGTTGAGTTAGGTTTTCGGTGTTCAGGGCTGGGTGTGATAGGGTGACAGTGTTCAGGGCCGTTGGGTTAGGGTCACGGAGTTCGGGGCTTTTGAGTTGGGGTCACAACGTTCAGGGCTGTTGGGTGAGGGTCACAGTGTTCTGGGATGTTGGTTTTGCGCTACGGTGTTCAGGGCTGTGTGGGTTAGCGTCACGGTGTTCAGGGCTGTGTGTGTTAGGGTCACAGTGTTCAGGGCTGTTGTGTAAGGGTCACAGTGTTCAGGGCTGCGTGGATTAGGGTCACAGTGTTCAGGGCTGGGTGGGTTAGGGTCACAGTGTTCAGGGCTGGGTTAGGTTAGGGTCACAGAATTCAGGGCTGGGTTAGGTTAGGGTCACAGGATTCAGGGCTGGCTGTGTTAGGTTCACAGTGTTCAGGGCTGGTGAGTTCGGGTCACAGTGCTCAGGGCTGCGTGTGTTAGGGTCTCGGTGGTCAGGGCTGGGTGGGTTAGGTCACAGTGTTCAGGGCTGGGTGGGTTCGGGTCACAGTATTCAGGGCTGGGTGGGTTATCGTCACAGTATTTAGGGGTGGGTGGGTTAGGTTAAAAGTGTTGTGGGCTAGGTGTGTTAGGGTCACAGTGTTCAGGGCTGTGTGAGTTTGGGTCACAGTGTTCTGGGCTAGGTGGGTTAGGGTCACAGGGTTCAGGGCTGGGTGGGTTAGGGTCACAGTGTTCAGGGCTGGGTGAGTTAGGGTCACCAGTGTTCAGGGCTGGGTGGGTTAGGGTCACAGTGTTCAGGGCTTTTGGGTTAGGGTCACCCTGTTCAGGGCTGTTGGGTTATGGTCACAGTGTTCAGGGCTGTTGTGTTAGGGCCACACTGTTCAGGGCTGTGTGGGTTAGCGTCACAGTGTTGAGGGCTGGGTGGGTTAGGGTCTCAGTGTACAGGGCTGGGTGTAATAGGGTCACAGTGTTCAGGGCCGTTGGGTTAGGGTCACAGAGTGCAGGGCTTTTGAGTTGGGGTCACAATGTTCAGGGCTGTTGGGTGAGGGTCACAGTGTTCTGGGATGTTGGGTTTGGGCCACGGTGTTCAGGGCTGTGTGGGTTATGGTCACAGTATTCAGGGCTGGGTGGGTTAGGGTCACAGTGTTCAGGGCTGGGTGGGTTAGGGTCACAGTGTCCAGGGCTGCGTGTGTTAGGGCCTCGGTGGTCAGGGCTGGGTGGGTTAGGGTCACAGTGTTCAGGGCTGGGTGGGTTAAGGTCACAGTGTTCAGGGCTGGGTGGGTTCGGGTCACAGTGTTCAGAGCTGGGTGGGTTAGGGTCACAGTGTTCAGGGCTGGGTGGGTTAAGGTCACAGTGTTCAGGGCTGGGTGGGTTCGGGTCACAGTGTTCAGGGCTGGGTGTATTATCGTCACAGTATTTAGGGGTGGGTGGGTTAGGTTCACAGTGTTGTGGGCTAGGTGGGTTAGGGTCACAGTGTTCAGGGCTGTGTGAGTTAGGGTCACAGTGTTCTGGGCTAGGTGGGTTAGGGTCACAGGGTTCAGGGCTGGGTGGGTTAGGGTCACAGTGTTCAGGGCTGGGTGAGTTAGGGTCACCAGTGTTCAGGGCTGGGTGGGTTAGGGTCACAGTGTTCAGGGCTTTTGAGTTAGGGTCACCCTGTTCAGGGCTGTTGGGTTATAGTCACAGTGTTCAGGGCTGTTGTGTTAGGGTCACAGTGTTGAGGGCTGGGTGGTTTAGGGTCTCAGTGTTCAGGGCTGGCTGTGATAGGGTCACAGTGTTCAGGGCCGTTGGGTTCGGGTCACGGAGTGCAGGGCTTTTGAGTTGGGGTCACAATGTTCAGGGCTGTTGGGTGAGGGTCACAGTGTTCTGGGATGTTGGGTTTGGGCCACGGTGTTCAGGGCTGGGTGGGTTATGGTCACAGTATTCAGGGCTGGGTGGGTTAGGGTCACAGTGTTGAGGACTGGGTTAGGTTAGGGTCACAGTGTTCAGTGCTGGGTGGGTTAAGGTCACAGTGTTCTGGGCTAGGTGGGTTAGTGTCACAGTGTTCAGGGCTGGGCGAGTTAGGGTCACACTGTTCCGGGCTGCGTTCGGTTAGGGTCACAGGGTTCAGGGCTGTTGGGTTAGGGCCACTGTGTTCAGGGCTGGGTGTATTTGGGTCACTGTGTTCAGGGCTGTGTGGGTTAGTGTCACAGTGTTCAGGGCTGTGTGGGTTAGGGTCACAGTGTTGAGGGCTGGGTTGGTTAGGGTCACAGTGTTAATGGCTGGGTGGGTTCGGGTCACAGTGTTCAGGGCTGGGTGGGTTAGGGTCACAATGTTCGTGTCTGTGTGGGTTAGGATCACAGTGTTCGGGGCTGTGTCGGTTCGGGTCACAGTGTACAGGGCTAGGTGGGTTAGGTTTACCATGTTCAGGGCTGGGTGGTTTAGCGTCACAGTGTACAGGGCTGGGTGTGTTAGGGTCACAGTATTCAGGGCTAGGTGTGTTTGGGTCACAGTGTTTATGCCTGGGTGTGTTGGGGTCACAGTGTTCAGGGCTTCGTGGCTTAGGGTCACAGTGTTCAGGGCTGTTGGGTTAGGGTCACAGTGTTCAGTGCTGGGTGGATTAGGGTCACAGTGTTGATGGCTGGGTGGGTTAGGGTCACGGTTTTCAGGGCTGGGTGGGTTAGGGTCACGGTGTTCAGGGCTGTGTGGGTTCGGGTCACTGTATTCAGGGCTGGGTGGGTTAGGGTCACAGTGTTCGGGACTGGGTGGGTTAGGGTCACAGTGTTCAGGGCTGGGTGGGTTAGGTTCACAGTGTTCAGGGCCGGGTGGGTTAGGGTCACAGTGCTCCAGGCTGGGTGGGTTGGGGTCACATTCTTCAGAGCTGTGTGGATTCGGGTCATGGTGTTCAGAGCCGTTGAGTTAGGGTTTCGGTGTTCAGGGCTGGGTGTGATAGGGTGACAGTGTTCAGTGCCGTTGGGTTAGGGTCATGGAGTTCGGGGCTTTTGAGTTGGGGTCACAACGTTCAGGGCTGTTGGGTGAGGGTCACAGTGTTCTGGGATGTTGGTTTTGCGCTACGGTGTTCAGGGCTGGGTGGGTTAGCGTCACGGTGTTCAGGGCTGTGTGTGTTAGGGTCACAGTGTTCAGGGCTGTTGGGTTAGGGTCACAGTGTTGAGGACTGGGTTAGGTTAGGGTCACAGTGTTCAGTGCTGGGTGGGTTAAGGTCACAGTGTTCTGGGCTAGGTGGGTTAGTGTCACAGTGTTCAGGGCTGGGCGAGTTAGGGTCACACTGTTCTGGGCTGCGTTCGGTTAGGGTCACAGGGTTCAGGGCTGTTGGGTTAGGGCCACTGTGTTCAGGGCTGGGTGTATTTGGGTCACTGTGTTCAGGGCTGTGTGGGTTAGTGTCACAGTGTTCAGGACTGTGTGGGTTAGGGTCACAGTGTTGAGGGCTGGGTTGGTTAGGGTCACAGTGTTAATGGCTGGGTGGGTTCGGGTCACAGTGTTCAGGGCTGGGTGGGTTAGGGTCACAATGTTCGTGTCTGTGTGGGTTAGGATCACAGTGTTCGGGGCTGTGTCGGTTCGGGTCACAGTGTACAGGGCTAGGTGGGTTAGGTTTACCATGTTCAGGGCTGGGTGGTTTAGCGTCACAGTGTACAGGGCTGGGTGTGTTAGGGTCACAGTATTCAGGGCTAGGTGTGTTTGGGTCACAGTGTTTATGCCTGGGTGTGTTGGGGTCACAGTGTTCAGGGCTTCGTGGCTTAGGGTCACAGTGTTCAGGGCTGTTGGGTTAGGGTCACAGTGTTCAGGGCTGGGTGGATTAGGGTCACAGTGTTGATGGCTGGGTGGGTTAGGGTCACGGTTTTCAGGGCTGGGTGGGTTAGGGTCACGGTGTTCAGGGCTGTGTGGGTTCGGGTCACTGTATTCAGGGCTGGGTGGGTTAGGGTCACAGTGTTCGGGACTGGGTGGGTTAGGGTCACAGTGTTCAGGGCTGGGTGGGTTAGGTTCACAGTGTTCAGGGCCGGGTGGGTTAGGGTCACAGTGCTCCAGGCTGGGTGGGTTGGGGTCACATTCTTCAGAGCTGTGTGGATTCGGGTCATGGTGTTCAGAGCCGTTGAGTTAGGGTTTCGGTGTTCAGGGCTGGGTGTGATAGGGTGACAGTGTTCAGTGCCGTTGGGTTAGGGTCATGGAGTTCGGGGCTTTTGAGTTGGGGTCACAACGTTCAGGGCTGTTGGGTGAGGGTCACAGTGTTCTGGGATGTTGGTTTTGCGCTACGGTGTTCAGGGCTGGGTGGGTTAGCGTCACGGTGTTCAGGGCTGTGTGTGTTAGGGTCACAGTGTTCAGGGCTGTTGGGTTAGGGTCACAGTGTTCAGGACTGTTGTGTAAGGGTCACAATGTTCAGGGCTGCGTGGATTAGGGTCACAGTGTTCAGGGCTGGGTGGGTTAGGGTCACAGTGTTCAGGGCTGGGTTAGGTTAGGGTCACAGGATTCAGGGCTGGCTGTGTTAGGTTCACAGGGTTCAGGGCTGGGTGGGTTCGGGTCACAGTGTTCTGGGCTAGGTGGGTTAGGGTCACAGTGTTCTGGGCTAGGTGTGTTAGTGTCACAGTGTTCAGGGCTGGGTGAGTTCGGGTCACAGTGCTCAGGGCTGCGTGTGTTAGGGTCTCGGTGGTCAGGGTTGGGTGGGTTAGGGTCACAGTGTTCAGGGCTGGGTGGGTTCGGGTCACAGTATTCAGGGCTGGGTGGGTTATCGTCACAGTATTTAGGGGTGGGTGGGTTAGGTTAAAAGTGTTGTGGGCTAGGTGTGTTAGGGTCACAGTGTTCAGGGCTGGGTGGGTTAGGGTCACAGTGTTCAGGGCTGGGTGAGTTAGGGTCACCAGTGTTCAGGGCTGGGTGGGTTAGGGTCACAGTGTTCAGGGCTTTTGGGTTAGGGTCACCCTGTTCAGGGCTGTTGGGTTATGGTCACAGTGTTCAGGGCTGTTGTGTTAGGGCCACACTGTTCAGGGCTGTGTGGATTAGGGTCACAGTGTTGAGGGCTGGGTGGGTTAGGGTCTCAGTGTACAGGGCTGGGTGTGATAGGGTCACAGTATTCAGGGCCGTTGGGTTAGGGTCACGGAGTGCAGGGCTTTTGAGTTGGGGTCACAATGTTCAGGGCTGTTGGGTTAGTGTCACAGTGTTCAGGGCTGGGTGAGTTCAGGTCACAGTGTTCAGGGCTGTGTGGGTTATGGTCACAGTATTCAGGGCTGGGCGAGTTAGGGTCACACTGTTCAGGGCTGCGTTCGGTTAGGGTCACAGGGTTCAGGGCTGTTGGGTTAGGGCCACTGTGTTCAGGGCTGGGTGTATTTGGGTCACTGTGTTCAGGGCTGTGTGGGTTAGTGTCACAGTGTTCAGGGCTGGGTGTGTTAGGGTCACAGTGTTCAGGGCTGGGTGTGTTTGGGTCAATATGTTCAGGGCTGGGTGGCTTAGGCTCACAGTGTTCAGGGCTGGGTGGGTTGAGTTCACAGTGTTCAGGGCTGTGTGTGTTAGGGTCACAGTGTTCAGGGCTGGGTGGTTTTGGGACACAGTGTTCTGGGCTCGGTGGGGTAGGGTCAAAGTGTGCAGTGCTGATGGGTTAGGGTCACAGTGTTCAGGGCTTCGTGGGTTCGGGTCACAGTGTTCAGGGCTGGGTGGGTTAGGTTCACAATGCTCCAGGCTGGGTGGGTTAGGGTCACATTCTTCAGAGCTGTGTGGATTAGAGGCACAGTGTTCAGAGTCGTTGAGTTAGGGTTGCGGTGTTCAGGGCTGGGTGGATTATGGTCATGGTGTTCAGGGCTGTTGGGTTAGGGTCACAATGTTCAGGGCTGTTGGGTAGGGTCACAGTGTTGAGGGCTGGGTGGGTTAGGGTCACGGTGTTCAGGGCTGGGCGGGTTATGGTCACGGTATTCAGAGCTGTGTTGGTTCGGGTCACTGTGTTCAGGGCTGGGTGTGATAGGGTCACAGTGTTCAGGGCCGTTGGGTTAGGGTCACGGTGTTCAGGGCTGTTGGGTTAGGGTCACGATGTACAGGGCTGTGTGGGTTAGGGTCACGGTGTTCAGGGCTGGGCGGGTTCTGGTCACGGTATTCAGAGCTGTGTTGGTTCGGGTCACTGTGTTCAGGGCTGCGTGGGTTAGGGTCACAGTGTTCAGGGCTGGGTGTGATAGAGTCGCAGTATTCAGGGCCGTTGGGTTAGGGTCACGGTGTTCAGGGCTGTTGGGTTAGGGTCACGATGTACAGGGCTGGGTGGGTTAGGGTCACAGTGTTAATGGCTGGGTGGGTTCGGGTCACAGTGTTCAGGGCTGGGTGGGTTAGGGTCACAATGTTCGTGTCTGTGTGGGTTAGGATCACAGTGTTCGGGGCTGTGTCGGTTAGGGTCACAGTGTTCAGGGCTTCGTGGCTTAGGGTCACAGTGTTCAGGGCTGGGTGGGTTAGGGTCACAGTGTTCAGGACTGGGTGGGTTAGGGTCACAGTGTTCAGGGCTGTTGGGTTAAGGTCACAGTGTTCAGGGCTGGGTGGATTACGGTCACAGTGTTGATGGCTGGGTGGGTTAGGGTCACGGTGTTCAAGGCTGTGTGGGTTCGGGTCACTGTATTCAGGGCTGGGTGGGTTAGGGTCACAGTGTTCGGGACTGGGTGGGTTAGGGTCACAGTGTTCAGGGCTGGGTGGGTTGGGGTCACATTCTTCAGAGCTGTGTGGATTCGGGTCATGGTGTTCAGAGCCGTTGAGTTAGGGTTTCGGTGTTCAGGGCTGGGTGTGATAGGGTGACAGTGTTCAGGGCCGTTGGGTTAGGGTCACGGAGTTCGGGGCTTTTGAGTTGGGGTCACAACGTTCAGGGCTGTTGGGTGAGGGTCACAGTGTTCTGGGATGTTGGTTTTGGGCTACGGTGTTCAGGGCTGGGTGGGTTAGCGTCACGGTGTTCAGGGCTGTGTGTGTTAGGGTCACAGTGTTCAGAGCTGTTGGGTTAGGGTCACAGTGTTCAGGGCTTAGTGGGTTAGGGTCACAGTGTTCAGGGCTTAGTGGGTTAGGGTCACAGTGTTCAGGGCTGGGTGGATTAGGGTCACAGTCTTTAAGGCTGGGTGGGTTCGGGTCATAGTGTTCAGGGCTGGGTGGATTAGGGTGACAGTGTTCAGGGCTGTTGGGTTAGGGTCACAGTGCTCAGGGCTGTTGGGTTCGGGTCACAGTGTTCAGGGCTGTTGTGTAAGGGTCACAGTGTTCAGGGCTGCGTGGATTTGGGTCACAGTGTTCAGGGCTGGGTGGGTTAGGGTCACAGTGTTCAGGGCTGGGTTAGGTTAGGGTCACAGGATTCAGGGCTGGCTGTGTTAGGTTCACAGGGTTCACGGCTGGGTGGGTTAGGGTCACAGTGTTCTGGGCTAGGTGGGTTAGTGTCACAGTGTTCAGGACTGGTTGAGTTCGGGTCACAGTGTTCAGGGCTGCGTGTGTTCGGGTCACAGTGTTTATGCCTGGGTATGTTGGGGTCACAGTGTTCAGGGCTTCGTGGCTTAGGGTCACAGTGTTCAGGGCTGGGTGGGTTAGGGTCACAGTGTTCAGGACTGGGTGGGTTAGGGTCACAGTGTTCAGGGCTGGGTGGATTAGGGTCACAGTCTTTAAGGCTGGGTGGGTTAGGGTCACAGTTTTCAGGGCTGGGTTAGTTTAGGGTCTCGGTTCAGGGCTGTGTGGGTTAGGGTCACATTGTTGATGGCTGGGTGGGTTAGGGTCACGGTGTTCAGGGCTGGGCGGGTTAGGGTCACGGTGTTCAGGGCTGGGTGGGTTAGGGTCACAGTGCTCCAGGCTGTGTGTGTTGGGGTCACATTCTTCAGAGCTGTGTGGATTCGGGTCATGGTGTTCAGAGCCGTTGAGTTAGGGTTTCGGTATTCAGGGCTGGGTGTGATAGGGTGACAGTGTTCAGGGCCGTTGGGTTAGGGTCACGGAGTTCGGGGCTTTTGAGTTGGGGTCACAACGTTCAGGGCTGTTGGGTGAGGGTCACAGTGTTCTGGGATGTTGGTTTTGGGCTACGGTGTTGAGGGCTGGGTGGGTTAGCGTCACGGTGTTCAGGGCTGTTGGGTTAGGGTCACGATGTACAGGGCTGTGTGGGTTAGGGTCACAGTGTTCAGGGCTGTTGGGATTGTGTCATAATGTTCAGGGCTGTTGGGTTAGGGTCACAGTGTTCAGGGCTGTTGGGTTCGGGTCACAGTGTTCAGGGCTTAGTGGGTTCGGGTCATAGTGTTCAGGGCTGGATGGATTAGGGTCACAGTGCTCCAGGCTGGGTGGTTAAGGTCACAGTGCTCAGGGCTGGGTGGGTTAGGGTCACAGTGTTCAGGGGTTCGTGGCTTAGGGTCACAGTGTTCAGGGCTGGGTGGGTTAGGGTCACCACATTCAGGGCTGTGTGGGTTTGGGTCACAGTGTTCAGGGCTGGGTGGGTTAGGGTCACAGTGTTCAGGGCAGTTGAGTTAAGGTCACAGTGCTCAGGGCTGAGTGGGTTAGGGTCACAGTGTTCAGGGCTGTTGTGTAAGGGTCACAGTGTTCAGGGCTGCGTGGATTAGGGTCACAGTGTTCAGGGCTGGGTGGGTTAGGGTCACAGTGTTCAGGGCTGGGTTAGGTTAGGGTCACAGGATTCAGGGCTGGCTGTGTTAGGGTCACAATGTTCAGGGCTGGGTGGGTTAGGGTCACAGTGTTCTGGGCTAGGTGGGTTAGGGTCACAGTGTTCTGGGCTAGGTGGGTTAGTGTCACAGTGTTCAGGGCTGGGTGAGTTCGGGTCACAGTGTTCAGGGCTGCGTGTGTTAGGGTCTCAGTGGTCAGGGCTGGGTGGGTTAGGGTCACAGTGTTCAAGGCTGTGTGGGTTAAGGTCACAGTGTTCAGGGCTGGGTGGGTTCGGGTCACAGTGTTCAGGGCTGGGTGGGTTATCGTCACAGTATTTAGGGGTGGGTGGGTTAGATTCACAGTGTTGTGGGCTAGGTGGGTTAGGGTCACAGTGTTCAGGGCTGTGTGAGTTAGGGTCACGGTGTTCTGGGCTAGGTGGGTTAGGGTCACAGGGTTCAGGGCTGGGTGGATTAGGGTCACAGTGTTCAGTGCTGGGTGAGTTAGGGTCACCAGTGTTCAGGGCTGGGTGGGTTAGGGTCACAGTGTTCAGGGCTTTTGGGTTAGGGTCACAGTGTTCAGGGCTGGGTGGGTTCGGTTCACAGTGTTCTGGGCTAGGTGGGTTAGGTTCACAGTGTTCAGGGCTGGGTGGGTTCGGGTCACAGTGTTCAGGGCTGGGTGGGTTAGGATCACAGTGTTCAGGGCTGGGTTAGGTTAGGGTCACAGCATTCAGGGCTGGCTGTGTTAGGGTCACAATGTTCAGGGCTGGGTGGGTTAGGGTCACAGTGTTCTGGGCCAGGTGGGTTAGGGTCACAGTGTTCAGGGCTAGGTGGGTTAGTGTCAGTGTTCAGGGCTGGGTGAGTTCGGGTCACAGTGTTCAGGGCTGCGTGTGTTAGGGTCACAGTGTTCAGGGCTGGGTGGGTTCGGGTCACAGTGTTCAGGGCTGGATGGGTTAGGGTCACAGTGTTCAGGGCTGTGTGGGTTAAGGTCACTGTTCAGGGCTGGGTGGGTTCGGGTCACAGTGTTCAGGGCTGGGTGGGTTATCGTCACAGTATTTAGGGGTGGGTGGGTTAGGTTCACAGTGTTGTGGGCTAGGTGGGTTAGGGTCACAGGGTTCAGGGCTGGGTGGGTTAGGGTCACAGTGTTCAGTGCTGGGTGAGTTAGGGTCACCAGTGTTCAGGGCTGGGTGGGTTAGGGTCACAGTGTTCAGGGCTTTTGGGTTAGGGTCACCCTGTTCAGGGCTGTTGGGTTATGGTCACAGTGTTCAGGGCTGTTGTGTTAGGGTCACAGTGTTCAGGGCTGGGTGGGTTCGGTTCACAGTGTTCTGGGCTAGGTGGGTTAGGTTCACAGTGTTCTGGGCTAGGTGGGTCCGGGTCACAGTGTTCAGGGCTGGGTGGGTTAGGGTCACATTCTTCAGAGCTGTGTGGATTAGTGTCACAGTGTTCAGAGCCGTTGAGTTAGGGTTACGGTGTTCAGGGCTCGGTGGGTTAGGGTCATGGTGTTCCGGGCTGGGCGCGTTATGGTCACGGTGTTCAGGGCTGTGTGGGTTTGGGTCACTGTGTTCAGGGCTGGGCGCGTTATGGTCACGGTGTTCAGGGCTGTGTGGGTTAGCTTCACAGTGTTCAGGGCTGGGTGGGTTAGGGTCACTGTGTTCAGGGCTCGGTGTGATAGGATCACAGTGTTCAGGGCCGTTGGGTTTGGGTCACAGTGTTTATGGCTGGGTGGGTTAGGGTCACAGTTTTCAGGGCTGGGTGGGTTCGGGTCACAGTGTTCAGGGCTAGGTGGGTTAGGGTCACAGTGTTCAGGGCGAGGTGGGTTTGGGTCACAGTGTTCAGGACTGTTGGGTTAGGTTCACTGTGTTCAGGGCTGTTGAGTTAAGGTCACAGTGTTCAGGGCTGTGTTAGGTTCGGGTCACAGGGTTCAGGGCTGGGTGGGTTATGGTCACCGTATTCAGGGCTGGGTGGGTTAGGGTCACAGTGTTCAGGGCTGGGTTAGGTTAGGGTCACAGTGTTCAGGGCTGGGTGGGTTAGGTTTACAGGGTTTAGGGCTGGGTGTGTTAGTGTCACAGTGTTCTGGGCTAGGTGGGTAAGGGTCACAGTGTTCAGGGCTCGGTGGGTTAGTGTCACAGTGTTCAGGGCTGCGTGTGTTAGGGTCACAGTGTTCAGGGCTGGGTGGGTTAAGGTCACAGTGTTCAGGGCTGGGTGGGTTAAGGTCACAGTGTTCAGGGCTGGGTGGGTTAAGGTCACAGGGTTCAGGGCTGGGTGGGTTAATGTCACAGGGTTCAGGGCTGGGTGGGTTAAGGTCACAGGGTTCAGGGCTGGGTGGGTTAGGGTCACAGTGTTCAGGGCTGGGTGGGTTAATGTCACAGGGTTCAGGGCTGGGTGGGTTAGGGTCACAGGGTTCAGGGCTTAGTGGGTTAGGGTCACAATGTTCAGGGCAAGATGGGTTAGGGTCACAGTGTCCAGGACTGTTGGGTTAGGATCACAGTGTTCAGGGCTGTTGGGTTAGGGTCACAGTGTTCAGTGCTGGGTCGGTTAGGGTCACAGTGTTCAGAGCTGTTGGGTTAGGGTCACAATGCGCAGTGTTCAGGGCTGTTGGGTAAGGGTCACACTGTTCAGGGCTGGGTGGGTTAGGGTCACAGTGTTCAGGGTCACAGTGTTCAGGGCTGCGTTTGGTTAGGGTCACAGTGTTCAGGGCTGGGTGGAGTGTTTTGGTCTGGGTGTGTTAGTGTCACAGTGTTCAGGGCTGGGTTAGTTTCGGGTCACAGTGTTCAGGGCTGCGTTAGGTTAGTGTTACAGTGTTCAAGGCTGTGTGGGTTAGGGTCGCAGTGTTCAGGACTTGGTGGTTTAGGGTCACAGTGTTCAGGGCTGGGTGGGTTAGGGTCACAATGTTCAGGGCTGTTAGGTTAGGGTCACCGTATTCAGGGCTGGATGGGTTAGGGTCACAGTGTCCAGGGCTGGGTGGGTCAGGGTCACCCTGTTCAGGGCTGAATGTGTTAGGGTCACAGTGTTCAGAGCTGGGTGGGTTAGGTTCACAATATTCAGGGCTGGGTGAGTTAGGGTCACGGTGTTCACGGCTAGGTCGGTTACGTTTGGGTCACAGTATGTTGCGGTGAGTTCGGTTTGGGTCACAGTGTTCAGGGCTGGGTGGGTTAGGTTCAGAGTGTTCAGTGCTGGGTGGGTTAGGTTAGTGTTAGTGTGTGTTAGCTTTCGGGTTAGTGTGGGTTAGGTTTCGGTTTAGGGTTAGGGTGGGTTAGGTTTAGGCTTAGGTTAGGGGTAGCGTGGGTTAGGTTTAGGGATAATGCAGCAAGACCTGGACGAGATTCAGACTTGGGTTGAGAAGTGGCAAGTAACCTTCACACCACATAAGTGCCAGGCAATGACCATCTCCAACAAGCGAGAGTCTAACCACCACCCCTTGATATTCAATGACATTACCATCGCCGAACCCCCCCCCCCCACCCCCATCAACCTCCTGGGGGTCACCAGAAACTTAAATGGAGCAGCCATATAAATACTGTGGCAACAAGAGCAGGTCAGAGGCTGGGCATTCTGCGGCGAGTGTCTCACCTCCTGACTCCCCAAAGCCTTTCCACCATCTGCAAGGCACAAGCCAGGAGTGTAATTGAATACTCTGCAACTGCCTGGACGAGTGCAGCTCTAACAATGTTCAAGAAGCTTGATACGATCCAGGACAAAGCAGCCCGCTTGATTGGTGCGCCATACACTCCCTCCATCACCAGAGTACCGTGGCTGCAGTGTGTACCATCTACGAGCTGCACTGCAGCAACTCGCCAAGGCTTCTTCGGCAGCACCTCCCAAACCCACGGCCTCTGCCACCTAGAAAGACAAGGGCAGCAAGTGCATGGGTACACCAACACCTGCACCTCCATCTTTGACTTCAATACCACTCTCCTGCCCTATCTCCATATCCCTTAATTCCTTTAGAGTCAAAACATCTATCTATCTCAGCCTTTGAATAAACTCAACTATTCAACATCCACTGAACTTTGGGGCAGAGCATTCCAAAGATTCACAACCCTCTGAGTGAAGAAATTCCTCCTCATCTCAGTCCTAAAAAACCAACCCCTTATCCTGAGACTGTGCCCCGTAGTTCTCGACACTCCCGCCAGAGGAAATAACCTCTCAGCATCTACCCTGTCAATTCTCCTCAGAATCTTACATGTTTCAATGAGATCAACTCTCATTCTTCTAAACACCAGAGAATATAGGCCTAATCTACTCAATCTCTTCTCATCGGACATCCCTCTCATTCCAGGGATCAATCTAGTGAACCTTTGCTGCACCACCTAAGGCAAGTATATCCTTCCTTAAACTGTGCACAGTACTTCAGGTGTGGTCTCACCAGAGCCCTGTACAATTATTCTTGTACTCCAACCCTATAGCAATAAAGGCCAACGTGTAATTTGCCTTCCTAATTGCTTGCTGTACCTGCATGTTTCTTGTACTAGGACACTCAAATCTCTCTGAACATCAGCATTTAATAGTTTCTCACCATTAAAAAAAATCCTGTTTGTCTACCAAAGTGAATAATTTCACATTTCCCTACATTATACTCCATCTACCACCTTATTACCCACTCCCTTAACCTGTCTATATCCCTATGCAGGCTCTTTGCGTCCTCCTATAATAAGAACATAAGAACATAAGAATTAGGAACAGGAGTAGGCCATCTAGCCCCTCGAGCCTGCTCTGCCATTCAATAAGATCATGGCTGATCTGGTCGTGGACTCAGCTCCACTTAACCGCCCTCTCCCCGTAACCCTTAATTCCCTTATTGGTTAAAAATCTATCTATCTTTGACTTGAAAACATTCAATGAGTCAGCCTCAACTGCTTCCTTGGGCAGAGAATTCCACAGATTCACAACCCTCTGGGAGAAGAAATTCTTTCTCAACTCGGTTATAAATTGGCTCCTCCGTATTTTGAGGCTGTGCCCCCTAGTTCTAGTCTCCCCCACCAATGGAAACAACCTCTCTGCCTCTATCTTGTCTATCCCTTTCATGATTTTAAATGTTTCTATAAGATCACCCCTCATCCTTCTGAACTCCAAGGAGTAAAGACCCAGTCTACTCAATCTATCATCATAAGGTAACCCCCTCATTTCTCGAATCAGCCTAGTGAATCGTCTCTGTACCCCTTCCAAAGCTAGTATATCCTTCCTTAAGTAAGGTGACCAAAACTGCACGCAGTACTCCAGGTGCGGCCTTACCAATACCTTATACAGTTGCAGCAACACCTCCCTGCTTTTGTACTCCATCCCTTTCGCAATGAAGGCCAACATTCCATTTGCCGTCCTGATTACCTGCTGCACCTGCAAACTAACCTTTTGGGATTCATGCACAAGGACCCCCAGGTCCCTCTGCACCACAGCATGTTGTAATTTCTCCCCATTCAAATAATATTCCCTTTTACTTTTTTTTTCCCAAGGTGGATGACCTCACACTTTCCGACATTGTATTCCATCTGCCAAACCTTAGCCTATTCGCTTAACCTATCCAAATCTCCTTGCAGCCTCTCTGAGTCCTCTACACAACTCGCTTTCCCACTAATCTTAGTGTCATCTGCAAATTTTGTTGCACTACACTCTGTCCCCTCTTCTAGGTCATCTATGTATATTGTAAACAGTTGTGGTCCCAGTACCGATCCCTGTGGCACACCACTAACCACTGATTTCCAACCGGAAAAGGACCCATTTATCCCGACTCTCTGCTTTCTGTTCTCCAGCCAATTCTCTATCCATGCTAATACATTTCCTCTGACTCCGTGTACCTTTATCTTCTGCAGTAACCTTTTGTGTGATACCTTATCGAATGCCTTTTGGAAATCTAAATACACCACATCCATCGGTACACCTCTATCCACCATGCTCGTTATATCCTCAAAGAATTCCAGTAAGTTAGTTAAACATGATTTCCCTTTCATGAATCCATGCTGCGTCTGCTTGATTGCACTATTCCTATCCAGATGTCCCGCTATTTCTTCCTTAATGATAGTTTCAAGCATTTTCCCCACTACAGATGTTAAACTAATCGGCCTATAGTTACCTGCCTTTTGTCTTCCCCCTTTTTTAAACAGAGGCGTTACATTAGCTGCTCTCCAATCCACTGGTACCTCCCCAGAGTCCAGAGAATTTTGGTAGATTATAACAAATGTATCTGCTATAACTTCCGCCATCTCTTTTAATACCCTGGGATGCATTTCATCAGGACCAGGGGACTTGTCTACCTTCAGTCCCATTAGTCTGTCCAGCACTACCTCCCTAGTGATAGTGATCATCTCAAGGAAGGTCTTCCCTTCCCACATTCCTATGACCAGCAATTTTTGGCATGGTTTTTGTGTCTTCCACTGTGAAGACGGAAGCAAAATAATTGTTTAAGGTCTCAGCCACTTCCACATTTCCCATTATTAAATCCCCCTTTTCATCTTCTAAGGGACCAACATTTACTTTAGTCACTCTTTTCCGTTTTATATATCTGTAAAGGCTTTTACTATCTGTTTTTATGTTTTGCGCAAGTTTACCTTCGTAATCTATCTTCCCTTTCTTTATTGCTTTTTTAGTCATTCTTTGCTGTTGCTTAAAATTTTCCCAATCCTCTAGTTTCCCACTAACCTTGGCCACCTTATACGCATTGGTCTTTGATTTGATACTTTCCTTTATTTCCTTGGTTATCCACGGCTGGTTATCTCTTCTCTTGCCGTCCTTCTTTTTCACTGGAATATATTTTTGTTGCGCAGTATGAAAGAGCTCCTTAAAAGTCCTCCACTGTTCCTCAATTGTGCCACCGTTTAGTCCTTGTTTCCAGTCTACTTTAGCCAACTCTGCCCTCATCCCACTGTAGTCCCCTTTGTTTAAGCATAGTACGCTCGTTTCTGACACAGCTTCCTCATCCTCAATCTGTATTACAAATTCAACCATATTGTGATCACTCATTCCGAGAGGATCTTTTACGAGGAGATCGTTTATTTTTCCTGTCTCGTTACACAGGACCAGATCCAAAATGGCTTGCTCCCTTGTAGGCTCTGTTACATACTGTTCTAAGAAACAATCCCGTATGCATTCTATGAATTCCTCCTCCAGGCTACCCCCTGCAATTTGATTTGACCAATCGATATGTAGGTTAAAATCCCCCATCACTACTGCCGTTCCTTTTTCACATGCCTCCATTCTTCCCTTGATTATTGCCCGCCCCACCATGAAGTTATTATTTGGGGGCCTATAAACTACACCGACCAGTGACTTTTTCCCCTTACTATCTCTAATCTCCACCCACAATGATTCAACATTTTGTTCATTGGAGCCAATATCATCCCTCACAACTGCCCTGATATCATCCTTTATTAACAGAGCTACCCCACCTCCTTTCCCTTCTTGCCTATCTTTCTGAATCGTCAGATACCCCTGTATGTTTAATTCCCAGTCTTGGCCACCTTGCAACCATGTTTCTGTAATGGCCACCAAATCATACCCATTTGTAATGATTTGTGCCGTCAACTCATTTACTTTATTTCTAATGCTGCGTGCATTTAGGTAGAGTGTTTTCATCCTAGTTTTTAAACCATGATTTTTAGTTTTTACCCCTCCTGCAGCCCTTTTATATTCAGTGGCCCTTTTTGTTTCTTGCCTTTGGTTTCTCTGCCCTCATCTCTTTTCTGTCTTTTGTTTTTGTCTCCTTTTTGTTTCCCTCTGTCTCCCTGTATTGGTTCCCATCCCCCTGCCATTTTAGTTTAACTCCTCACCAACAGCACTAGCAAACACTCCCCCTAGGACATTGGTTCCATTCCCGCCCAAGTGCAGACCGTCCGGTTTGTACTGGTCCCACCTCCCCCAGAACCTGTTCCAATGCCCCACGAATTTGAATCCCTCCCTGCTGCACCACTGTTCAAGCCACGTATTCATCTGTGCTATCCTGCGATTCTTACTCTGACTAGCACGTGGCACTGGTAGCAATCCCGAGATTACTACTTTTGAGGTCCTACTTTTTAATTTAACTCCTAGCTCCTTAAATTCGTCTCGTAGGACCTTATCCCTTTTTTTTTTGCCTATGTCGTTGGTACCAATGTGCACCACGACAACTGGCTGTTCTCCCTCCCTTTTCAGAATGTCCTGCTCTCGCTCGGAGACATTCTTGACCCTTGCACCAGGGAGGCAACATACCATCCTGGAGTCTCGATTGCGGCCGCAGAAACGCCTATCTATTCCCCTTATGATTGAATCCCCTATCACTATCGCTCTCCCACTCTTTTTTATGTCCTCCTGTACAACAGAGCCAGCCACGGTGCCATGAACTTGGCTGCTGTTGCTCTCCCCTAATGAGTCATCTCCCTCAACAGCACTCAAAACAGTGTATCTGTTTTGCAGGGGGAAGACCAGATGGGACCCCTGCACTACCTTCTTTGTACTACTCTTCCTGCTGGTCTTCCATTCCCTATCTGGCTGTGGATCCTACTCGTGCGGTGAGACCAACTCACTACACGTGCCACTTATGTCATTCTCAGCATCGTGGATGCTCCAGAGTGAATCCACCCTCAGCTCCAATTCCGCAACGCGGTCCATCAGGAGATGGAGGCGGATACACTTCTTACACACGTAGTCGTCAGGATTCTCACAGATTACTTTTCCACCTAGCTTTGTATTGTCAGCAAACTTGGATCATTGCACATGGTTCTCACACATTACAACAGTGACTGCACTCCAAAAGTACTTCATTGGCTGTAAAGCATTTTGAGCCGTCTGATGTTCGTGAAAGGCACTATAGAAATCCAAGTCTTTCTTTATGTCATTAATATCGATTGTAAATAGCTAAGGCCCAAGCACTAATCCTTGTGGCACCACATTAGTAACAGCCTGCCAATCTGAAAATGATCCATTTATCCCTTTTCTGTCTTCTGTCTGTTAACCAATCTTTTATCCATGCTAATACATTACTCCCCACACCATGTGCCCTTATCTTGCTTAACAACATTTCATGTGGCAGTTATCAAATGACTTTTGGAAATCCAAATATACTACATACAATGGTTCACCTTTATCTGCCCTGCTTGTTACATCCTCAAAAACTCTAATAAACTTGTCAAACACGATTTACATTTCATAAAACTCTGCCCAATCATATTATGTAATCTTATTAAGTAACCTGTTTACCACTTCCTTAGTAATAAATTCCAGCATTTTCCCAGCGACTGATATCAGGCTAACTGGCCTTAGTTTCCGGTTTTCTTTCTCCCTCTTTTCTTGAATAGCGGGGTTACAGGTGCAACCTTCCAATCCTCTGGGACCTTTCCTGTATCTAGGGAATTTTGGAAGATCACAACTGATACATCCACTATCTGCAGCCACCTCTTTTAGAACCCTAGGATGTCGGCCATGAGGTCCAGGGCATTTGTTGGCTTTTAGTCCCATTAGTTTCTCAATACTTTTTCTCTACTGATATTAATTACTTTAAGTTCCTCGCTCTCATTAGCCCCTTGATTCCCCACTATTAGGGTTAGGGTTATGGTTAAGATGTTCAGGGTTGGGTTAGGTTCAGGGTTACAGTTAGAATATTCAGGTTGGGTTAGGTTTAGGGTTAGAGTTAAGATGTTCAGGGTTGGATTTGGGTTTAGTTTAGAATTCCAGTTGGGGTGTTCAGGTTTGGGGTTGGTTGGGTTTAGAGTGTTTGGGTTTGGGTTAGATTTAGGGTTAGGGTGTTCAGGTGTGGGGTTGGGTTTAGGGTTATGGTTAGGGCACTCAGGTTTCGAGTTGGGTTTAGGGTTATGGTTAGGGTGCCTCAGGTTTGGAGTTTGGTTAAGTTTAAGGTTACAGTTGGGGTCTTCTTGTTAGGCTTTAGGTTAGAGTTAGGGGTAGGGTGTTCAGGTGTGGGGTTGGATTTAATGCTATGGTTAGGGTTTTCAGAGTTTGGGTTAAGTTTAGGGTTATGGTTAAGATGTTCAGGTTTGGGTTAGGTTTAGGGTTACGGTTGAAGTGTTCAGGTTAGGGTTAGAGTGTTCAGGTTTGAAGTTGGGTTAGAGTTAGAGTGTTAATGTTAGGGTGATTGGGGTTAGCTTTTAAGGTTAGGGTGTTAGAGTTAGGATTGGGAATGGAGTTTGGTTTAGGGTTAGGGTTAGGTTGTCCAGGGTTGGGTTAGGGTTACAGTTAGTGTTTCTGGTTCGGGTTTAGGGTCTGGTTTGGGAATTCAGGTTAGAAGTTAGGGTGATAGAATTTGGGGTTCGGGTGTTAGAGTTAGGATTGGGGACGGAGTTTGGTTTACAGTGTTATGGTTAGGTTACTCGTGGTTGAAGTTAGGTGGTCAGGAATAGAAACACCTCCTGCCAATGTGTTGTCAGTAGCAGAACCGCTATTGCGCTATTGTGCTGTGCAATTTTATCAAACTCCCCTCAAGCTCATCTAGTTGGATATTTCTCACCAGAGAGACGTTAATTAGTCACACTTTACTTTATGAGCATATCGGTTAACTCAAAGACTCACCCCATCTCAATCACGGATGGTTACGGTTGTAACACGAGTTCGTGAAGCAGACCACAGTACTACGTGGTGCAAGACGGGCAACATGGTGGCGATATGTGTGGAGCCCTGACAGCTTATTCGTGAGTTTGGAGTACATTCAAGTGAGACCATGAGGCGCACATAACATTCATGTGATCCGTCTGCTTCAAGGAAGAATATTAGGCCGGACGCTAGGAGAACTACTTGGCTCTTCATTGATATGCCCTCTCCAGTGGATTATTTTGAAGAAGAGCAGGGGTGTTCTCCCCGGTGTCCTGGTCAATATTTATCCCTCAACCAATATCACAGAAAGAGATTATCTGGTCCTTATTGCATTGCTGTTTATGGGGGCTTGCTGTGGGCAAATTAGCTGCTGTGTTTCCTACAATACAACATTGACTAGACTCCAAAAGTACTTTGTTGACTGTGAAGCACCTTGGAACGTCCTGGGGTCACGAAAGGCGCTATAGAAATGCTCTTCTTCCCCTTCAGTTGACGTAAAGGATGCCACTCTTTTGAAGAAGAGCGAGGGAGTTCCCTTGGAGTCCTGGCTAATATTTAGGTGCTGGCAGGCTGTTGGGGGTTAACGAATTATGATGCGGCTGTGTAACTCTTTTAAGGTTGCCAACTCTGGTTGGACATATTGCTGCAGGTTTCTTCAGATGACCTCTCAACCACCGCTGCCCCCCGCCCCCCCCCCAACTCCAATATTTCTATAACTAACAAAGAAAAGTGTTTAAAGATAATGCAGAAAAAATACTTTTTTTTTTTAACACCCGATGATTTGTCTGCCTGGGTTACTCGCTCCGGTGTCCGATTAATATTTAATTCCTGGAGACGCCAGGACAAGCCCGACACGCTTTAGAATCTGGAACCTCGACTGACTGAAAAGTGACCTTTATAAGCCACTTTTTAAAAAAAATCAAGAGAAGTTCCTTTCATCTCGAAGGATTGGCAGAAGCAGACAAAACAGAAGAATGAAGGAATAGCTATCTGGGTGTGGTGCAGAGGTGCTGTTAGCAACTGCAAAACCAGGCTTGGTGTGAGTCAGCTCCTGCAGGGGAAGCAAGGGGCACCATTAGAACAACAGGAACAAGTATCCCATCATACACCTCATGTACTTTAGTAACCTTTCAAAGTAATTTTGCTCGGTAATTTACCTTGACGTTCTTGGCCCTATTAAACTGTGACATATCCTTAGACTGCTCTTGTTTTCATCACAAGGGAATTAGTCGTACGTGACACTCCCATAAAGATATTAGAGATAGTTACTGTAACTAAAGGTATACTGTACCATCCAAACAGTAAGGGGGAGAAATTAGGTCGCACCTCAGTTGGGGCGGTGTCCTGGGTAGAGCGGTAAATTTTGCGCCGGCAAATGGTTTGCGTCTGCTGCCACAAAATTCATCAGCTGGGCCTGGAGTTTGGATTGGGGTGCTTTGGGAGGTCTTGCAGGCTAGCTGAGCAAGGGAAAACTCCGAGCTAAGCAGCTGGTCTCGGAGCGGCATAACAGAGGCCTGGAGGGAGAAAAAACCCTGAAAAAACCCCCACCAAAAACATTCCCAATACATAGCTCACCCCACCACAACATAAATCGCCAAAAAAACCAATCACACTTACCTGAGGTCGGCAATCACTACAGCTCGGAACGCCAGCTTTCACAGAGTGCTAAGGGTCGGGCGGCAACCACAACACCGGCTCGCCTCTCCCTGGCGGTAATGCTCTGCGCCCCCTCGATACCAGCACCGAATGTCCCGGCAGGGCGCTGGCCGCCTGGATGCAAGTGCTTTCCGCCACCATTGCCGCCACTCCATGGCGCTAAAAGGGGTGGCAGAAGACCCAAAATCCAGCTCCAAGTAGATAAAGGGATACTCAGCTGGATGCAGACTCCTAACTAAATAGCTGGGATTGTTCTGCTTTTAACAGAGAAGGTTAAGGGAAAGTTTAATACAGCTGTTCAAAATCATGAGGTTATTTGATAGATTAGACGGCTAGATTCCACTGGCAGGAGAGTCGGCAACCAGAGGACACAGATTTATTGGCAAAAGAATCAGCGGGGAGATGAAAAGAAACTCTGTTATATAGCGAGTTATGATCTGGAATGCACTGACTGAAAGGGCAGTGGAAGCAGAGTCAATAGTAACTTTCTAAAGGGAATTGGATAAATAATTGAAAGAGAAATTTGCAGGGTTATGGGGAAAGGGCAGGGGGAGTGGGACTAATTGGAGAGCTCTTTCAAAAAGCCGGCACAGACACGGTGGTCCGAATGACCTCCTCCTGGCTGTAAGATTCTATGAAGTAGTGAGCCTGGATCAAGCCATCACAAAGATCAGTACAAATGGAGCATGTCATTATTGTTTCTCGTTTAGCTTGCCTTTCCACAGAAATCTGCAGTTCTCCCAGTGATGGAAACAAAGTTGTTTTAAAACTTGCTTTAAATAGCCAGGTCGGAGGGAGGGGGCAGGGCACAGCAGTGTCAACATCTGCCCGATTGAATGTCTGTTGACTCCATCAGGATCTCCAGAGTCAGCCCCATTTTAATATAGCGAGTGAGTTCCCTGGCCATATTGGAGCTGACACTGAGAGCATGCCAAAGGGGGAAGGGGCGTACCTTGAAGGGCTAAAGACAAGTATTATTTTTCATTCAAGGGATGTGGGCATCGCTGGCAAAGCTCAGTAGCTTGCTAGAGCCACTTCAGAGGACAGTTAAGGGTCAATCACCTTGGTGCGGGACTGAATTCATGTATCGGCCCAGACCGGATAAGGACGGCAGGTTTCCTTCCCTAAAGGGCATTCGTGGATCAATTGGGTGTTTACGACAATCCAACGCCTTCATGGCCACTTTCACTGATATCAGCTCTTTATTTCCAGATTTGAACTGAATTGAATTTGTGAAACAGCCAGGATTTGAACTCCTGTGCTTTGGATTACTAATCACTACACGTCCCACCAAACCAGTGTTGTAGGGAAATGTGGTAGTCACTTTGCACATAGCCGGCAATGAAACGCTTGGACCATGATGGTTGAGGGAGGGCACCTGGAGAACTCTCTGGCTCATCTTCTCATAGGGCCTAGGGATCTCCAACATCGACCTGAACCACCAGAGGAGACAGGCAGGGGATTCGGTTTAATGTTTGATCCAAAGGACGACAACTTACTTGGGATGAAAGAAAAGCTTAGTCCCCTCATATAACCGGTGATTCTGTAATACCTGCTGGTTGTACAGGGTTAAATGAGGGGTCCGTTCCTGCTGCCCTTGTGAATATTAATGTTAAGCTAAAGAATTATTTGCTCAGAGCCCTGATACTTATCTTTAAGTCAAATGAAATGTAAACGACAGAGTGAACACTACCAATTTAAAATAAATAAATATGAAGTAATCCCTTCATGGCCTCACCGCTCTCTAACTCTGTAACCTCCTCCAGCCCTACAACCCTCCGTGACCTCTGAGTTCCTCCCATTCTGGCCACTTGCACATCCCCCACTTATTTCGTCCCACCATCCGTCTCAGCCCTAAGCTTTGGAATTCCCTCCCTAAACCTCTCCGCCTCTCTACTTCTCTCTCCTTCTTGAAAACCTACCACTGTCCAAGCCTTTTGTCATCTGTCCTAATATCTCCTTATTTGGCTCGGTGTTAAATTTAGTTTGATAGTACCCCAGTGAAGCACCTTGGGACATTTTACTATGTTAAAGGCACAAGTTATTGTTGTAAGAGAGCCTTGCCAACACTAGTGGCTATATCGGGAAGTAAATTGTGTGGTAATTGTTATGTCTGTAATGCACTTATGAAGGACTCCATGAGGCAATGTGTTGTACTCAAACTGTAGTGACCTTGGTCCTTTATTCGTAACTCCAGAGTGAGGCACAAGCATGGTAGGCAGCCTTTCATACTGGGCCCTGCACACCTAGGCAGGTGACCCTCAGGTCTCCCACCGCAGTGCCTCTGCTACAGGTGCAGGAAACCCCGGTCTCCACCAGTTGCACCCTCTAGTGGTGCCAGCATAGTATATACACAGTGTAAACCTTATTGATAGTACATCAGGAAACATGTCTCCATCTTATGCAACTATACAGTGACTACACAGAGAGTATATCTATAGTCTGCATATATAACATCAATGAGTCATACAATCTTTGCTTTGACACACTGATACCTAAACCCAGCCCATCCCCCATTACCTAAACCCAGCCCATCCACCATTACCTAAACCCAGCCCATCCCCCAATACATCTAACCCAGCCCATCCCCCCGTACATCTAACCCAGCCCATCCCCCAATACGTCTAACACAGCCCATCCCCCATTACCTATAACCCAGCCCATCCCCCAATACGTCTAACCCAGCCCATCCCCCAATACGTCTAACCCAGCCCATCCCCCAGTACATCTGACCCAGCCCATCCCCCATTACCTATAACCCAGCCCATCCCCCAGTACATCTAACCCAGCCCACCCCCAATACGTCTAACCCAGCCCATCCCCCAGTACATCTAACCCAGCCCATCCCCCATTACCTATAACCCAGCCCATCCCCCAGTACGTCTAATCCAGCCCATCCCCCTTTACCTATAACCCAGCCCATCCCCTAATACGTCTAACCCAGCCCATCCCCCAGTCCATCTAACCTAGCCCATCCCCCAGTACGTCTAATCCAGCCCATCCCCCAGTACGTCTAATCCAGCTCATCCCCCAGTACGTCTAATCCAGCCCATCCCCCAGTACGTCGAATCCAGCCCATCCCCCAGTACGTCTAAGCCAGCCCATCCCCCAGTACGTCGAATCCAGCCCATCCCCCAGTACATCTAACCCAGCCCATCCCCCAGTATGTCTAATCCAGCCCATCCCCCAGTACGTCTAATCCAGCCCATCCCCCAGTACGTCTAACACAGCCCATCCCCCAGTCCATCTAACCCAGCCAATCCCCCAGTATGTCTAACACAGCCCATCCCCCAGTCCGTCTAACCCAGCCCATCCCCCAGTACGTCTAATCCAGCCCATCCCCCAATACGTCTAACACAGCCCATCCCCCATTACCTATAACCCAGCCCATCCCCCAGTACGTCTAATCCAGCCCATCCCCCAGTACGTCTAATCCAGCCCATCCCCCAGTACGTCGAATCCAGCCCATCCCCCTGTACATCTAATCCAGCCCATCCCCCAGTACATCTAACCCAGCCCATCCCCCAGTACATCTAACCCAGCCCATCTCCCAATACGTCTAACACAGCCCATCCCCCATTACCTATAACACAGCCCATCCCCCAGTACATCTAACCCAGCCCATCCCCCAGTACTTCGAACCCAGCCCATCCCCCATTACCTATAACCCAGCCCATCCCCCAGTACGTCTAACCCAGCCCATCCCCCAGTACTTCGATCCCAGCCCATCCCCCATTACCTATAACCCAGCCCATCCCCCAGTACGTCTAACCCAGCCCATCCCCCAGTACGTCTAATCCAGCCCATCCCCCAGTACGTCTAATGCAGCCCATCCCCCAGTACGTCTAATCCAGCCCATCCCCCAGTACGTCTAATACAGCCCATCCCCCAGTACGTCTAATCCAGCCCATCCCCCAGTACGTCTAATCCAGCCCATCCCCCATTACCTATAACCCAGCCCATCCCCCAGTACGTCTAATCCAGCCCATCCCCCAGTACGTCCAATCCAGCCCATCCCCCAGTACGTCTAATCCAGCCCATCCCCCAGTACGTCTAATACAGCCCATCCCCCAGTACGTCTAATGCAGCCCATCCCCCAGTACATCTAACCCAGCCCATCCCCCAATACGTCTAACACAGCCCATCCCCCATTACCTATAACACAGCCCATCGACCAGTACATCTAACCCAGCCCATCCCCCAGTACTTCGAACACAGCCCATTCCCCATTACCTATAACCCAGCCCATCCCCCAGTACTTCTAACACAGCCCATCCCCCATTACCTATAACACAGCCCATCCCCCAGTCCATCTAACCCAGCCCATCCCCCAGTCCATCTAACCCAGCCCATCCCCAGTATGTCTAACACAGCCCATCCCCCAGTCCTTCTAACCCAGCCCATCTCCCAGTACGTCTAATCCAGCCCATCCCCCAATACGTCTAACACAGCCCATCCCCCATTATCATATCCCAGCCCATCCCCCCAGTACATCTAACACAGCCCATCCCCATTATCATATCCCAGCCCATCCCCCAGTACATCTAACACAGCCCATCCCCCAGTACGTCTAACCCAGCCCATCCCCCAGTACTTCTAATGCAGCCCATCCCCCATTAACATATCCCAGCCCATCCCCCAGTAGGCCTAACCCATCCCATCCCCCAGTACATCTAACACAGCCCATCTTCCATTATCATATCCCAGCCCATCCCCCAGTACATCGAACACAGCCCATCCCCCATTATCATATCCCAGCCCATCCCCCAGTACGTCTAACCCAGCCCATCCCCCAGTACGTCTAATCCAGCCCATCCCCCAGTACGTCTAATCCAGCCCATCCCCTACTACGTCTAATCCAGCCCATCCCCCAGTACGTCTAATCCAGCCTATCTCCCAGTACGTCTAATCCAGCCCATCCCCCAGTACGTCTAATCCAGCCCATCCCCCAGTACATCGAACACAGCCCATCCCCCAGTATTTCTAACACAGCCCATCCCCCATTATCATATCCCAGCCCATCCCCTAGTACATCTAACACAGCCCATCCCCCATTATCATATCCCAGCCCATCCCCCAGTAAATCTAACACAGCCCATCCCCCATTATCATATCCCAGCCCACCCCCCAGTACATCTAACACAGCCCATCCCCCAGTACGTCTAACCCAGCCCATCCCCCAGTACTTCTAATGCAGCCCATCCCCCATTAACATATCCCAGCCCATCCCCCAGTAGGCCTAACCCATCCCATCCCCCAGTACATCTAACACAGCCCATCTTCCATTATCATATCCCAGCCCATCCCCCAGTACATCTAACACAGCCCATCCCCCATTATCATATCCCAGCCCATCCCCCAGTACGTCTAACCCAGCCCATCCCCCAGTACGTCTAACACAGCCCATCCCCCTGTACGTCTAACACAGCCCATCCCCCATTAACATATCCCAGCCCATCCCCCAGTACATCTAACACAGCCCATCCCCCATTATCATATCCCAGCCCATCCCCCAGTACATCTAACCCAGCCCATCCCCCATTAACATATCCCAGCCCATCCCCCAATACATCTAACCCAGCCCATCCTCCAGTACTTCTAACCCAGCCCATCCCCCAATACATCTAACCCAGCCCATCCCCCAGTACTTCTAACCCAGCCCATCCCCCATTATCATATCCCAGCCCATCCCCCAATATATCTAACACAGCCCATCCCCCATTATCATATCCCAGCCCATCCGCCAATACAACTAACCCAGCCCATCCCCCATTATCATATCCCAGCCCATCCCCCATTATCATATCCCAGCCCATCCCCCAGTACGTCAAACCCAGCCCATCCCCCATCATCATATCCCAGCCCATCCCCCAATACATCTAACCCAGCCCATCCCCCAGTACTTCAAACCCAGCCCATCCCCCATTATCATATCCCAGCCCATCCCCCAATACATCTAACCCAGCCCATCCCCCAGAACGTCAAACCCAGCCCATCCCCAAGTACCTATAACACAGCCCATCCCCCAATACATCTAACCCAGCCCATCCCCCAGTACTTCTAACCCAGCCCATCCCCCAGTACCTATAACCCAGCCCATCCCCCAGTACGTCTAACCCAGCCCATCCCCCAGTACGTCTAATCCAGCCCATCCCCCAGTACGTCTAATCCAGCCCATCACCCAGTACGTCTAACCCAGCCCATCCCCCAGTACGTCTAATCCAGCCCATCCCCCAGTACGTCTAATCCAGCCCATCTCCCAGTACATCTAATCCAGCCCATCCCCCAGTACATCTAACACAGCCCATCCCCCAGTACATCTAACACAGCCCATCCCCCATTATCATATCCCAGCCCATCCCCCAGTACATCTAACACAGCCCATCCCCCAGTACGTCTAATCCAGCCCATCCCCCAGTACGTCTAATCCAGCCCATCCCCCAGTACGTCTAATCCAGCCCATCCCCCAGTACATCTAACACAGCCCATCCCCCAGTACTTCTAACACAGCCCATCCCCCATTATCATATCCCAGCCCATCCCCTAGTACATCTAACACAGCCCATCCCCCATTATCATATCCCAGCCCATCCCCCAGTAAATCTAACACAGCCCATCCCCCATTATCATATCCCAGCACATCCCCCAGTACATCTAACACAGCCCATCCCCCAGTACGTCTAACCCAGCCCATCCCCCAGTACTTCTAATGCAGCCCATCCCCCATTAACATATCCCAGCCCATCCCCCAGTAGGCCTAACCCATCCCATCCCCCAGTACATCTAACACAGCCCATCTTCCATTATCATATCCCAGCCCATCCCCCAGTACATCTAACACAGCCCATCCCCCATTATCATATCCCAGCCCATCCCCCAGTACGTCTAACCCAGCCCATCCCCCAGTACGTCTAATCCAGCCCATCCCCCAGTACGTCTAATCCAGCCCATCCCCCAGTACGTCTAATCCAGCCCATCCCCTAGTACGTCTAATCCAGCCCATCCCCCAGTACGTCTAATCCAGCCTATCTCCCAGTACGTCTAATCCAGCCCATCCCCCAGTACGTCTAATCCAGCCCATCCCCCAGTACATCTAACACAGCCCATCCCCCAGTATTTCTAACACAGCCCATCCCCCATTATCATATCCCAGCCCATCCCCTAGTACATCTAACACAGCCCATCCCCCATTATCATATCCCAGCCCATCCCCCAGTAAATCTAACACAGCCCATCCCCCATTATCATATCCCAGCCCACCCCCCAGTACATCTAACACAGCCCATCCCCCAGTACGTCTAACCCAGCCCATCCCCCAGTACTTCTAATGCAGCCCATCCCCCATTAACATATCCCAGCCCATCCCCCAGTAGGCCTAACCCATCCCATCCCCCAGTACATCTAACACAGCCCATCTTCCATTATCATATCCCAGCCCATCCCCCAGTACATCTAACACAGCCCATCCCCCATTATCATATCCCAGCCCATCCCCCAGTACGTCTAACCCAGCCCATCCCCCAGTACGTCTAACACAGCCCATCCCCCTGTACGTCTAACACAGCCCATCCCCCATTAACATATCCCAGCCCATCCCCCAGTACATCTAACACAGCCCATCCCCCATTATCATATCCCAGCCCATCCCCCAGTACATCTAACCCAGCCCATCCCGCATTAACATATCCCAGCCCATCCCCCAATACATCTAACCCAGCCCATCCTCCAGTACTTCTAACCCAGCCCATCCCCCAATACATCTAACCCAGCCCATCCCCCAGTACTTCTAACCCAGCCCATCCCCCATTATCATATCCCAGCCCATCCCCCAATATATCTAACACAGCCCATCCCCCATTATCATATCCCAGCCCATCCGCCAATACAACTAACCCAGCCCATCCCCCATTATCATATCCCAGCCCATCCCCCATTATCATATCCCAGCCCATCCCCCAGTACGTCAAACCCAGCCCATCCCCCATCATCATATCCCAGCCCATCCCCCAATACATCGAACCCAGCCCATCCCCCAGTACTTCAAACCCAGCCCATCCCCCATTATCATATCCCAGCCCATCCCCCAATACATCTAACCCAGCCCATCCCCCAGTACGTCAAACCCAGCCCATCCCCCATCATCATATCCCAGCCCATCCCCCAATACATCTAACCCAGCCCATCCCCCAGAACGTCAAACCCAGCCCATCCCCAAGTACCTATAACACAGCCCATCCCCCAATACATCTAACCCAGCCCATCCCCCAGTACTTCTAACCCAGCCCATCCCCCAGTACCTATAACCCAGCCCATCCCCCAGTACGTCTAACCCAGCCCATCCCCCAGTACGTCTAATCCAGCCCATCCCCCAGTACGTCTAATCCAGCCCATCACCCAGTACGTCTAACCCAGCCCATCCCCCAGTACGTCTAATCCAGCCCATCCCCCAGTACGTCTAATCCAGCCCATCTCCCAGTACATCTAATCCAGCCCATCCCCCAGTACATCTAACACAGCCCATCCCCCAGTACATTTAACACAGCCCATCCCCCATTATCATATCCCAGCCCATCCCCCAGTACATCTAACACAGCCCATCCCCCAGTACGTCTAATCCAGCCCATCCCCCAGTACGTCTAATCCAGCCCATCCCCCAGTACGTCTAATCCAGCCCATCCCCCAGTACATCTAACACAGCCCATCCCCCAGTACGTCTAACACAGCCCATCCCCCATTATCATATCCCAGCCCATCCCCTAGTACATCTAACACAGCCCATCCCCCATTATCATATCCCAGCCCATCCCCCAGTAAATCTAACACAGCCCATCCCCCATTATCATATCCCAGCACATCCCCCAGTACATCTAACACAGCCCATCCCCCAGTACGTCTAACCCAGCCCATCCCCCAGTACTTCTAATGCAGCCCATCCCCCATTAACATATCCCAGCCCATCCCCCAGTAGGCCTAACCCATCCCATCCCCCAGTACATCTAACACAGCCCATCTTCCATTATCATATCCCAGCCCATCCCCCAGTACATCTAACACAGCCCATCCCCCATTATCATATCCCAGCCCATCCCCCAGTACGTCTAACCCAGCCCATCCCCCAGTACGTCTAACACAGCCCATCCCCCTGTACGTCTAACACAGCCCATCCCCCATTAACATATCCCAGCCCATCCCCCAGTACATCTAACACAGCCCATCCCCCATTATCATATCCCAGCCCATCCCCCAGTACATCTAACCCAGCCCATCCCCCATTAACATATCCCAGCCCATCCCCCAATACATCTAACCCAGCCCATCCCCCATTATCATATCCCAGCCCATCCCCCAGTACATCTAACCCAGCCCATCCCCCATTAACATATCCCAGCCCATCCCCCAATACATCTAACCCAGCCCATCCCCCAGTACTTCTAACCCAGCCCATCCCCCATTATCATATCCCAGCCTATCCCCCAATATATCTAACACAGCCCATCCCCCATTATCATATCCCAGCCCATCCGCCAATACAACTAACCCAGCCCATCCCCCATTATCATATCCCAGCCCATCCCCCATTATCATATCCCAGCCCATCCCCCAGTACGTCAAACCCAGCCCATCCCCCATCATCATATCCCAGCCCATCCCCCAATACATCTAACCCAGCCCATCCCCCAGTACTTCAAACCCAGCCCATCCCCCATTATCATATCCCAGCCCATCCCCCAATACATCTAACCCAGCCCATCCCCCAGTACGTCAAACCCAGCCCATCCCCCATCATCATATCCCAGCCCATCCCCCAATACATCTAACCCAGCCCATCCCCCAGTAGGTCAAACCCAGCCCATCCCCAAGTACCTATAACACAGCCCATCCCCCAATACATCTAACCCAGCCCATCCCCCAGTACTTCTAACCCAGCCCATCCCCCAGTACCGAAAACCCAGCCCATCCCCCAGTACGTCTAACCCAGCCCATCCCCCAGTACGTCTAATCCAGCCCATCCCCCAGTATGTCTAATCCAGCCCATCACCCAGTACGTCTAACCCAGCCCATCCCCCAGTACGTCTAATCCAGTCCATCCCCCAGTACGTCTAACCCAGCCCATCCCCCAGTACATCTAATCCAGCCCATCCCCCAGTACGTCTAATCCAGTCCATCCCCCAGTACGTCTAACCCAGCCCATCCCCCAGTACATCTAATCCAGCCCATCCCCCAGTACGTCTAATCCAGCCCATCACCCAGTACGTCTAACCCAGCCCATCCCCCAGTACCTATAACCCAGCCCATCCCCCAGTACCTATAACCCAGCCCATCCCCCATTAACATAACCCAGCCCACCCCCCAGTATGTCGAACCCAGCCCATCCCCCAGTACCTATAACCCAGCCCATCCCCCAGTATGTCGAACCCAGCTCATCCCCCAGTACGTCTAACAAAGCCCATTACCTATAATAGACTAAGTGATGTGTCTCTATTCAGGCAGATTTAGCACCCAGTTAGCTTTTATATGTGATGTAGTGGTTATGTTACTAGACTGGTGATCCAGAGGCCTGGACTATTAATCCCACGAACATGAGTTCAAATCCCACCATTGGCAGTTTGGATTAAATGTAATAATTTGGAGCTGTCAGATTATTGTAAAAAACCTACCTGGTTCGCTAATGTCCTTTAGAGAAGGAAACATGTTGTCCTTGCCTGGTCTGGCCTCTATAAGTGAGTCCAGTCCTCCATCAACATGGTTGACTCTGAAGTGACTGAGGAAAGCACTCAGTTGTAACTAGAAGAAAGTCCACCAGCACTTTATAAGGGCGACTAGGGATGGGCAATAAATGCCTTCCTTGCCAGCATGTCCCACATTCCAAGCATTAATTAATGGAGAAAATACTGTTTGCACCAGAGAATAGTCCTTGATGAAAATTGGACTTTAGTCAGAGAGACACTGGGAACAAACTATTCCTGATTATAAAAGTATGAAGAATAAAATAAGTTTTTGTTGATGGTGCAGCTCAGGTGGAGAAAATGTCTGTGTTTACCTCAGACATAATAAAGTTACCATGGTGAGAGGACATAATAGATCACCAAATAACCAGAAATAAATTGAGGAAGCGATCTGTGGGCAATTTAGAGAAGTTGGCAGTAGTAACAGAGTTGCAATAATGGGGAAGTATCCTAAGGCAGAAGGGGATAAGTGATTTGAGAAGGGAGGGATTCACAGAATGCATATTGCATGACTATAAAGAACGTTAAAGTGCTGGATTTGGTCCTGTGGAACTGTGGTCTCCAAAAATAAATGAATACTGCCTTTCATACAAAATGGAACATGAAATGACTGGACCGTGGCCAGTTTCAGTGGGTGATAGGGAACCTAACCCAGGTGAGCTGGTTGGAGAAATCAAACAGTGCTGCATTTAAAAAGGAAATTGGAACGTATTTGAACAGAAAGAATATATTTGCAACACCAGCACCAGTGCTAGCACGATGGGCCGAATTACCTTCTTAGGTCTGTCATTTCTATGTTTGCTTTAATTGTGTTCCATTGTACAGTGTACACTGACAGTCTTCATTTACTTTGCCAAAATTTGATATTTATGTACAGTTTAATTTTTTGACACTAGATGGAGACGTTGCCTTTCAATGATACTCTGGTTGCTTGGCTGGTCCATCTTGTCAAATCCAAGGGTAAATTAAAATCTTTGGGGTATCAAATTCTTGGGCAGTCACACCCGGTTTACACTCCATCTGATTTTAATTCCAAGGAAAATTTATACCTCTTTGTGACCATTATGTTTATCCCTCAACCAACATCACTAAAAAACAGATTATCTGGTCATTAACTCATTACTGTTTGTGGGAGCTTGCTGCGCGCAAATTGGCTGCCGCGTTTCCCACATTGCAACAGTGATTACACTTCAACAGTGCTTCATTGGCTGTAAAGAGCTTTGGGATGTCCTGATCGTATGAAAGGCGTGATATAAATGCAATTCTTTCTTTATGACGGGAGATCCAAGCTGTAATCTAAGATGACACTCCAGTACAGGACTGGGAGGGACTGCTGCACAGTTGTGGGTACAGGTACCAGCTTTTGGATAGATCGGATCTTAAACCGATGCCCGGGACAGCAACTCTCAATTCCCCGATGTCAGTGGGGGAGAGGTATAACGGGAGTCTGATCCAATATCGCCCCTGTTACACTTAGGTTTGCCAACTCTGGTTGGCTGTATTCTGGAGGTTTTATTACATGACCTCCGATATCCCACTGCCCCGTGCTCCCACCATTGGTCGCCCATCCTCACGGTTCCCCACCTTCCCACACCAATTGAGAAGCGGACAGACTCTTCATTACCTAATTAGATGATTCTCAACTTCAGTCAAACAGCACTTTTATCCATCTCTAATAAATTCTTTGTAACTAATAAGAAAAAGCGTTCAAAGCAAATTTTAAAAAAACTCTTTTTTTAATTTCCAGAGTCACTCACAGCAGTGACCTGGAAAGAAAGAAAGTCTTGCATTTATATAGAAACATAAACAATAGGTGCAGGAGTAGGCCATTTGGCCCTTCGAGCCTGCACCACCATTCAATAAGATCATGGCTGATCATTCCCTCAGTACCCGTTTCCTGCTTTCTCTCCATATCTCTTGATCCCTTTAGCCGTAAGTACCATATCTAACTCCCTCTTGAATATATCCAATGAACTGGCCTCAACAACTCTCTGCGGCAGGGAATTCCACAGGTTAACACTCTGAGTGAAGAAGTTTCTCCTCATCTCTGTCCTAAATGGCTTACCCCTTATCCTAAGACTATGTCCCCTGGTTCTGGACTTCCCCAACATCGGGAACATTCTTCCTGCATCTAACCTGTCTAGTCCCGTCAAAATCTTATATCTTTCTATGAGATCCCCTCTCATTCTTCTAAACTCCAATGTATAAAGGCCCAGTCGATCCAGTCTCTCCTCATATGTCAGTCCAGCCATCCCGGGAATCATTCTGGTGAACCTTCGCTGCACTCGCTCAATAGCAAGAACGTCCTTCCTCAGATTAGGAGACCAAAACTGAACACAATATTCCGGTGAGGCCTCACTAAGGCCCTGTACAACTGCAGTAAGACCTCCCTGCTCCTATACCCAAATCCCCTAGCTATGAAGGCCAACATACCATTTGCCTTCTTCACCGCCTGCTGTACCTGCATGCCAACTTTCAATGACTGATGAACCATGATATCCAGGTCTAGGTCTTTTCCTAATCTGCCACCATTCAGATAATATTCTGCCTTCGTGTTTTTGCCCCAAAGTGGATAACCTCACATTTATCCACATTATACTGCATCTGCCATGCATTTGCCCACTCACCCTGCAGCCTCTTAGCGACCTCCTCACAGCTCACACCGCCACCCAGTTTAGTGTCATCTGCAAACATGGAGATATTACACTCAATTCCTTCATCTAAATCATTAATGTATATTGTAAATAGCTGGGGTCCCAGCACTGAGCCCTGTGGCACCCTGCTAGTCACTTTTCACAACCTCAGTGCATCCCAAAGCGCTTTACAGCCAATGAAGTACCTTTGAAGTGTAGTCATTGTTGTAATGTGGGAAACGTGGCAGCCAATTTGTACACAGCAAGCTCCCACAAACAGCAATGTGATAATGAGCAGATAATCTGTTTTTATAATGTTGATTGAGGGATAAATATTGGCCAGGACACCGGGGATAACTCCCGTAGAGATCAATCTTCAATTCCTGGAGACTCCAGGACAATCCTGGAGGGTTGGCAATCCAATTACTCTATCACCCAAAGTCAAAATTATCCCCATTTTTATTTGTTGTCCAATTTCCTGCTGGATACACATAATTTCCCCAGGCACCAACAGTTCTCCAGTATAAATGGGTGACCGATAGTTTGGGCCGCAAGGAAATTGCGGCTAAAATAGTGAATGGAGATTTCCACAAGGCAACAGAAAGAGAAACATGCTACATAGGAGGTCATTCGGCCCATTGTGGATGGACTATCCAATCATGCAGCACAGGAGGCCATTCGGCCCATTGTGGATGGACTATCCAATTAGTTCTGCTCTCCTGCTCTTTCCCCATAGCTCTGCATTTCTTTTCCTTTACAAGTATTTATCCATTCCCTAATGAAAGTTACTATTGAATCTGCTTCCACCACCCTCTCAGACAGTGCATTCCAGATTACAACAACTCGCTGCGTAAAAATTAATCTCCTCATCTCCCCACCTGGTTCTTTGCCAGTGGTGGCCACTGTTAGCACCTCACTCAGCTGTGGCTCAGTGGGCACCACCCTCATTTCTGAGTTAGAAGGTTGTGGGTTCAAGTCCCACTCCAGGGACTTGAGCACAAAAAAAAAATCTAGGCTGACACTCCAGTGCAGTGCTGAGGGAGCACCGCACTGCTGGAGGTGCCATCTTTTCAGATGAGACATTAAACTGAGGCCTCGTCTGCTCTCTCACGTGGATGTAAAAGATCCCATGGCACTATTTTGAAGAAGAGCAAGGGAGCTATCCCTGGCGTCCTGGCCAATATTTATCCCTCAATCAACATCACTGAAACAGATTGGTCATTATCACATTGCTGTTTGTGGGGGCTTGCTGTGTTCAAATTGGCTGCTGCGTTTCCCACATTACAACAGTGATGACACTCCAAAAAGTACTCCATTGACTGTAAAGTGCTTTGGGACGTCTGGTGGTCGTCTGGAAAGACGTTATATAAATCCAAGTCTTTCATAACCCTGCAATTTCATTTCCTTTTCAAGTATATATCCAATTCCCTTTTGAAAGTTATTATTGAATCTGCTTCCACTGCCTTTTCAGGCAGTGCGTTACAGATCATAACAACTCGCTGCATAAAAATAAATCTCCTCATCTCCCCACCTGGTTCTTTTTGCCAGTGGTGGGCCCCTGTTAGCATCTCTCTCCTGAATAGGGTGCAGTATTTGAAATGTCTACAGTAGTCAGGGAAGCCGAGTTACAGGTAGTTTCAGTTGACCCTGACCTATCCCGGCACTTAAAAAAAAAAATTTCCGATTTGATCAGGCTATTAATCTTCATAAAGACTGACTGCCATTGCTTTGGTCCTGCTTTCCAGGATCCTGAGAAATGTTTTAAGCACTGGAGCTTCTTGGGAAGTCTTCCTTACGTAAACAAGGCTTTCTAGGAACAGTCTGCTGGAATGTGTCCGTGTCAGTGCCTGCCTGGTCCTTCAGTGAAGGTGTTGTTGTTGGACAGCCTTCGGTGTACAGGGAGCTGGCTATCATTTCCTGTTTTTTTTCTCATAAACAATGGTGGGAAAGGCTTGCCTCTGTGACTAGGCCTCAGGGCCTACTTTCTATAGAACAAAAGAGAAAAGAGACCCGGCATTGTCTGGAGATTGGTGACCCTATTCTTTTTCACTCTTCTTTTTTAAAAGTACTTTTGGATTTTAAAATCCTTGGCCCCAGAGATTGTGTCAGTGAACTCAAAAACACACTGAGGGTGACCAAGCCTCTGGAGTCTCCAGGAATTAAAGACTAGTCTCCAGGACACTGCTACGAGCAAGCCCGAGAAAAAAATCATAAGGGCATTGAAAGAGATTGCGTTTGAAAAAAAATGCCTTTGAACACTTTTGTTTATTATTTATAAAAGTGTAGGAAATGTGGAAAAAGGCTATTTGATCGACAGTCATGAATCATCCAGTCAGGTAGCGAATTGATGTGGGAGGGCAGAGCGCAGCAAGGATTGATGTGACAGATGACCAATGGCATGAACTGGAGGGAGGGGGCTGTTGGGGGGCAACAGGTCATGTGATGAAACCTCCAGGAATATATCCAATCAGAGTTAGCAAAGCCTTACTCTGAGGCAAAGACATATGCTGGTTGACTCGTCCCCTGCTCAATCATAACCCAACTGGGGTCCATTTTGTCTTTTGGGTGCACCTTCTGAAGACAAAGAGGCTGCCACCATTTTGAGACCCTGGGGCAGGCTGGGATGCTGGCAGAGGCCCTGTGAGTAGGCGCTCCAGAGGAGGTGTACGAGCCCAAGCCAGCAGAGACCCTTGGGGCGAAATTCGGAAGTGCCGCATTTGGGCGCTACGTTTTATATGATTGAACATTTAGTGCCTGGCGAGATAGGCTACAAATATGTGGAAAATTGGGCACTTTTCCCTCAAATGCAGCGAGGCGGTATCTGTGGCACGAATGGCCTCAGGGGCACTATTACCGGGGCTGTACCAAATTTCAGCTGACTCACATTCTCTGTTAATGAGGCTTCTGTTCCTTCCAGTTCTTAAAAGGGATGTTGTTTCAGGCAGCACCTGGTCATTCTCATCATTTCTGGAGTTGACTGCAAGGAAGGTGTGCGATGGCTGCTGCAAGAGTTGCTACAAGGGCCACTCAGTTCAACGACCTGGCATTGGAGACATTGGTGGGGGCAGTGGAGAGAAGGGGGGAGGCACTGTTGCCTCCATCTGGGAGAAGGCCAACACTACAGGTTTTTAGGGCCATGTGGGC